>NC_056727.1:874590572-874929322 GCF_019279795.1 Protopterus annectens
ATCATTTTAACCAAGTACAGGAAAATAAAATCACAAAAAATTAAACATAAAAGCATCTACAATAGACAATTATAAACCAACTCAAGCCAATACTTTGTATTATTTCTACATTTTCTATCTAATCCAAGAATGTGTTGGTACACATACAGAATGTCCTGACGGAAAGTGGATAGGAACCGCTACGCTAAAATAATATTAAAGATTTGTTCCCAAATTTTTATGCTGTTTATACTTTTCTTATTATTTCTAATTAACAATTTGTGCGCTAATATATGCTTAATCGCTAACAGCCTGAAATTTTGCCACGACACCTGTGCTGGGTTCAACCAATTTGTGGCTATATATAATTTCATTAGTAAACTAATATTCATAATTACAATCTTTTTTGTTTTGTCCAAATTCTCCGGTGGAATATGTAGAATCAGAAATTCCCAGGAGAGTGTTGAGTTTTGGTAACCCATTTTTTGTAGTTGTAACTTTAAAGAATTCCATAATTTATAAATGCACTTGCAACTCCAGAACATGTGTAACAGGTCTGCTGTCTGATCTACACACTGTGGACATTTAGGTGACTTTTTTTAATCAAATTTATGAAGTGTTACATGGGTATAATATGCATTGTTAAATATCATCAATTGAGTAAAGACCAGTTTTTGAAGTGATACGGATTTTAATGTTAAGTTAAACGCCTCTACTATTTTACTGTCGTCTAGGGATGGCAATTTCTCTCTCCAGTATTTGGATAACAGAATATGATTATTATATTTTCTCTCTTTTGCCATTTTATACGCTGAGGATATATATTTTCTATCTTGTTGCAATGCTTCCCACAGATGACCTGAAATAACTAGTTCCTCTTTTTTATTTCAGAACTGGTAAAATAATTTATGGCCAAATCTTTTAACTGCCTCATTATAATTAAATAAGAGATGGGAAGATTCATCTCTTTTAAGATATCATGTACCGCTACTCCTAGGAAGGGTATAAATCCCTTACAGTTAATTCCTTAATAAATGGATATTTCTTTAAGTCTATCAGTTGATTACCAATAGTTATATTAGGATTTCCATCAAACGGTTGAAACAACATCATATATTTTAAAAGGTTCAAGGAGGCAAACAGAGTTTGAGTCGCCATTGCCCATACCTTGATGTGCTCCATTAACTCATATTTACTCAATGTTTTTATATTCAAAAATGGTACAGCTTTAACATTAATTCCCTTCCCTTTTATATGTTTATAATTTAGCAGTACCCATTTGGGTATCCATTTTCTATTTTCACTATCCAAGTAAGACACCCTTAAAATCCTATTGGCCTGAATCACTGTATAGTACATCTCAAAATCCGGTAAATCCAACCCCCCCTAGTTTTAGGAGCCATCAGTTTCTCATAAGATATTCTCGTTTTTCTGGGTTCCCACAGAAATTTCCCCAATCCTATCTGAAACTGCTTAAAGAATGTTTTCGTGATTTTGAGTTGTGCTGCTCTAAAAATATAAAGCATTCTGGGGATAACGTTCATTTTTATTATCGCTGCTCTTGCCATCATCGGTAGCTTCAATTTACTCCATCTTTTCAAATCCATTGTTATTCGGTCTCCAGTTGCCTTAATATTGTTGATAAAAAATTCTCTACTTTCAGTTGAAAAGTCAATCCCCAAATATTTTATTCTTTCTTCTGTCCTTACTCGTCCTATCAGTGGTAGCATTGAAAAAGGTGTAGGTGTCTTTAGAGGGAATATTTTGTTTTTTTTTAAATTTAGTTTGTAATTAGCAATTTTCTCAAAGGTTTGTATTGCTGTTAGTATTTTTATCTGGCTGCTTTTGCAGATGATTTAAATATATACAGTACCACACCGGTGTCAGATAAGCACAATTGTGTTTCAAATGCCTTGTAACAATTTAATCAGATCATAACCAGAGTTCCTTCTTGTTAACTATTCTGGTTACACATTTTGAAAAAGAAATACGACAAGAATCTCTACAAAACATATAATAATGGCCAAAAGCTCAAAAATAAGGACATCATTTGAATATTGCTCTTATAAACTTAGACATTTACTAGAATAGTAAGTTTTGTGTTAGCATGCATTTTCTGAAGGGTATGAAGTCTAAAACTCAAAATGCCTGTCATTATTTAGTGTCTTCAGTTCTCAGTGATTTGTTTATAATGTGAATCTGTACCATACTGAGTTATTTTCTACACTGGCTTCCACGTATTCCATTATTTAATTAATCAGTGATTCTGTGATTCTCTTAACAAACGGGTAGATAATTTACACCCTTTGCCCTCCTTCTGCAGTGATGAAAACTCACATCCTCCCTCTTCCAGTCTTCAGGCATCATACTCACCTCCAGTGACTTAGCAAAATGATCATCCACTAGTTCCCAGTAAGCAATTTGGTTTAATACACTTCATCTCAAATTCAGATTTTGCTTTTATTCCCTATTAGTAACAGGAAATAAATGATATGCTTGTCAGGGAAATATTAGCTACAATTTTCTGATTATCTTTCCAGTGTCAGATATTTTGAATGCTTAGACTGCCACTATATACTATTTAGATATTACTATTTATTTATTGACATTTTATTACTGGGAAAGTCCGACTGGGTAAGAGCCCATTTTCGGTCGAAGCCTGGGGAGAAGAGCTCCAGCGTATTACAATATATTTTAAGAACAATAATTTTATAATCTTCAAAAATTATTCAGAAACATCTATAGTTTAAATAATTATACTAAATTTAGACACTGTATGAAAACATTAGTTAAGAACAGATGCAAGTTATATGACAATGACTTTATATTTAGAGAAATGTTAGCCAGTTTATAGAGAAATTAAAGCTAAGTTATCATAATGCAAACAGCAATTTCAATAAGAAGTGAGAGAAAAGAAGGTTTATGGTATATTTAGAGAGAAAGCCATGGGAGAGAAATTGATTGAAGTAAGGAAGTAAGTGAAGAAGGGAAAGCAAGGAGGTATAAGGCATGAATAGGTATTTGTTCATATTTAGGGATATAGTTTATCTTGGTGTTGAGCGAGAGCAGAGACAGCTTTTGGCTAGGAAGTCTTTCAGAGTGGTTTTGCATATATCAAGCACCAAAGACAGTTTGATATGATGGCATCAAGGTTAATAGACTCAGGACAATCAGTCCAGCTGACCCTTTTCCAGTCCAGCCACTGCAGTTCCAACTTATCCATAAGGGACAGAGGTGCAAGACCATGAGGGGAATTTATGAATCCTTATCCATTTACTGGAGGTACTTTATTTATTTATTTTATTTATTTGACATTTGTTAACCGGGTTAGTCCAACTGAGTCAGAGGCCCATTTTCATTGTAGACCCAAAGAGAAAATCTCCAGTAAGTTAAAAATATAATACAAGATAACAATCAATACACTGTGTTCAATATTACAATAACACAAGATGAGGTATACACAGTATGAATCAAGAGAACAATCAATAACATAAGAGGAGGTATACAAGCTGCTATTAGCCACACTATGTTCTAAAGGAGAGGGGCAAAATGCAGTAAACTAAGAGAAAGCAAGTTATGTGAGTACGCCATCAGCAGTTGAGTAAGGCAAGTTATGTGAATACACCATCAGCAGTTGAGTAAGGCAAGTTATGTGAGTACACCATCAGCAGTTGAGTAAAGCAAGTTATGTGAATATACCATTAGCAGTTGAGTAAAGTGGAATAGTGAAATAACTAAAGAATGCTGTTAGATACAGGAAGACTAATGTAACACTGCATGACAGAGAGAAGAGGAGAAAGAAGAACATGCTACAGGAAAGAGAAGTAAAAGATGAGTAAGAGTGAGATAGTGGTCATGTGGGGGGGGGGTTGGCATGGGCAGGACCGGGTCATTAGCAGACAGTGTTTAAGTGCATGTTTAAACAGGTGCTTTTGGGAGATTTGTCGTATTTTGAGGGGAAGTGTATTCCAGGCATGAGCTACAGAGTACATATAAATGGATTTTCCTATAGTCTGTTTAGGCTTATAGACATCAAGAAGGAGTTTGTCATTAGAATGAAGGTGGAGGCAGGGATTGTAGTAGGTTACTAGGTTTGAGATAGAGAGGCAGGAAGAGGGATCATTCAGAATGGAGTGGGTAATATGTAATTGAGGAAGTAATAGTTGATTTGGAAGTTGTGGCCATTGTAGTTTGTTTAGGGCAAGACAGTGGTGGGAACTGTAGGTGAGATTGGAGGCAATTCCTTCTGGAGAGAGTTAATGAGCTGCTTGATGTGATATGGACAGGAAGGATATTCCACAGGGAGATGGTTTTCTGGGAGACATGTTGATTCTCACTAACAGGCTCGAGTGGTTCAAAGCCTTTTGTTCTTGAATCATCAGAGAAAATAATATTTTCTTATGACAAAGGGCTTAGCCCAGGCAGTCAACAACAAGAAGGAAACAACAAACACTCTGAGTGGAAGCACACATTCACTGAAGTATATGCATGCATACTGCATCAAAAATATATTTTAACTTGAAAATTATGTTACAGAGGCCACAGGTGATCTATGATAAACAGACTAAGTTAAATTGTGTAGCCAAATACTGCATAAATGCACACAAACGTGTACATAAGCACACACATACACACACACACACACACACACACACACACACACACACGACACACACATACGTGCACACACGCACACACACACACACACACACACACACACACACACGCACACATACGTGCACACACACACACACACACACACACACACACACACACACACACACACACACACACACACACATACACGCTGACAGGCAGGCAGACGCAGAGTAAGTGTAGTGATTATGCACCAAATACAGGAAAAGATATCATTCTTTGCACACTTGTCTGACATAAAATAGGTGCTTACATACGTTTTGTTGAGCACCTTTTAGCTCTGTTAAACACTTGTCTTGTACTACTTTATAAAAAAGCAGTCACCACACAACACAGGCAAGAAGTTAAAACAGTTTTAAAATTTCTCAAACACTCTGGACTACTACACTTCTTTTTTTATTTTAGCAATGTGAAGAACACTGCAGTTTTTTACAAGATCAAAAATGCACTTTGCTTCTGGCAATTGCCTATCAGCAAGAGTGTAGCCAGGTATATTCTTTGTACTCTCCTGAGTATCTTCTAGTCTTTATATTAGTATTCAACATTAGGTTGGGATAGAAGCTATGAAATTCTTTCTGGGGGGGAAATCCTTTGGCATATTATCCAATTGATTTAGTGCACTTCTGCCTTACAAATAACTATTTCCAATTTAATGGAACTTTCTATCATCAGATTAAAGGCACAGCAATGGGAGCATCTTTTGCCCCCATGTACGCTAACTTGTTTATGAGTTTATTTGAGGTAGAGTACCTTTATAAAATGGATTTCTTTCAACAGTATGTCACAAAATATAATTGATTTATAGATGACCTTATCTTTTTGTGTGAGGGTGGACAATCAATGGTGGAGTCATTTATTTGAGACCTTCACAAGAATAGGTTTGGCCTAGCTTTTGATGGATTACAATGTGGAGCAAATGTTGCTTTTTTGGATGTGGAATTAAGTGGTAAGAATGGGTGTATTAAAAGTGGAATACACAGGAAATGTAATAATATTAACTAATATATGGATGGGAGAAGCTGTCACCCCCCCCCCCCATTTAATTAAAACATTGACACATAATGAGTTACTACATATTAGTAGGTCATGTAATTATCAAGAAAACCTTATTGAAAAGGTACTTAAAACATGTGAGATGTTTAGGAAAAGGGGATATGACACTTATTCTATCCAGCCAGCTGTTAACCACCTAGATCAGCATTTTGTCTTTCCAGTTCCTATTAGAAATGATGAGAGACTGTTTAGAAGTGTAGGTAATGAATTAGTTCAAAAAATATTTTTTGTGACCATGTATAATGTATGTGATGAGAAGATGGTTGAAACTATTATGTTTTATTGGAATTTTTTGTAACAAGATATAAATCTTTATGAATGCTTGCTTAAAGACACATGGTTTCTTTTAAGAGAGGCATAATTGTGAAAGATATGATTGTTCATGCACAATTTGTACCCCGGGTAGAGCCATTGGGAGTACAAACTTTAAATTTTGGGTTGAAACCCTGTGGACATTGTTCAGTATGTAAATTTACTGTACCAACTTTTCAGTTGATTAATAATAGAGTGCTTTATCCATGTGATGTTTTTAGTTGTGATACAGAAGGAGTTATTTATATATTAAAATGTGAATGCAATTTATTTTATGTGGGTGAAACAAAACAAAGCTTCAGAGTTAGGTTTCAAGAACACCTTAGAGATATTAAAAATAAGAAATTAGAAAGCCCTTAAGCATTGCATTTTGATATTTGCCATCAGGTTAACAGTGGTAACTTAAACAGTACCGTTTTAGAAAGGGTAAAGATTATTCCTGGTATGTCTTTAAAAAGTAAATTGCTTCATAAAGAGGCAGTTTTCATTTTAAATTTTGGTATTCTGTCTCCAAAAGGGCTTAATAAGGAATTAAACTGGAAATGGCTGTTGTAATTGTTTAATTATACTAATTAATACTGATTGATATATGTATTGTGGGTATGTATTTTTATACTCTATCAAAGGCTGTATGTCCGTGGTTCTAGAGGAGAGAAATTTTGTTTTTTATTAAAACTCTGGATTCATTGACGTCATTGTTTTTTATATTCTTTGTACTCACCTGAGTATCCTTTTCTCAACATCATTTTTAAGGCATGTTAAGGCAACATTTCTTAATTAATGCTTCCAATAGCAGATATATAGCTTGCTTACAGAATGGATTGCTAAATTAGAAGCAATATCTAATACTTTTAGAGGGAGCAGCTGAAACTCATGCATGTATTTATGCATACAACATGAAAATGATGGCATATCTGATCATTGTTTTAACTGCTAGGTGGGTTGGAGGACAGCAGTTTGAATCTGTGTGCATGAACTGGAGTTCTCAGACTACACTTCTGATTGTGAAGTAGCAGTAAGCTAGGCTTTTCATGTTCCTGTACTTTTTTTCTGAGAAACTAGTAGTACATTGGAGCAGCTAAAGCTCCATGTTGTACAAATAATAATGATGAGATCTCTCTGATTAAAACTTACTTGTTATGTGTTGTCAACATGGATGTCAATTAACTTCACTCTGTTGTTGAGGTGGATTTCTCTGTATGTGCACACACACACACACACACACACACACACACACACACACACACACACACACACACACACACGCACACACGCACACACTCACACACACATATATGTTAATGCACACACACACACACACACACACACACACACACACACACACACACACACACACACACACACACACTCTCTCTGCCCAGTAAAGATCTGACATTTGTTCCATCACATATTTTAGATGTATCACAAGCAATCCTTGAATTCAAATATGTTGTATGCTCTCTTAACTTGAAGGTTCTATTTGGTAATTCAATGGAAATTATTAAATATCCCTATAAAAGTAACAGCACATTTATTCCATATAATAACAATATTATACAGTTTTTTTGAAAAAGGTCATAAAATGGAAAATTATGAATTGCATAAGAGATGTAATATATGGCCATTTTATAACTTAAGTCAAAGGCAATACATAGCTATAAGATTGGTTACCAATAACAAAGATATTGTGATTAAATGTGTTGACAAAGGTGGAGGTATTGTGGTGCTTAAATACAATGTTTTATGTAGAAGCAATGTTGGATATGTTGAATACCAAAGATTATGTTGTGAGTACACAGCGTGATAGTTCGACAGTTATTCAGAAAGTTATGCAAGCGTTACATAATACATACTGAATGAATAATATCAATGAATCTTTATCAAATAATTATTATTAACTACAGCATCTAACATACCATTCATCTATGGTGTTCCTAAGTTATATAAATCTTTGTTTGTTGCACCAATGAGACCTATAGCTTCCGTCATGGGTTGGGTAACAGAACCAATCTCTAAGTATCTTGAAACACAATTATGAACAGGTTTCAAGAGAGAATAGAAACTATTATTAAGGGCACAAATGATTTTTTATGGCAATTTTTTGATTGGTCAAAAGGAAGAATGTCAAGTGCAGACAGGTTTGCCACTCTTGTGGTTGATTCGTTGTTCACAGTGATACCTGATCCAATAGGAATTGAATTTGTGAGGGAATGCCTAATTGAGTTTTCTGCTTCTACTCTTGGGTATACTGAACTATTGTGTGAACTACTTTCTACAGTGATCACAAATAACATTTTCCTGTTCCAATCACATTTATATCAACAAGTGAGAGGAATTGTGATGGGTATTCCAGTCATTAACACCTATGCTAATATAGTAATGTATACTTAGGAAAGGAAATATATACGAGTTGAGGAAAATCCTTTTAGAGAAAATGTTATTTTTTTCTAAACAATTTGTTAATGATTTGTTTTTAGTTTGGAGGGGAGAAGAGCACATGTTTAATAGTTTTGTGACTTACATTTCAGATACAACAGATCTTTTAAAATTCAAAAAAGAAATGTCTGTTACACAAATTGATTTTCTCAATAACAGAATTAATAAAAGTGAATTATGTTTGGTTATAACAACCCTATATAAGAAACCAGTAAAAAGGAAGTTGTACCTACATAGGACAAGTATGCATCTACCATACATGTTCAAAAATATAGTTAAGAATCAGATGATTCATACAGCTAAATTAAACACAACAGATGAGAATATGAAAATACATCTGGAGAACATAACCCAGGAGTTTATATACAGAGGTTATGATAATAAGCAGGTATTTAAAATTAAGGGACAGGTGACTGAATCACGAAGTACATTGGCTAAACCAATATTTTCAGTAAAAGAAAAAGATGACAATACACCGAGACAGCAAGCATCATGCCATAGATGTATGTTGACCTACAATAACAACACTAGAGATGTAGAATATATCATATCTAAGTACTGGCTGATGTTAAATAAAATACCAGAACTAGCAAACATTATAACAGAACAACATACATTTGGATATAAGAAGAGTGTCAACCTGAAACATAGATTATGTTATAAGGAGCAGCCTAAAGATAGAGTATATTTTACTAGCAATAGGAAGGGCACTTTTAAGTGTAATAATTTCACTCAATGTATACATATTTATACTGGAAAATCATTCAAACATACAGTATGAATTTTATAACTCAGGCATTTAGAAACTGTCAATACTCAAAATCTTATTTATATGGCAAGAAGTATGTCATGCGAAGCATACTATATAAGAATGACAAATAGGAAGTTAAAAGATTGCATTAGTCACCATATTTCAGATATTAATAGGAAGATTTTAACTAATGCTCTTTATAGACACATCAATGAGAAAGGTAAGCAACATATTTTTAAATTCACGATTTTAAAGATAATATGAAAACCATTGTGAGGGGGTGATATTAAATTGCTTACTGAAAGTGAAGCGTTAAGATGGATTTTAAGAATGACAGCTAATATACCACCTGGTTTAAATGAGGCTGCCACTATAAAACCTTTGCTTAAAGTTAAGCATCAGCAAGTTTAATTAAGTGACATATAACTTTTAATATAGTCATGTGATTTGAATTTTATTATTTAAAGAGTGTGCTTTTATTTTGTGATATGTGCCTGAAGAAGGCGAAAGGGAAAAGTTTTAACTCGTGTGTTGAATACAGTCTCTCTAGATTTGTACCTGTTCCAGTGATCCTTATTAACTTTTATATATATATATATATATATATATATATATATATATATATATATAGATATATATAGATATATATATATATATATATATATATAGATATATATATAGGTTTACTATCATAAATTCGAAAGTAAAAATAAATAATGTCTTTATTTTCGAATTTATGCATCGAAAATGAACATTTTTGAATAATAGTAAACTCGAAAACAAGGGTGTATTGTTGAAAATGTTGCTTGCAACTTTTACGGCGATACACAGCAAGCCCACCCTTCCCATAATCACCTACCTACCTAACCGAACACACAGTTATGCAGGGGGGCTGCACCCCCCTGCACCCCCCACACCCCCCCAACTTAATATTCCAACTCCGAGATCGCACTACAGTGAGGAAAGGGATGCATTTCCCTAACCGCACTGTACCGCGATCCCCTCCCATGACCAAAAGTTAGAATTGCGAATGCACAGTTCATTCGCAATGCAAACCTTCGCTCATGTGACCTGCCGTAATATGAAGTATTCGAACATCTGATGTTCGAATACTTCATAGCCGTGCAAATGCACGTCGACATAATGATAACAAACCATATATATATATATATATATATATATATATATATATATATATATATATATATACACATACATATATATATATATATATATATATATATATATATATATATATACATACATATATATATATATATATATATATATATATATATATATGGGTTCTGTTGGTTTGGTCAACAGGCAGTTTGGTCAACATCTGTTTAATCGACTACATTTGGTCAATTAAACAGATAGTCAACAAGTGTGCAATATCGACAATCCCCAGGTAGGGGAATATTCCTTTTCCTCAGGGACTGTGCAATTTCGGGAGTTAATATATATAATTAGTGGGGGGGTTAAAGTTGCATGCACTGAGGTTCTTCCTTGGCTCATGTGTACTAGGTAGTCAAAGTTTCAATTTTTGACATACAGTGGTTTATCTTCAGGATTTTGATGTATGTATTAGTTGAACAACTGAAGGTAAATCATATATAAATAAATATATATATATATATATATATATATATATATATATATATCCTCAACCCCTTTTCACATTTTGTACATGGGGTTGGGGTGTCATTTCAACAGTGACAATCATCTCAAGCCAAGGTTTACACTACCAGGTAGCTAGCCCTGCTGCGGTATTTCATCTGTACCACTCACTCACACATCCACTCGCACCTACGGTCAATTTAGAGTGTCCAATCCACCTACTGCATGTCTTTAGAATGACTGATGATTCTTTGGAATGAATATAGATATATGATTATATAATGAATGGTTGACATGTCACTTGGTCAACATGCAAAATATGCGCCACATCATGTCAAACATATATTATATCAGAAAAACAAAACACTGACACTCAGTACTTTGAAAAAAGGAAACAAATTTCCTTTTCTAAAGCACTATCCATAACCCAATCACATTCAGCTCAATTTTGTCTGAGTAATGGTACTGTTATGGGAAGGTCTTTTTTTAAATTAAGATGGTCATTAGGGTTAGAGTTTACACACATTACTAAGGTTGGGCAGAGGGCTTTTTCCCATCTGCTCCACCTTAGTAAGGTATGCTAACACTCACCCTGCCCCTAACCATAATGTGCATCTTAACTTTAAAAAAGCCCTTCCCATAAAACTACCACTGCATAAGACAGCTCAGACACTTATCATGCACAAAGACAGACAAATAGACACACACACACACACACACACACACACACACACACACACACACACACACACACACACACGCAGACACAAGTACTATAAATCTATCCCCTAACCTAAACCTAGACACTCACGATCACATCCCCACACTTAATCTATTCCCTTACCTAATCTGTACTCTAATCCTAATACACACACAGTTTCACAGACAGACACGCACGTGCACAAACACACTCACACACCCATAAACACAAACACACACACACACACACACACACACACACATACACACCTAGTATACATCCCACTTACCTTTTTCAGCAGTGCAAATATCTGAAGAAATGTCCATTCAATAAACTAGATGTTCTCTCAAACAACCTTGTACTTCTCTCTGTTGACCAAACATGACATTCATGTATATATATATATATATATATATATATATATATATATATATTAAAGAATATATGTATAAATGATAAATAACTGCAGTTTTTAATATGGCATTGTCCATAGGATGTAGGCAAGGGATTAAGGGTTTAGGGTAAAAGAAAAGAAAAGTCCCCCTAAAAAGATGGTGCCATACTCGAATGCCTATACTCTCTCCCCACTCGCCAATATTGCAAGGAAGACCCAGATTTCCATATTAAAGTCCCCAGCCAATGGCATAAGCTGTTCAGCCATGGTGGGGAAGGAATCCTGGATGAAGGATGGGCAAATGGACATGGCAAACATCTGGAAGATGAGAAATGTGAAAAAATAAAAAGAAAATGTATACTGTACAACTAGATTTCACTAGACAGAGAAATTAGATCTGAAGCCCTTCCATCACTCTCCACTATTCAGCCTTATGGCATCCACCTACTATAGCTGGAATTGACAAAGTAATAATAGTCTTTCATTGCATTCCATTTTATACTGAGGTTGACCCCTGAACAAGAGCAATAGATAGACTTTAAAGCGGTGATGAGTCTTGCTAGATACCCACTTGACTCAGTTTCCCAATATGTTAGCCCTCTCTGCACTTCCCCTCACAAACCTAGAGACAACAGCAATAGTCAAATAATATAATGAATGAAAAATATAAAAAACAAGTTGGTAGTGGTGATGTTGAACTTGCTTAAGGATATCATAGTTCATTTACAACATTACAGGAAAATCATGACCTCCTTTGGTTAAATGTTTGAATGTCACACACTTTGCAATGCTGTTCTCATATTCTGCAGTATTAGACTTAAAATATGTAAGTTCTCATATATTTTAATACATTTTATTTATATTATTGCTGTGCTCTGACAACTAGCCCGATACTATTCATAAAATACTGTAAGTCAAGATGTGTGTCTGATTTTCCTGCATTCAGGTACTACACTCTCACCACTGTTACCTGTAACCTCTGGTGCCATAAAGACAAGAGAAGTTGTTTTGGAACCATTTGTCTGCTTACTGATGTGAGCCAAGTATGCCAGTTTTTACAGAAATCACTTATTATATGCACAGTTTATTTCATTCTGTCTATCACAGAGCAGCCATGGTAACTGTGAATAATTCAGGCCAAAGTTTACTTTTTAAAATATTTTTCTTGTCAGACATTCTGTAACTGCAGTTTTTAAATGACATTTTAAATAAAGTGACAAAGTGATATCATACAAATATAGTGATCTCCTCATAGGTACATTTTCAGCAGATTATACTGGCTTCACAAGTGGAGATAACTGATCATTCATCAGTGTGGATTGCAGTTTTGCTGGATTATTACATATTTCATAAAAACTGTACAGTGATACCCACTTCCCACTGCATAACAATGTAGTGCCAGTTTATGTCTATCATATGGTGTAGGAATAAAAGTTTTGTTGTATAATCCCTGGATAAATCAAAATCAAACTGTTGCCTGTTTTTTCATTTATTTATTTATGTATTTGTTTTCTGTTTATTTATTTTAATTTTTTTTCAGAAACAGTGACCTTATGAGGGTCACATCCCATTGCATGGAAACCATTGTAAACAGCTTCTCTGGATCTGGTCTTATGCCTGTAGACCTTCCCTAGCTCCCCTGGGGTTACTGCAACAACATTTGGTACCTCAGTCTGTCCCTTTGGAAAAGCCTGTGGAAAGATGGGCCACTCAGCCCCCCACCAGTTCTTTGGGACTTGTACCATCAGTGGAGACTTGGCCATAGGTAGTATGTTTGCAGACCCCTTAATCCACTTCTATCAAGCTGGCACTGATTGTTTGTTTTTGTTTTGTTTTCCTTCACCATTATGACTACTATGTAGCATTAAATGGCAGAGATTCATTTTAGTATGGGTCTTACATCATTTTAGAAAATGATTACCTCTAGTTGTAGTATAGAGCAGAAGCTAGACAAGGGTTATTAACTTTAATGGAGGTTGGTCTGATAATAGCAAACTTCAACCAAGCATAAATTCACTTCTGAATAGAACATAATAGAGCATGAACTATTTTAAAATGTTTATGCATTTATACTGACATTATTCTCACATGTGGTAAGACAAGCGGTTTTAATACATTTATACTGAGCATGCACTATTTTTTTAATATACAGTAGGAAAGGCTAACTTAAAGTAGGATTTAAATGTGCTCAGGCTCCTTCTTAAATGGACTGAATATTAAGAACATTTGACTATGACTAACCATATTTCAGGTCTCTCAACTCACTGGCTGATGCTGAGTGGTAGCGCACAGAAATAGCATGCTGCGATGGTATGGGAACCCTCCTTCTGAGGCATGCCTTTGATTTTTCCTTTGCGTGAACCAGGGAGTACATTGGTATATTAAGTAGGACTGCTTCCTCACAACAAAAGGTTTTCTGGCTTGATTTATACATGGGGTGTCTTCTGTGGGGAGTTTTCATGACCTGACTGCTTCTGCATCTGCTCTTTTTCTGGGTGCTCTGGTTTCCTCCCAAAGTCATGCAGTAGTTGTGTTTGCATTATGTGGTGAACTAGCATCCTATCCAGAATTAGTTTTTTATTTATTTATTTATTTGTTTGTTTATTTATTAATGGCTTGTGCTCATTAGTTGATGGGATAGGCTGTGAAATTCCCATGACCCTGTAAAAAGACAAAATGGATGATCAGAAGAAAAGAATGAGTAGGCTCGGTGGGCTTGGTGGGGTTCAGCCTGCTTATAGGATACAAGGACTATGCAGCTCACTAAGTCAGTTCTTTTCCATACCATGTAGTTTTGTTGCAGATCCTACCTAACAGGTTGTTACTCTTTCTCTCCACTTCTCATAAGAATTACAGTATATTGATTCCCTTGCATTTTCAGATTATCATAACATGACTAAGTCTATCACTTCTTCAGGAAAGTCATTTGATTCATCCAACACTCTTTACTTGATTTTATATCTCTCTGCATCTCCCATAAGTCATCCACCTCATATTTCAGACTTTGACCTTGTGTTCTTCTGAAGCAGTAAGTTGTATTCTGAAGAGTTCATCATTAAAACTATAAAAGACAGAGGCAGTTCAAACGTGGGGCAAAAGGAAAGTATATGGAAGGGAAATGCAGGGAAGTATATCACTTTTTTGTTTTACTTCTAGTAATCCTACCAAATTTCTTTACTGAGATCTTACACTTCTGGCTTACCAGTAGGTCTTCCGATTTAATTACTCCCGCTTTCTTTTCCTAGTTTTAATTGTATTATTTGTTTATTTATTTCATTGATGCTTCCCTGTGTTTTTATTTACTGATTTATTGTTCTACATTGAATTTAAGGTGCCAGGTCTTATACTATATTATTACTCTTGCAAAGTTTCTTTTCTGACTTTTTTTTAGACCTGTTCTACTTTGCATGATGAGGAAAAAATACAAACTTCCTTCCAGGTCTTCTGCAGTCTTAATTAGAAAGACAAGGTACAGGAATGTCATACTCTTCATAGTTTTCAGTAATAATTATAATAGTTCTTCTGGTGTTTACTCATATTTCAAGACAAAATATAGGTAAAATGAAGCTGAGGTTTGTGTATTTTACTTAAAATCTGTGTCAGCTACACCCACATTCCCCAGCCACCTTTTGTTTTAATGACACAGGTATACATTCAATGAACTCCATTATATCTGTTAGGATTACCTAACAACTGTGGATCCATATTACCATGGGTTTGGAGTCCATCTGATCTAAAGATACTCTAAATTATCTTCTTTTGTCAATGGTAAATATACCTGCTGTTTTGACTATATTGCCATATTTCTTGGTTACACAGCCTTACCTATTGTTTTTTAAGCGTTTTGACTCTTTTTATCAGTGGAGTACATTATTTGGTACAATTTATTTCACACAGAAAGGCAAGTAGATTTCAGCCTCTGTCCTATTTCCACTCTTGATAGAACACCATTCTTTTCGAGATTTTAGAAACCTTGACAGCTTACTATGTTTTATTAAAATTGTTTACAATTATTAAACATTTTCTCAAAGAATTGTAAAATAAATGCAATCAGGCCCAATATCATTGTGTGCTTTTAGCTTATGGAGTTCCCTCATTACAATTTTATTCTTTGAATGGGCTGATTCGAATGCCTTTTTATTGTTCAATTTCCCACTTTGGATTTGATAAACCCCCCCTTTTTGTTTCTTGGCAAATACTGGGTAGAAAATGGTTTAACAACCGTGTTTTAAACCATCAGTTTCTATGTACCTCGTTTGATTTTTTTAGTTGTATTGTCCCTTTCTTTCATTCTTTTCTCCTTAGATCATCTATATAATTCTCTTTCTCTACACTTGGGTGAATCGGCTGTTGTCCTTTATTCTGAGCCTTTATGTTTTAATTTATTAATTATGGTTTTCATGCTTCCTTTTGATGGATGCATTTCTTTCTCTTTCTTCTGTATTTCCTTATGTTTCTATCCATTTGGTTAGAAGTACACTGTATGTGATTAAATTTGAAGGCTGTAGGAATCAAACCTATATTAGCATAACATCTTCTCCATATTTATGTGTCATACTGAAGAAATGATAAGTAAAGACTCGATGGTTCATAGTCTGATAGGTTCAAATTAGGGTGTTGATCCCTCTACCATCTGTAAACTACTCCGTGATCTCACTGACTTAATAGGACATGAATTAATCCCAGGCCCCAACTTAGTTTTGTCCCCTTTCCTTAGGGGCTAGAGGGGACAGACTGGGGTTAGACTTACAATTGCCCATCCAGTCATCCACATTATGCTTAGAAAGGATCGTTGAGCTACTCTACTTTACCTCTAACTGGCCTGTTCCATAAAGGAGGCATTCACTGCAAAAGATATCTACCCTGCCATCAAGTCCTATTTATGTTTGGTGGTAGTTTTGGTCACTTGAGATGGTATTAACTTTGTCGGTGTGTAGGAGGTTACATAGGACCAGACTTTTCAAGGTTCAGCAGGCAAGGCAGAGATCTCATCTAAATAGCTGGTAGGAAATGGAAATGAGTTAGACAGCTTTAAGGTGGTCAGGGTAACATGTCTTTGATTTTTGTTTTTGTAAGGAAATGCTGAGGTCTCTTGAGCTGGGTCATGTGCCTAGCCAAGTACATAGCAAGGTGAGCATTATATTCTGTTATTGATCTCATAAAGGAGTAGTAGAGATAGACAATGATTTCCTTGGATTAAGAAGATATGCCTCTGGTGATTAGGCTGGATATATAAAAGGGTGCCTAACAGCAGTGATCACATGGTAATCAAAGGACTGTTTAGTGTCATTGAAGGTGCCCAAGTACTTAATGACTGAGTTGATTTTTAGGAGGGGGTGTCATGTATGGGATAGGAACAGTAGTGCCCATATTTGCAAAGGACACAATTTTTTGGCATTTAGTTTGAAGCTGTGGTACAAGCACCACTTATTAGCATGTGTAAGTCCCTATGGGGAATATTTAGCTCACCTTTGGTATTAATGGCAGTTCTGAGTTTGCAGTCATTGACAAACTTCATCAGGCAAAGGCCACTGGTTAATACTTTAATGTCAGCAAAGTAGAAACCAAAGAGATGTGCTCCTCGAACTGATCCCTGAGGGAACTCACTGGTAACTATTCTTTTATTTGAGAGTGTCCTTGCAACACTAACAGACTGGGTTCTGTAAGTGAGCCAGTTTGCTATCCAGCAGGTAACACATGGGGATTATATTTAATTGAATTATCTTAACAATGATGCCCAAATGTAGAATTGTATCAAAGGGTTTTTCCAAGTCCAGCTAAGACATGTAGAATGATTTTCCTGAGTATAATGCCTTAGTGACATTTCAAAAAATCCACCAAATTTCAGAGGCAAAATCTGCCTTTAAAAATGTAAATTGATTAGAGTCCAGGATCTTAATGATGTGTTCCATTGCCTTGTAGACAAAGATGATGAGTCCTATAGGGCTTATAACTGCTTGGGTCAGTCTTGGATTCCCCCTTTATAAAGTGGCATGACTACAGACGTTCTCCACACTCCTGGCATTGATCCAGTGGAGAGGCTGAGACTGAACAGATCTAATAAGGAATCAGTAAGACAATATCTGATGCTGACAAGAGCACAACCTTCATGTCCCTCTTCATATAATCCAAGCAGATGCGTCTGGTATTGTTAGGGTGAAAGGACTTTTGAGGGCTTTAATTATGTTACACATCCTGGCACTTAAGAAGTGACTGTTTGTTATTTTGTCTTTGCTCAGCCTGGTGAGTTGAGGACCTATTTCTCTAGCTATGGAGTCACTTATAACCAGGACATTGCCAGATAAAATAGCTTGGCCTTGCTCCATTAAGGGTTTCGTCATGTCAATTATGTGACTCCTGTTAGTATCTTTATTTCCTCTAGTGTTAGATCAAGCTGTATGTTGAATCTAAGGTGTTGAGTCTGAGTTGCATGCAGGAAATAAATCTGAGGTTTGAGGATGATGCCTGCTCTTCAGAGTCCTTGGAGGCTTTGGTAAAAGTTTTTTAGAGTTTGCAAACTGTAGATGTTGCATAGGTGCAAGTTGGAGATACGACAGTGTTAAGCTCACTGCATGTAGTTGGCTGACAGAGAGATGTCTCCAGCTGAGGTAAGAATTTACACCTCCCACAGACGGTGCCCTTTGGCTTTAGCATGAGTTCATTAATGGTGAACCTGAGACAGTTCATGCACTGGCTCAGGATTCTAAGTGCTGTAAGACTGGTAATCGGGTTATTTTCTAACTCCCCATGATGACCAGTGTGCTAGATTTAAAGTCATTGTGGATCGACAGAGGGGCTAGGGAAATATTAGAGGTGTACAAGTAGTTAGTTGGACTGGTTTTATGGTCAACGTATGCCCACACTGCTCAGTGGAATTGTTACTCAGGCTCTGCAAATCAAGGCAGCTAAGAACATCCTCATGTAACTCAACACAAGCAGATTCATACAAAGCAGAAATGGATAAGTAACTCACTGATGTTACAAGAAGGTACACTTCCTGCAGTAGTAGAAAAGTGACTTCTACTTGCATTACTGTGGAAATACCAGTTCCATGGTGCTCTGTTCAGCTCACCTCCACACAGTAAAACAAGAGAAGAAAACAAAAAAAAACAGTGAAAACTAGGTGAAATCTGAAGCCCAAGTGCTATAAGCTATCAGGAGCTGCAACAATGTGTCTAACTCTTACATCAAATCACAAACTGACTATTAGTGTCTCCCGTAGCCTAGCAGATTCACTCAAGGCAGTGATTTGAAGGAAACAAAACATTATAAAACAAAGCAAAGCTATCAAATGTGGCTAAAATGGTATAAAATAGTAACAGACAATGAAAAGTTATTTCAAGGGTTGGGAGGGTGGTCTAATGGTTAAGATGTTTGCCTTACAAACACAAGGGGCAGAATTTGAGTCTCACAAGGGATAATTGGCTAGACCGAAAACGGCTCGCAAGGGCATTTAGCTTAGTACTAACCTATGAACAAAATAGCTGTAATAACCAGGCAGCTTAAGTACAAACAAAGAAAAAGTACCTTCCTGTTTTTAACCTTCTCTTTTTCAGATGCAGCAGCTATTTGAACAGTGAGGAACATTTGGCTCACTCTGTATTAACATAAATTAAGAAAAATGAAAACTAAAAAAACTAAAGCCCAAACATTGGAAACCTCCATAACCTGCAATAATTTGAATAAATCATATTAAGATCATATAACAAACTGATTCATAGTTGGCTTCTACACCTGGCCAAGCAGATTCACTGGACAGTGATTTAAAAGGAACAAAACAGTTTTAAACAAAACAAAGCATCTCAAAATGCTAAAACAATATAAAGAGGATATGAGTTAGAATATGAAGGAGAAACCATTTTTGAATACACACTAGCATGTAGCATGAGTTAGGACTGTCAACCTTTTTTTTTTGTGCAACAGTCCTGATATGAGAATCATGACATATTTTCTAACAGAACCCCAATTAAATTATACTGTTGCGCAAAGATGGAAATGTTCAGTTTATTTACTATGCAGATTACAGATTGCTCGGATATTATATTTTTATAATCAAACATTCCTTACTTATGCATCGCTGTTAAATATCTGTTTAAATGAGGGCATAACTTCTACATTTCTATTTAAATTTAACTACACACTCACACACACACACACACATACGCACGCACACACACACACACACACACACACACACACACACACACACACACACACACACATACACGCACACACAAAAGCACAGGCACACACACACACTCACACACACATGTACACATGCAGGAGCAGCCACACGTATGAGCGCACACATACACACACGCACACACATACACACACACACACACACACACACACACACACACACACACACACACACACACACACACGCATGCACGCACACACACAATCATACATATACATACCCTTTTTGAGTTGCTGTGACCATGGACTTGGTATATACTTTGTCACCCAGCTGTGCTCCTGACATTAGATTTCTGCATTTGCAATGTTCAGGGTTTAATCAATTGAGGTTTCATATTAGAAAATACAGACACACACACACATACACACACACACACACACACACACACACACACACACACACAGTTAACTAGATGTAAGTTGCTGCCTAGTCATCCTGTGACCCTGGTCTGGTCTGAAAATGGTCACGCCCATCTATCTGGCTATCAAATGGAATGAATGACTTAATGAAAGAACACAGGAGTAACCCTATTTGCATATGTTAACTTTGAGGGAGGAACACCTCACCCAATTTACATATACTAACTTCATTCATGATTACACAACAGTGGGAAGAAGGACAAGTTTGCTGAATGCGCTTTTCATTAGAACTATTTTGCTACAATGGTACATGGTGACATTGCAGTTGTCCAGGAGCCACATTCTCAAATGAATGAATATGTTGTGTGTGTATATATATATATATATATATATGTATGTATGTGTATAAATATATATATATATATATATATGTATGTATATATGTATATATATATATATATATATATATATATATGTATATGTATATATATATATATATATATATATATATATATATATATGTATATATATATATATATATATATATATATATGTATATGTATATATGTATATATACATATACATATATATATATATATATATATATATATATATATATGTATATGTATATATGTATATATACATATACATATATATATATATATATATATATATGTTGTTTTTCTTTCGGCTTTTCCCGGTTAGGGGTCGCCACAGTGGAACTCTAGTCCGCTAATGATTGGCAGTAGATTTTTACGGTGCCGAGGTGCCAGCTCAACACCCAGCCTTCATGACCTAGTACAGTATTGTAGTAATAAAGGACACAAGATGTCACAAACTATCCTCTACTGTGTTCTAACCAGTGCTTTGTGAGTTCATTAGGCCAAATAAACAAAGGAAATACAAGTTCAAATTTGAAATTATTTAGTAAATTAATATTTAGGCCTATTTTCAGACTTCTTCAACTCCCTGCCCCAGTCACATCCATATTTTGTAATCTTCATACCCTCATACACATATGCAATGCTATCGAAAATTACAGACACTCTTGACTACTTTCACTGCATATATATGAAGTATTCAAAGATATTGTCACTGTTGTACGTTTTTTCTACCCCTTATTCCAGATAAATGATTCATCATTACTTTTGCATAACAGACAGTGTAAGTCGTAGCGCTACAGCGGTAGCGTTGCTGCTTCCCAGCAAGAGGTTTTCCTGTTCGAGTCTCAGTCGGGCTGGCAGCTCGGTGGAATAAAAAATCTACTGTAAATCATTAGTTCCGCTGTGGCGACCCTTAACCGGAAAAAGGCCAACAGCATAAAAATTATCATTTATAAGAACTGTAACTTTGAAATACAGTGTATAACTGCTAAGGTTTAGTCTGTTCATTTGTACAACCGACAAGTCAGAAGCAAACTGAAAGCATGTTTATCTGTGTTAAACAGTGCCACTATCGTAAAGATACAGCGGATAGTATGACTAATACAAGAGATGGCGCATTTTACATAATTAAACATCACATGAATTAGCATCTTAAACAAGTGACAAATCTGAAGTACTGAAAGGGACTAGAGAAAATGACGCAAAATCATTTCAGCGCAAAATATAGCTATTGCTCAGAAAATAATTATGTGTGATAGGGAGAATACTAATATTTTGTGGACGGAATATAAGCATTCGATTCATTCTCTCTTTCGGCTTTTCCCGTTAGGGGTCGCCACAGCGGATCATCTCTTTCCATTTCTTCCTATCCTCTGCATCTTGCTCTGTCACACCAACCGCCTGCATGTCCTCTCTCACCACGTCCATAAACCTTATCTTAGGCCTTCCTCTATTCCTCTTACCTGGCAGCTCCATCCTTAGCATCTTTTTCCCAATATACCCATCATCCCTCCTCAGCACATGCCCAAACCAACGCAATCTCGTCTCTCTTGCTTTGTCTCCAAACTGTCCAACATGAGCTGACCCTCTAATATACCGATTCCTAATCCTATCCATCCTAGTCACACCGATTGCAAATCTTAACATCTTTAACTCTGCCACATCCAGCTCTGACTCCTGCCTTTTGTCAATGCCACTGTCTCCAACCCATATAACATAGCTGGTCTCACTACACTCTTGTAGACCTTCCCTTTCACTCTTACGGATACCCGTCTGTCACAAATCACTCCTGACACTCTTCTCCACCCATTCCACCCTGCCTGTACTCTCTTCTTCACCTCTCTTCCACATTCACCATTACTCTGAACTGTTGATCCCAAGTACTTAAACTCGTCCACCTTTACCAACTCTACTCCCTGCATCCTCACCATTCCTCTACCCTCCCTCTCATTTACACACATATATTCTGTCTTAGCCCTGCTGACCCTCATTCCTCTGCTCTCTAGAGCATATCTCCACCTCTCCAGAGTCTCCTCAACCTGATTCCTACTCTCACTACAGATCACAATGTCATCTGCAAACATCATAGTCCACGGGGCCTCCTGTCTGATCTCATCTGTCAACCTGTCCATCACCACTGCAAATAAGAAAGGACTCAGAGCTGATCCTTGATGTAATCCCACCTCCACCTTAAACGGATCTGTCACTCCCACTGCAGTCCTCACCACTGTCACACTACCCTCGTACATATCCTGTACCACTCTTACGTACTTCTCTGCCACTCCCGACTTCCTCATACAATACCACAACTCTTCTCTAGGCACCCTGTCATATGCTTTCTCCAAGTCTACAAAGACGCAATGCAACTCCTTCTGACCTTCTCTGTATTTCTCCATCAACACTCTCAGAGCAAACATTGCATCTGTAGTGCTCTTTCCTGGCATGAAACCATACTGCTGATCACTAATCATCACCTCCCTTCTTAACCTTGCTTCCACTACTCTTTCCCATAACTTCAAGCTGTGACTAATCAGTTTTATCCCTCTGTAGTTACTGCAGCTCTGCACATCACCCTTATTCTTAAAGATAGGTACCAAAACACTTTTTCTCCACTCCTCAGGCATCCTCTGACTTTCCAAAATTTCATTAAACAATCTAGTTAGAAATTCCACTGCCATTTCTCCTAAGCACCTCCATGCTTCCATTGGTATGTCATCTGGGCCAACAGCCTTTCCATTCTTCATCCTCTTCATAGCTGCCCTTACTTCCTCCTTGCTAATCTGTTTCACTTCCTGATTCACTATCCCCACATCATCCAACCTTCTCTCTCTCTCATTCTCTTCATTCATCAGCCTCTCAAAATACTCTTTCCATCTACTCAACACACTCTCCTCTCTTGTGAGTACCTTTCCCTCACTATCCTTTATCACCCTTACATGCTGCACATCTTTCCCAGCTCTGTCCCTCTGTCTAGCTAATCGGTACAGGTCCTTTTCTCCCTCTTTAGTGTCCAATCTCTCATACAACTCTCCATATGCCCTATCCTTAGCTTTTGCCACCTCTCTCTTTGCCATGCGCCTCATCTCCTTATACTCATGTCTACTTTCTTCATCTCTTTGACAATCCCACTTCTTCTTCGCCAGCCTCTTCCTCTGTATACTATCCTGTACTTCCTCATTCCACCACCAGGTCTCCTTGTCCTCCTTCCTCTGTCCAGATGTCACACCAAGCACCTTTCTAGCAGTCACCCTTACTAGTTCTGCTGTAGTTACCCAGCTATTCGGTAACTCTCCACTGCCTCCCAGTGCCTGTCTTAACTCTTCCCTAAACTCCACTTCACAATCACCCTTTTTTAACTTCCACCATTTAATCCTTGGCACAGCTTTCACATTCCTCCTCCTCTTCTTGATCACCAACGTCATTCTACATACCACTAATCTATGCTGCTTAACTACACTTTCACCTGCCACCACTTTACAGTCTCCAATCTCCTTAAGACTGGCCCTCCTACATAGTATATAATCAACTTGTGAGCATCTTCCTCCACTCTTGTACGTCACCCTATGCTCCACCCTCTTCTTAAAATACGTATTCACCACAGCCATGTCCATCCTTTTAGCAAAATCCACAATCATCTGACCTTCTGCATTCCTCTCCTTAACACCATACCTACCCATCACTTCCTCATCCCCTCTGTTCACTTCACCAACATGCCCATTAAAGTCCGCTCCAATCACTAGTCTCTCACCCTTGGGTACACTCACCACAACTTCATCCAACTCACTCCAAAATTTCTCTTTCTCTTCCATCGCACACCCAACTTGAGGAGCATATGCACTAACAACATTCATCATTACACCATCAATTTCGAGCTTCATAAACATCACTCGGTCAGACACTCTCTTCACGTCTAAAACACTCTTGGCATATTGTTCCTTTAGTATAACCCCTACCCCATTTCTCCTGCCATCCACACCATGATAAAACAATTTGAACCCGTTTCCTAAACACCTGGCCTTACTTCCCTTCCATCTGGTCTCTTGCACACACAATATATCAACCTTCCTTCTCTCCATCATATCAGCTAGCTCTCTTCCTATACCAGTCATACTGCCAACATTCAAAGTTCCTACCCTCACTGCTACACTCCTAACCTTCCTCCTATCTTCCTGCCTTTGGGCACGCCTTCGCCCTCCTCTTCTCCTATAAGCATTCGATATCAGTGCAAATAGTACACCCTTTAGAAGGCACCATTTTACTATAAAATCAAATATGAACAAGTTTCTCACAAAGATATAGAACATCCCTTTGCTTTAAAATTGTCATTTTCAGGGTTTCTGTTTGCACTCTTGTTATAAGAGATCTCTCTTTATTTCCAGGGAACATACTTTTTTGGGAGTGTGATTATAGATACCTTTATTTGCTTATGTATAACAAACATAACTATACTTTTACACACACACACTTACTTATACATGCATACACACAGGCAAACTCCTAATGTGTATGCATGTGTGTGTGTGTGTGTGTGTGTGTGTGTGTTGTCTCTGTCTCTCTCTCTCTCTTTCCCAGTATTAATCAGAGATGATTTTATGAGCATATAAACATTTTATTTAAAACTATGCATTATGCATTAGTAAGATAAGTCACCTATGGAAGTAGTACAATGTACTTTCTGGCACACAGGTACCTGGTCAGCTGCTGACTGTCTGGTCATAACACACTTTCTCCTGTAATAAGGCACAGACTCATAGTGATTCCCATGCATGTGCCTGTTGTCTTCATTTCTGTGAACTACACTAACAGATCCTTTGGTACCAACAAATCCCACCTCCCTGCCTAAGCATTCGCCTTTCTCTCTCCATGACTGGTCCTAGTGTTTGCCATATCCTGCAAGCCAAAGGTCAGTAATGGTCTGAAAGAGCCAGGAGAAAAGTGTCCATCATCCATGCAGAGCTGTTTGTGTCATACTCCCATAGGTCTCTGGTGACCAGCAATTGCGGTGCAATGTCTGAAAGATCATGTTCTATACACAACATCCTGACCAGAGTACAAATCTCTTGTTGACAATTTGAAGTACACTTGCTTGTCCCTGAGCTCCCACATTCTCCCCTGGCCTTCCATTAGGCTTCATATATGCTGTGGGACTATAAGTGGCATTTTTCTCCCACTAAATGTGTGTCAGTGTTGACCTCACAACCCTGTTAGTCCCTGTCCATCTCCTTTAGTATTCATTTGTCTGCATCATGGAGCCAACAGCCCCACACATCTTTGGTTTAAGATAAGCCGGTCTGAATTAGTTCATGGAAAGCCTCATTCATTTCCCATGATTCCTTGCATCATGGAATAAGTGTAAGCAAGGTGTTCCCCTACTGTTGATAATTTATAATAGCCATCATTAACACAATTCAAGTTCTGTCAAAATAGACTTCTTTTAGTCTGTTTCTCACTTCATCTTGCTAAATAAGACCAAAAGCAGTGCCAATTACATTCCCAAATTTTAAAATATTCTGTCAAGGATCATGAGTCATTTGCTGAAGATAGTCACATGCTTACTTTTTCCCCCTAGCTATTAATAGTTGCTAAAAAGGTAAAGGACTAAGTGTGTCAACACACTCCATGAACTAGGGCGCAGGTGAAGTCCTATACTAATAAGAAAGTTTGGAGACAAAGGCAAAGCAAGGTCCAGAAGTACAGCATTAGTGTCCATGCTTCAATTAGTATTTCTGTGCAAAGTGTTTCACTACTGAGTTATATCATGCCCGCTCATGTATACTTACAAACATACATTCATATATACATATCCAAACAGACAGACAAATGAAGGCAGAGTCAATGCATCAACACGTCTTCTTAACTAAGGGTGGCAATATCTCACCGCAGCCAAGGATTCTGGAGAAAATTATTCCCCTTTGCAGAGTAATGTTAAGTGAGAAGATAAAGAAGGACAGAAGCAATTGAGAGTGCATTGACATGCCTCCTGAACCAGACCTGTTAGCCTTCCAATAACTCCCTAAGTTTTATTTGTGCAGTCAAATAGGTACAACAGGCCAAACCAATGTAAGGAAACATTAAGAAGTTAAATATCCCTAGTCTCTTGCATATGCATCAGGAATCAGTATCTATTATAATCTATTCTCATACCTTTTGACTTCTTAACTTAATTTGCTGACCACATAAACCCACTAGATAAAAGTGCCATCCTTCAGTGAAAACCTGGTACAACTTCTTAACTGACTTGTTCTGAGTCTCTTGCTTGACAAGTGGACACTGCAGGAATAAGTTACTGGGCTAGAAGGTGAAGCCTGAACCCTGTGTTTTAATCCATGGGTGTAGCAAGAGATATATATGTTGCACTCAGGCCTTATGCTGTTGCCCCCACCAATCACCAATCATTTAAAAATGTACCCAGCTCTCTAAATGGTGCCCCTATGCACTTCAGAAAGGGACACTATTTTCAGTTGTTGTTGCCACTTGTAACTACAAAAATACTATTTTAGAGGTTCTTTCTTCACAGAAAGCATGTTATATTTAACGTTATACAGAGACAATAGCTTAGACAGTTCTAAACAGCCTGTGCTGGCTGTTTGAACTATAAAGTTTGAGAGATGCTCAAAAAAAATGTACCTACTTGATTGCAGTGAGTATGCCTAGCTACACCATTGTATTAATCTTCTAGAAACATTGTTTTTTTTGTGTTATTATATAAAAACTTACTGTAACTTCTGAGATTTTCTGCCTCTTAAAGAGTCTCAGTATGTACTGTCTCATCTTCATAATGGAATATGTCAGATAAAAGCACGCATCCTGCATTTATTTTAATGCTAACCATTGATTCCACAAGTATTGATCTGTGTTATGTTTTTGCACCAAAATACTAGTCAAGCACAGTAAACAAGCTTTCCCAGAATATATGAAATAAATGTTTATACTGACAGGTAGGCTGAGAAGTGACATCAATATTTTGTAGGCCATGCACAGCAAACTGTCACTGAGATTCATAAAATAAAAACAAACATAACAATCCATCTTGAATTGTAAGATGTACGGCTGTCATGGATGTAATCAGACAGTACAAACTACAGCCACTATGAATTAGTAACACCTAATCTCAGGTGCTTACAATGAAAGTCCGTGCTATGTCTTCTGATCTCATGTTCAGATGTACAGCAAGGTACCTTTCATGTAATGATGCAAAAGCAGTATATAAATGTACGGTTTGATCTCTTTCCCAGCATTGTACAAATATAAATGTTCATTTCAAGGACAGTCATCCTCTCAACCTCTCACAGTATAAGTAAGGTACACATCTGTGGCTGAGATCAAGCCCCAACCTACCCATTGTTAAAGTAAAATTCTTGCATCTACAGTAACACCAAATCCCTTCTTATACAATAATAATAAATGTTCCCAACCACTGTAAAATGAAATATTTGCACATACCTTGAGCCAACATTTCACCTTCTACCCCTTTTAAGTACAGCTCAAATGATTATGTCTAGAGTGACACCTTCCTATTTTGCTACGTAATAAATTAATTCTCCCATATAATAAATATATATATATATATATACTCATATCTAAAGATGCCCATGTCCAGTATTCCGATCCTCAAACAATTAAAATTTGACACAGTCATGTCTAAGGGTGTCTCCCATCCTGTTCAGTGGCCATTGTCTGTTGAAAAGCTAAGTATCAGGAGAACTACTTTCGGTACCATGCCAAATCCCCTGCTTTAATAAGTGTATGTTGGAATGGACTAGAAAAATTAATGAATGACTTGTTTATCAGTTCTAGTTTATTAGTATTTTACAGGATCAGCATGGCATGCATAGCCAATATGTATCATGCACCTATAAGCAAATCAACAGCCAACTTAAGTAGAACTGAAATATGCAGACAAAAGAACCAACCACGGATATGTGCTTCCTGCTCTAGCGTATGTATGCAACATTTGGTTATACCACACTGTATTACTTAACGTAACAAGATCCGAGTCTTTTATAGCTTATTGCATTTTATTTCCTGCTGTTTTGTCAATATATGCATAACCTTTTTAAGCCACAGTACTACAGCTTATATGATGTCTTGTTTTTCCTGTCTGTCATGCTATCCAAAGGAGATTAGGACCTAATCAATATCAAATAACCTTTCACCCGGAGTCAGCAAACTTCATGATACATCAGTCAGATGTGACACTTCTTTAGGCAGAAGAAAAGGCTTTTTATTTGTCACAGAAACAGGAGGTACAGAACACAATTAAAGATATATTCAACAGTTGTCTGAAGCCTAATTCACAAAGCCAGTTTCTCATCAAATATGCAATGACCACACAGTCACTTGAAAACCCAACAGAAGAAACTATAAAACAGGCAGTTTATGGAGGAGAAAAGACCTCTACAACCTCTTAAGACAGTACCACCCTCAATCCTCTCTGGTGTTAAATCTTGACATTAAGGTCACCATTGTGACTGAAGTAAGGGCAGCAAATTCCTCCATCAGACAATTTCACTGTCAGTAAACTATTTTAAATCAAATTTCTAGTGGGATTCAGTCTTCACTGAATCAGGCTCCAAACAACTCTGGCACCATTTTTAAGCTACAGCTCAACCTACAAGAAGTAATAATTCAATAAAGGTCTTTGAAAAAAAAAAAAAGAATCAATCTGCTCCAAATACAGAAACTGTTGAAACATCTTAATGTTCAGGTAGTATTTTTATAAATTTCCATTTTTTTTAATTGTTAAAACTTCAGTGTTCAATAATTTATCATAATTCTCAAGCTATTCTTGTGACAATCTGTCCTCGGGCAATCAAAATGCTTGCAAGAAATACACAAATATTTCTAGCAATGTGAAATACTAGCAGCCAGAAAAGCAAAATGGAGTGATAAAACAGTGGATATATTTCTTATGTGCATTGGATAATTCAAAGCTAGGCGACCTTCAGATGAGTTACCAGAAAATAGGAACAAAGGTGCACGTAATATAGACTGAGAGAAAAATCGAATATGAGTGATGGATCCAAAAACATTTTTTTTCAAAACGTCATTCTGCAGTTTATTTTACTCTAGGCTTCATATGGAAATCTAAATAATAACTCCACAAAGACAGACAAAGACTATTAATCACACATAAACATTTAAATATTAACACACTTCAGCACACAAAAACATCACCCGCCTTATAAAAAAGCTCAGTTCCCTTCCAGATCCCTTGCCCAGCATACGCTGTACCACTTCAGATGTCACCTGACATTTTTATTTAATAGCGTTTATTTATGCACACTAACCCCTTTCCCACCTCCCAATGTTTTAATTTCTTTTCATTTTTTGATAAGGTGAAGGAGCTGATCTGAAGTCTCTTTTCAGCCACAGCTTAATAACCTGAATCACGTCTAGAGATAGGCCTTTGAACTCCATAATGCAGACTACCATGAAACTGACCATGTGACCAGATACTCATATAGCATTTTCATCCGTGGCAACTCGACCACCTTAGATGAACATATTTCCATAGCATTAGCAAAACTAAACATTTTAAATATCTGATTTAACTCAGAAATATACTATTACTTTCTCATTTTCTTTTTGACCTTTTAGACTTTGTCTGAATAAAGTTGTAAAATTAAAAAATAATAATAATAATCACTCGTTATGCTCATATGTATGTAAAGGTAGAGTACTTTCAGTATGTTCATGAGAAACATACCTGCAGTGGTGGTAGTTAGGCTATTTACCTAGTGATTATGCAGAATTAGTTATCGTTGATAGCATATTTCTTTGTACAGCAGGAAACAGGGAAGAAACAGACACAAGCAGAGGTAAGAAAAAAATATACAATGAGAGAGATGTAAACAGCCAAACCTGCATTACCTCTGTAGCCAAATATTACTTAAGTTCCTCAAACTCTATGTTTTGCTGTACCTTTGGCAATATTCCTCCCCATTTGATATTTACACATTCAGAGTTAGTGTTGGCATTTCTTTTCTTTTAGAAGCATTGAAGTAGATTGTCTGACATGTTAACATGTTCTGACTGGAAATAAGATTAATCTTAGGAAAAAGGCTTCATTTGAACAGTATGTTATACTAATACAGAATTGTCTTTTAAATCTTTCACACAGTCTTTCTAGTTTTACAATAAATGTCTTTCCTTGCCATTCCTTGTTGCCAAGATCTGAAATAAACTGTTTGGGATTTATGTCAAATCTGTTTAAAGTTATATTTGATTTATAATAATGGTTCTTTAATATAATAGCCCTGTCTGAGGCTTTTTTCTTTCTGTCATCACTGACTTTGCTGTGCTCCTTAATTGCTAATTTCCTGTATAAACACTGTCTTGGCATAACATGGCCCCATGTAATAGAGATAACTGTGCACATTTATGAACTGCCTTCCCCCAACTACATTCCATCTTATTTTCCTTCTATACATTTTCCTTACTGAAATTCTTCAAATCGTGATAATCCCATTCTTAAGAAATCTGTCCAGTATCCCTTAAATGACTAATCCCAGGATACAAGTATTTCTAGTTATCACTTCTTTGGTTAAAACAAGTCTCCTGATCTCCCTTTCAATTTTTTACCTGATCTACAGTAATTGTTTTCGATGTGGGAAGAAGGGTTACTGACCAAACCTCTAGCTATGCTAAGATCCATGAATGTAGTGTATTAGACAATGATAGGCATTAACAATAACTAACATATGAAAAAAAATGACTGTATGTTGGGACAGTTTTTTTTCTTGGTGCAGAATACTTTTGATTTTTTGATTATTATTGATTTTTAGTTAAATAAAGTGGCTCCATAATTATATGTGATCAGAACAGAGCAGACATATTTAGAATTACTAATTTATTCTTAAATGTGGGAATCCACATCATCTGCATAAGTGAGAATTCTTGGACTATAATGATACTATCCAGATAAAGGAAAAATATTGGAAGCTGAAGCATACATATTAGCACAGGCTATGTGAAATAAACATCCTGAACATAATTAAGCAGCAATTAACATTTTATTTGTGGGTAAACTGTCTGTGTGGTACAGAGGGATAGAGCTCTGAATGCGACCCAGGAGAATGGGGTTTAATTATCAGTCCTGGCATTGGAAGTGTCAAACAGGGAAAGGATGCAATGACGGGGTGTGGTCTGCTTTGCTTGCCACTTTCAAGGAGGTGTGGAGGGATGCATCCACTTGGAGGCATAGTTGATAGATGCAGTTTCCCAGATGGAGACCTGGGAAAGCACCACTCATGCTTTAGGGGGTGGGGCAGGGCTGCTCGAAGGAAATGCCCTTTGTTTAAGTGAGAGGTTTTCCTTTGTAATCAGCCCATTTCATAGTCAATAAATCCTTCTCAGCTAAGTGTGCTGGGAGATGTTAGCACTGAAAAATAAGAAAAATCACAAACAACAACTGGCAGCAGGCTTTGATGAAGGCCCCCTTTAGTCAGCTCTTGCTCTAGTGATATGGAAACAAATGAGCCATTTGCTGATGACAGGCAGGAAGGGGAGGCAAAGTGAGACAAAAAATATATCTCTAGCTTGTGCAGTATTGCTTTTGTGTTCTTATTCAAAGATTAATCTGGCCTTGAACTGGTCCTCATATCCTTTTCAGCCACACTGTCAAGGGTAAATGCAATATATATATATATATATATATATATATATATATATATATATATATATATATATTTTACATATATATATATATATATATATATATATATATACATAAGCAGTTTACAGTAGCCAGTCAGCTGGTATGATTTAGTGATGTAAGAGGAATCCAGAGTGCCTGGGAAAATCTACACAGACAGAAGGGGAACATGCAAACTTCACAGAGGCAGTGATCAGTGGTTAGGATCTGGCACTGTGAGACAAAAATTATAACTACTGAGCCTCTGTGTTTTCTTTCACATGCCTCTAGCTTTACAGTGGAAATAATATTCTTCTGTAAAGCTTTTTTGTTGAGAGTCAATCCTGTTGCCTTAGTTACTGGGCCTTCTGTCAGGGTTCACGTATACAATTATCTTTCTGCAGTAGAGCGTCTGGCATTTCTTCCTCGGCTGTTCCTTACCAAGTTCCCTGTAATATATGCATCAATTAATTTATTTCAGTTGCAGACAGCATCCTGTGATAATGTGAAAATAATATACCAGTACCTGGGTCTTTCGACTATATTCGCCTTTCATCTTAGTATATATGTAAGACACTTAAAATATACACTGATTTTCTTCTAGTGCATGATTAAAGCAGTTTTGACATCAGGCTTTCTATGGGCACAATTACATTGTTCAAATAAACGCATCTAGAACTCATTATTTTTTCTTTAGCTTGTACAGTATTGACAGTGTGAGTGCTGATGCAATGCAGGTTGGCCTTTTTACATTATTCTAACAAAAGAATGGCAGCTGACATTGTTTGTACTGTAGTACTGCAGGCAAACTAATAGAATAATTACACATAGGTATTAGATCCTTTTCCTAAATGGGAAGCTGCGCCTCTAGAAATGGCTCAAACTGTATGAAATGCAATGAACACAGGAATGCTGAAAATTAATAGACTGGATCTTGGCAACCTGCGTGACAAAGCGGGATACTGCCAGCCCAGTTATCTGGAATTTTGTCAATAATTATATGTCATTTGTGAATATCAACATGATTTATATAAAATGTTTGTGTTACAAATGTATTAGAGCTGTACGTCATGTGTATATCAGACTCATGGTACAGAAGTATATGTTGAAAAGGTTTTTGCAAAGTGCTTGTGCTTAAAATGTAACCACAGTCCTACTGAAATAGAACATAAATGTACAGCACTATTGTAACTGTTTAAATGTATATATTTTAACACTGGAAAATGGAATACAGGAGGTTAACTTCAGAAAAATAGCTGAAATTAAATTACTTTACAGGCTAGACTGGAGACATAAAGTCTGTGCTGAGAAGCTTTTTGTATTGTCTTTGGAGTGAACTAATTGCTACCTCTGAAAGCATGAAGGAATGCAATTGTTTTATGACTTCCAGCATCTGACAACGATCTGAGCTCTATGTATTTTCACAGGTAGATTCTATTGCCAGCTTCCGGCAGTGGGGGGGGGGGGTCACCTGTGACCTGGGATAAAGTCAGATGACAAGAAATGATGTAATCCTGCAAGCTATCCCATCAGTAATATTTGAGATATTAATTTGATAACTCTCTTAGAAAGACCGGGCGTCCTGTATTCTGTCTTGGACCTGAAGAGAACCATTCACCACATCTGCCTTGCATGGTTGAAGTAAGTTTTTAGGGAATAGTACAATTCTGTTGGATATAGTCAGGAATATAGCAAAGCTTGGTTTAGATATTTTTCTTTCTTTATTTGAGACTGTCCAGCAATGTTGTTTTAAATATTTCCTGTGATTTTGAACTCTGATGTCACTGTGATTATATACTGAATATTTTCTTGTACTTTTATTATTTATTATTAAATGTATTTAAACCTTTCATTATGGCTGATCTGTCTAGAGATATTTTAGTTTTGGGAGTGCTTGCATATTTATTTGGTGACAATGTGTGGGCCACTCCTAATAGCCTTGCTCTTGGTCAAACTACCATTTCTATTAATATTAATATTACACAGTAAGATTGGACACTCTTTGCTGAGAACCTTAAACTAGCTGATAAGGAGTTGGCTGGTGGCAGTGATAACTACCTTATAGTTTAGGCAAAAGGGGGCATAGTTATGTAAACATGTGCCATTCTTTCCCAGGTGTATATGTGTGTGTAAATCAAACCTCAAACAGTATGTGTGTCAGCTACTTGGGCAGGGACATGAAACAGTGGTGGGACAGTGAGGATGCTGGAGGTCTTGGCTTGGCCACTCAGCTAAGATCTCAACTCTATAGCTGTAGCAGTGGGGAGTCTTACTGGGAATCTGGAGAAAGAGGGAGAAACCAGCCCCGGACTGATAGTGATCTCTGTGTGCTCTTAAGGGAAATTGCACTTGATGCAGAGAGCTGCATCTGGAAATACTGTGTGCATACCTGTTATCCTCCCAGTGTCTGTTCCTCACTGGTGCCAGTGGTGAGGATTGAGGATCCTTGATTGCTGGTCCTGTGGTGGGCCATCACATATTTATTGGTTGGCAGTGGTGGGATATTCACATACTGGAATTCAGTGGTGTGGATATTGAACTCCTGTAGCCTGTAAACAGTGGTCAGTAAAGAAGGTTCTTGTACTCTCAAGCAGCCACATAGTGAACATTCAGAGTTCCATATCACAATATTTTTATTTATTTTTATTAGCTTAGTTAGTAAGGGAGAGCAGGCAGTGATGTCAGTGCTGGATTATGGCAAGCTGACAAAGAGCCAGTTGGCTGAGATGTGCCAAGCCAAAGGAAAGGAGGATCTCAACCTGACTAAATGAGAAATGATTGCAGCCTTAACCACAGCTGTGTCACAGACCAGCAGCCAGGAGAACAACGAGAATGGCCTTGGAGATGTACAACTCTTAGAAATTAGACAATTCAACTTTGCCTCAGAAGGCTTAAAAATCCATCTGGAGTTAAAGAACTTGAACTGGAGTCCAAATAGTTGGAACTAGAATTAGCAGAGAGACTGCAGCATTTGGAATATGAAGAAAAGAAGAAACAGATATCATTAGAATCAGCAGAGAGACTGAGATGTCTGGAAGCTGAAGAAAATGAGAGGCATAGGCAGCATGAAAAGGAGATGCTGACTCTTTGCCAGGGTCATGGAGGTAATGAGAAAGGGACTAACCAAACCTCAGAAGCAATAAAGGTCAGTAAACTTCTTCCACAATTTACAAAGGGTGATAATTTTGATTTTTTTTATTCATATATTTGAAAGGGTTTGTAAACAGTATAATGTTGACCAAGGACTCTGGATATGGTTCCTGACCCCCTTACTCTATGGTAAAGCTGTAACTGCTATATACAGTGTCTGATACTGATTGCTTAAATTATAATACAGTTAAAAATTGTTTATTAGAGTGTTTTAAGTTAACACCTGAAGCTTACAGAAAAAAGTTTCATGAGCATGGATGCAAGGCAGATGAAAGTGTGTGTGAATATATTGCTGAGTTAAGCATTTACTTCCATAGATGGGTGAGTGGGTGCTAGGTAACCACTTTTGAAGAGCTGACAGACTTTTTGGTGAGGGAACAAGCCCTTACCACTTTGCCTGAGGACATTAAAATCTGGTTAACAGATAGGGAATGTAATACCGCAGATGAGTTGGGGAAAAAGGGAGACCTATACCTAGCAAGCAGGACATCACTGCACAGGAAAGGAATACCAAGTGCTGCTCAGAGGTCTGAGGGAACCAATGGTGAGCAGCCTAAACCACTCCAACAGAGTCTACCAGTAACAGGGGAAGCCACTAGTTCAGGTACATGGCCAGGATCAAGGGTTAACTGTTTTAAATATAACCAGTGGGGCCATGTAGCATATAGATGTCCATGGAGGAAAGGTGGGGAACAAAAGCTGGGGGAGGGGCAGTAAGTGGTAATGACAGAATTCCAGCAGTAAGTTGTCTGGAGATAACAAGGATACCAAACTATCACAAGAGGTTACATCCTATCTTAGTAAATGGGAAACAGGCCACTGCTAAGAGAGACACAGCCTCTGACCTAACAATTGAGAAGCCTGCAATGGTTACAGAGGAGCACTACCTGATTGGGCAGTCTACTCCAGTCAGAGCTTTAGGAGGGACCCCATTCCAAATACTTTGGGGTAGGGTTCACCTTGACTGGGAGGATAGAAAGGAAGCAAGCAAGTAGGTGTGTTTGAGGATATCCCTGCAGATGTCCTGATAGGGAATGATTTTGATAATGCAGTACCTTGTTTGCATGCAGTTACATACAGTCAGGCTTGAAGACAGGCATGTGGGTCTGGTAGCCTGGGGGAGACCCAGTCAGACCACACACTTGAAGCCTGGACTGGTGAGGTGGTTACTTCAGAGAGGGAGCTATCCTGTTGCAGTGAGACTGAAGGTGAGCCACAGTTGCTTGTGGGCACTGATGTTCCCTTGGACAGAGTGACTGCAAGGGCAGAGGTGAGTAGTAGTACCCAGGTTGACAGTGAGGCACCCCTGCCAGATGATACCATACTTCCTGTGGAACGGGAGCTGGGAAGGGTTACAAAGAGAGAGTTGAGAATGGTTCAGCTCTCAGACCCTACATTACAAGGCTTGAAGGAAGTAGCCAGGGAAGTGCCTGATTCTTAAGGAAAAGGGGAATCTGCATATTTGGACAAAGGGTTACTATATAGAGAATGGAGCCCTAAGGGAGGTTAGAGGGTGAGGTAATACAGCATTTGGTAGTGCTCACAGCCTACCATCTGGTCTGGCACTTCTATCCATAGCCCATGACATTCCCTTTACAGATCATATGGGCATAAGGCATTCCAAGAGACATATTATGCAGAACTTGTATTGGCCTGGGATTTCCAGGGATGTAACATGGTACTGCAGGACCTGTGAGCAGTGGCAAAAAGTAGGTAAGGCAGGAGACAAGATCAAAGCTCCTTTGATGCCTTTTCCTGTGACTGAGGAGCCATTTCAGTGGGTAGCTATGGATATTGTGGGGCCTCTGAAGTACCCCAAGTTCCACAGGGAAGATTTAGATCCTAGTGGTAGTAGATTATTCTACCAGATACCCTGAGGTGGTGTTCCTGTACTCCATCGAGGCAGAAAAGGTGGCAAATGCTTTGTTAGATATTTTCAGTGGGGTATGTTTCCCAAAAGAAATACTGACTGACAAAGATGCCAATGTCATGTCAGATGTACTGGCTTGTCTGTGGAAGCACTGTAGGGTGAAGCACCTAAAGACCACTCCCTACCATCCCCAGACTAATGGTCTTGTGGAGAGGTTAAACTCTACACTAAAGACCATGTTATGGGCATTTGCAGACCATTTTAAGAGGGAGTAAGACAAATGTTTGCCCCATTTGTTGTTTGCTTACAGAGAGGTGGCCCAGGAATCCACATTTTTTTTCACTCTTTGAGTTGCTGTATAGGCATAGGGTAAGGGGACCTCTAGATTTGATTCATTATGATTTAGAGGGTGAGTGTGAATCCCATTAGTAGTCTGTTGTGGCATATGTCCTAAATCTCAGGACAAGGCTCAAGGAACCCATGGGCTTGGCCCAGAAAAACCTGGCAGGAGCCCAATAAAAGAAAAAGGTATGGTATGACAGGAATGCTTGAGCTAGAAAGTATGCTGTGGGGCAACAGGTCATGGTTCTCATTCCTGTCAGACACAACAAGCTGCAGGCAGCTTGGGAGGGAGCCTTCAAATTAGTAAGGAAGGTCAATGATGTTAACTGCATGATAGAGCTGTTAGGCAGGAGGCAGGAGCACAAACTATACCATGTTAACATGATGAAACCTTACCATGACAGGGAGGCCTTGGTGATAAGTATTTGCAATAGAAGGCAGGAGGAGTCTGAGGAGGATCTATGGCTACAGGGAGCCAGCCAGAAAAATCCCAAATTGCTATGGTGGAGCATAGGGTTGCAGGCATATGATATTATATGACACTGCAGCACTGTAATGGGGTCAGCAATGCCAAGGCAGCTGGGGTCTCAAGACAGGGTATGGGGTAATGTATTCCCAGATAGGCTCACCCCTCTCAAGCAACATTTCTCAAGGGTCACTTAAAAAAACTAGCTTGAGTCTTTGGGGTGGGGGGGAGCAGGGTGACAAAAGGGGATACTGCCAGCACAGCTATCTGGAATTTTGTAAATAATTATATGTCATTTGTGAATATCAACATCATTTATATAAGATACTTGTGTTAGAAATGTATTTGAACTGTTTATCATGTGTGTGTATCAAACTGCTGATACAGAAGTGCGTGTTGAAAAGGTTTTTGCAAAGGGCTTGTGCTTAAAATGTAACCACAGTGTGACCTACTGGAATCGAACAGAAATGTACATGCACTATTGTAACTTTTTAAATGTATATATTTCTAACAGTAGAAACTGGAATACAGGAGGTTAACTTCAGAAAAATAGCTGAGATTAAATTACTTTGTAGGCTAAGCCGGAGACATAAAGTCTGTGCTGAGAAACTTTCTGTATTGTTTCCAGATTGAACTAATTACTACCTCTGAAAGCATGAAGGAATGTAATTGTTTTATGACTTCCAGCAATTGCCAAAGATCTGAGGTTTACATATTTTCACAGGTAGATGCTAAATACTTTCAGCTTCTAACAGTGGGGGCTTCACCTTGGATAGAGTCAGATGACAAGAAATTATGTAATTCTACAAGCTATTCCAGTAGTGTTATTTGAGATATTAATTTGAGAACTCTCTTAAAGAGACAGGGCATTCTGTATTCTGTTTTGGACAGGACAAGAACCATTCACCACATCTGCCTTTCACTGACAAAATAAGTTTCTAGAAAACAGTACAATTCTCTTGGACATAGTCAGAAATATAGCAAAGCTTAGTTTAGATATTTTTCTTTATTTATTTGAGACTGTTCTGCAATATTGTTTTCAATATTTCCTATGATTTTGAACTCTGATGTCACTGTGAATATATACTGAGTATTTTTTCATCTTTTATTATTTATTATTAAATATATTTAAACTTTTCATTGTGGCTGATTTCTCTAGAGATATTTAAGTTTTGAGAGTGCTTACATATTTATTTGGTGACACTGTTTTGGCAAAACTACCATTTGTATTAATATTAATTTTATTTTATTTTTTTTAAATTTATTTATCATTTGTTGACCGGGAAAGTCCGACTAGGTTCCACAGAGCCTGTTTTCAGTGGAGGCCCGGGGAGAAATGCTCCAGATGCATGTCTTTGGAATGTGGGAGGAAACCGGAGTACCCGGAGGAAACCCACGCAAACACAGGGAGAACATGCAAACTCCACACAGAAGGCACCCCAGCCGAGAATCGAACCGGTGAACCTCTTGCTGTGAGGTGACAATGTTAACTGCTGCACCACTGCACCACCCAATATTACACAGTAAGAATGGACACCCTGTGTTAAGGACCATAAATTAGCTGATAAGGTGCTGGCTGGTGGCAGTGATAACTACCTTATAGTCTGGGCAAAAGGGGGCATAGCTAGTAAACCTGTGCCAGCCTTTCCCAAGTGTGTGTGCATGTGTAAATCAAACCTCAAAGAGTGTGGTGTCAGTTACTTGGCCAGGGACATGAAGCACTGGTTGGACAGAGGGGGTGCTGGAGGTCTTTTCTTGGCCACTCAGCTAAGATCTCAAGTCCATAGCTTTGCCAGTGTTGAGTCTTATTAAGAATCTGGAGAAAGAGGGAGAAACCAGCTCTGGACTAACTGTGGTCTCTGTGTACTTTTAAGGGAAATTGCACTTGATGAAGACAGCCACATCTGGAAATACTGTGTAGGTACCTGTTATTCTCCCACTGTAGGTCTGCCACTGGTGCCAGTGGTGAGGATTGAGGCTCCTTGCGTATTGGTCCAGTGGTGGGTCATCACAACATGTATGATATGTCTAACATATGGTGTCCTAGACTTACTGAAGAAAATGTACAACAATACAAAGCTAGATTTACTAAAATCCCAATCATTGCATAACTATGAGAGAAAGTAAGGAGCAGAGGCCAGAGCTGAACTCAGAATGAATAACATTTGGTGACTTATACAAGTGATTACACAGTACTACTGCAAGGCAGTCAGTAAGAAACAAATAATACTGGAGCAAATCTGAAGATTGTGCGTTATAGATGGAAAAAAGAAGGCAGATATATATGTATGTGTGTGTGTGTGTGTGTGTGTGTGTGTGTGTGTATTAGTCCACCATAAACACCTACATTAAGTGAATACCAACCAAGTGTACATCAGTCTGAGTGAATAGACAACACAAGCATAACCCCACCTTCTTCCTCCTAATTTTAGTTTTCTTACTGATTTTCTTTCAACCTTAAATATCAGAGTGGATTCATAAAGATTACTACAAAGTGTTGACTATGAGTACACTTAGTGTAATCTTTCTGAGTGACTCAAAAGCACAAAGAATTGGTAGGGGTGCTCCTGAATACAGAACGTGTACACTTAGTGTACACATAGTGTAGGTGTTCATGAATTTAGCCTGTAGTTTTATAATCTCTTCTTCAAAAAGTACATAATACATAACAGCTCATACAAGGGTTAAACACTTGTAAAGGACCCACAACAATTGCTGTATAACAGTAGTCTAAAAGATTTATGTAGTTTCTCCTGATACATACATAATCAGGTGTGATGTGCAACTGGAATCTAAAAACACTGCACTTGAATTTGATAAAAAAAAAATATGAACAGTGAGCAGTTTTTGGGAAAAGTAGTAAAGACAAATAGTAGAAGGTCTGAGATGAGGCAAGTAGGAAGGAGAATTATATTTCCATTCCATTCTAGTTATGCATATATTTCATACATTCATTAAATCAGGATTATTTCCTTTTTTATGGATATAATTTATTACTTTTATTACTCCTAAGTACAGCATGCTATCTTAGCAGTAAGCCTGTTGTTTCCCAGCTCTCAGGTCTGGGTTAAGTCCGGATTTCTTTGTGATGACCCACCACTGAACCAGTAATCAAGGAGCCTCAATCCTCACCACTGGCACCAGGCTGGTTTCTCACTCTTTCTCCAGATCCCCAGTAAGACTCTCTACTGGCACAGCTGTAGAGTTGAGATCACAGCTGAGTGACCAAGCCAAGACCTCCAGCACCTCTCTGTCTGACCAGTGCTTTGTGTCCATGCCCAAGTAGCTGATACATGCACTCTTTATGGTTTGGTTTACATACACACACACACACACACACACACACACACACACACACACACACACACACCTGGGAAAGGCTGGCACAGTTTTACTAGCTATGGTCTCTTCTGCCCAGGCTATAAGGTAGTTACCACTGCCATCATTCATTCTTCGACAGCTACTTTAAGGCCCTTAACAAAGGGTGACCAATTTTACTGTGTAAATGGTAGTTTGACCAAGAGCAAGGATATTAGGAATGGCCTATACAGTGTCACCAAATAAATATGTAAGTACTCTCAAAATTTAACTATCTCTACACAGATCAGCCACAATGAAACGTTTAAATATATTTAATAATAAATAATGAAAGAACAAGACAATACTAAATATATATTCACAGTAACATCAGAGTTCGGAATCACAGGAAATATTTAAAATAACATTGCAGAACAGGCTCACACAAATAAAGAAAACAAAATCTAAACTAAGCTTTGCTATATTCCTGACTGTATCTAAGAGAGTAACTATACACTAATAACTTATTTAGAGCAAGGCAGATGTGGTGAATGGGTCTTGTTGTCAGGTCCAAGACAGAATGCTCTATCTCACTAAAAGACTTCTCAAAATAATATCTAAAATATTACTGCTGGGATAGCTTGCAGAATGACATCATTTCTAGTCATCTGACTTCTAGTTATCATGTAAACCCCCCCATTGCTGGCAAATGGAAGTATTTAGCATCTACCTGTAAAAATACCCAGACAAGGATTTTTGCTCATATCTTTGGCAGGTGCTAGAAGTCATAAAACAATTGCATTCCTTCATGCTTCCAAAGTAGCACTTACTTTACCCCAAAGACAGTACAGAAAGCTTCCTAGTACAGACTTTGTGTTTATAGCCACACTGAAACCTGTCAGAGAGCCTTTTTATGGCCTACCCTAGAAAGTGATTTAATTTCAAATATTTTTCTAAAATTTGCTGGACTGAGGTTAACCCTTCTGTTTCCTCTGTTAACGTTTACATTTAAACAGTTACAATAGTGTATGTACATTTCTGTTCTCTTCTAATAGGGTACACTATGGTTACATTTTAAGTGCAAGCACTTTACAAATACCTTTTCAACACAAACATCTGTACAGAGTAGTTTGATATACACATGACATACAGTTCTAATACATTTGTAACACAAGCATCTTATATAAATTAGTTTGATATTCAGAAATGACATATCATTATTTACACAATTCCAGCTAGCTGTGCTGGCAGTACCTCCTTTTGTCACATTCTCCTCACAGCTACATGCAGTCTCCATGGTTACATGAATTTAATTCAGATTCCGATCAAAACATATTGGCCAATAGGCTACAGTCATGCTTACTCTTGCAGCCTGAGTCATGAGTAATGGGTCCCTAAACCAACCCTTTTATCTACTTTAAGTCAGGTTAGAAAATGGGTAAACTGTACATCAATACCCTGATTGGAGAACGAATGTTCTCCAGTAGAGTATTAATGTGCAAGTAATGGCTGTTGTAAAAGGAGTCCGCCACTTTACGGTGGCATATCCAGCTGCTGTGGAGCTCAGACTCCATGGTCGCCATGATTTTACACTCACTAAGCAGTGTTTCTGCTGTTTAGCAAGTGTAAAATATACTACAAAAAAAGAAAACCGAAAAACAGAAGTGTGTGCATGTTTATGTCTGCGTGTGTGAGTGTATGAGTGTATGTGAGTGAAACTGAGAATGATCGAGCCAATATTTTACACTTGCTAAGCAACACTTTTGCTGTTTAGCAAGTGTAACATCTAAATATAACAAAGTGTTTGTGTGTGTGTGTGTGTTTCTGTTTCTGTCTGTGTGAGTGAATGCATGCATGAAAGCAAAGGGCGCATGAGTGAGACAGAGAGAAAACGAAGAGTGAGAGCGATCCAACACTAGCAGCAGCAGCAGACAAGAGGTTTACCTACTTCTGACCTCTTAGATTATTTTACATTTTATTCAGTTAACTTAAGGTGGAACAAAGGCTCAAAACAGGAACATATTTCTGTTTAAAAAATCACAAAGTTGCTGCAATAATAGGACTTGTGACAGTGTTAGCATGCATTTCCTGAAGTACAGGTGTGTGTATGTCTGTGTGGGGGGTGTTGATGTGACAGAGGGACAGACAGTGAGATCAATGGAATGCTGGCAGCAGTTAATAACAGGTTTTCACACCTCTCGCCATTTTAGCTCAAGAAATGTGGATAAAGCCTGAAATAAAGGGGGAACAAAGGGTCCAAAATAGGAACAGATTTTAAATGTTATACTTAGAAATTTAAAAAAGTAATTTAAGTTAACATTAATTTTCTGAAGAAAGTTCAAAAGACAGATGTATGTCATTATTTAGTGACTTCAATACCAAATAACTGGCAAGAAACCATTTTAGCAGTAAGGGACCATGAATCAAGCAAATATTTAGATATTTTTAAAAAGGATATAGTTTGGGTGTAATATACTTCCTCTTAACACCATTTACATATGATATAAAAGCTTTGAAACATTAGGCGGAGGAACTATTTTATATCCAAAATATATATAAAAAATAGCACCCCCGTGTGGGCATTAATTACACATTAACACAAACCCTGTCAGACATTATTGCTTGCACAAATCACATGCATACAAGGCAGTCTCAGTTCTATAAAGTAAAGTACAATATCACTTCTATGTTACCTAAAAAATGGTATGTGTTTTCAATTAAAATGTCTTTCAGAATCACAAGCCAGTCTTTGTAAGCAATGCTTTTTGTAAAAGGTTCAGTACTCCTACCTGGCTTACCTTCCCTGCTTAAAATACTCATGATGGCATAGACATTGTATAGTCATGTGGATTATTTTTGTAGACCTTGCTAAAGCCTTTAATTCAAAATCACATGGAATCTTTATTAATCAACTTCATAGTTAGGCTTTCAATCAGCCAGGTGTTGTTTATTTTAACAACTGCATGAACTCATAGGTTTCAGGTATGTAGTTGTAGTTCTAAGTAATTTGTAAAACAGAAAAAAATGCTCCTTGATGGTCAGTTTTAGACCACAGTTATTTATAGTTTGTATTACATGTTGTTGATCTTGATGACATTGACATTTACTTTACTATTTATTTATTTTACATTTGTTTACAGGGAAAGTCCAACTGGACACATGTCCATTTTCAGTGGAGGCCCGGGGAGAAAAGCTCCACAGTTGCCAAACAATAATATATGTGACATTTACTCAATACAGATATTAATATAGTAATAGTACATTTGTACAAGAAAGCTGTGATTTCATATGTAAACCACTGTAATGAATATGTAATTTTACACCATAAATAGTAAAGATAGCACACATCGGAGTATACACCATAGTAGTGGAGTTAGGTATAATTAGATAGTATTCAGACAGTAGCTTATTTACAATAGAGTGGGTTTAGAAGTAATTAGGCAGTAGTAGATGTAGAATGTGATAGATGGTTGACATTGGTAACTTGACAGATATAAGTCAGCCGAGGTATGATAAGCTTGGTAGGTGGGGGTTGGGTTATGAGCAATGTTAAGTTGATGAGAGTGCTGGTTTTAGTCTAGTCAGAGGTATTGCAGGGGCATACCCACTTGTTTATTAGCTGAGTTTTTAGCCATGTTTTAAATTGAGAGAGGGTCGGGTGGATGATATTTCATATGGTAATGAATTCAAGACTTTGCCTATATAGTTTGAGAATAGTGATTCCCTGGCTGAATTTCTGGCTGACTCAGTTTTGATAAGTGGTTTATTGGTGGAGTGTAAAGTTCTAGAGCTGGTATATGGTGGTAAAATATTTTGGAGTGCGGGTGTTCTTTCCCTTTGGTAGAATATCTTATGGGCTACAGTTAGTTGGTTATATAGTAGGAGATTTTTGCTATATGGAGTTGTATCAAGTATTACAGGTTATTTTACCACTAAAAATGTTTATTAATTTTAATAAAGCAAAAGTAATGATGCTGGAACCTTAAAATCTATGATAGTTCAATATAACTAGACAGCTTTCCATGTATGTTACAGTAGGACAATGTTTGAGACTGTCTTTTTCCTGATCCCTTACTTAACTTTTGTACTTATATTACGCATATTTTTACAATATTCTTTCTGTATTTGGAACATATTATAGAATTATAAATATGCTAACTAAACAAGATAGATTATCACTATGAAAAATGTCTCTTTATCCAACTTTTAGATAAGAATCTATCAATTATTACTGCCAACTCTTCTGTAAATATGGCAAGACTGCAACATTGTTTAAATATAACAGATTTATAGTAGGCTTTACATGAAGACAGCGTCAGTGTATTACGATTCAGAAAAAAAGGGAAGTCTTCTTAGTTACTCAAATAAACTTCTTCTGACATGTACATTTATATTTAAATTGATTGCACTGAGTTTCCTTGGCAATATTCCTGAAAAAAAACTATTACTATAACAGTGTTTTGTTTATTCTGCATCTTTCAGTTGGTCTTCAGTAAGTATTTGAAAAGCTTTTAGTATCTTCAGACCTAAGATTTAGAAGCAACTTTCTTCTAATGTCACATATTTATACCAACTTTGAGTATGCCTATGATTGCTCTGCTTTACAGTTTAGCTGTACTTGTTGTCAGCCGTTTATCTTAGACATTGAACTATTAATCCTATACAAAGTTTGCTTATTTTATCTTTCAAACTATTTACAACAAATTTAATTTTCTCTTTTTTATTAATTATTGTTGGTGAAACTGGCCTTTGTGGTCTAGTGCAGTAAAATTTAGTGGATGCCTGAAACGGCCCAACTTCAACCCAAAGAGAATTGTCAAAGACAAAAATATTATATAAAATTAAATGCATGCAGCATATGTAATGTTGTTGTTGTTAACAACAACAACAACAACAACAACAGCATATGTAATAAAGTAATTTAATGGGACTGATGCAGAGCAGGTAGTGTTACAAGCAAATGTTAAACATAAAAAAGCAGTTCAAAATAATTTGTTTTGTTATTCAGGTATTTTCAGCTGGGCAAAAAAATATATACAGTGAAATCCCAGGGAGAAATGTCATTGCAGGTATAATAAAACCAAAAGAAAACTGTAGTACAACATAGTACTTTTGTGAAATTTCAAAATATTCACAGGAAATCAATGACAGAACAATGAAACAACAGTAATCAGTTTCACAATGTCATTGATAAATCATTTGTTTGTAGTATCTGTAGACTGAGTGCACTTGGCATCATTAATTCCCACCTTTTACTATTCAATTATGCTAAAAAGTATTTATTACTTAAAATAAAAGATGTACACAGTAGCATTATGCACAGATTCTACTATGAAATGACGAGTTCCTGAAAATTGACATGCTAAAAGAAAAAAGAATGCCTGAAATTCAGAAGGGTGAAAAATAATTTTTAGTCCAGCAATAACTTCCTATCGGATACGGCATTTGAAGTTATGCGAGTCAACTTTTTTTTCTACGAACCACTGATGCTGAAGCAATTATCCTTGGGCATGTGTAAGTGAGCCATATGCATGGTCTATACACAGTTTGCTGTCAAGGTTTGCCAAGCCAACAGAGGTATAGAATGCAAGAAGATGGTTTCAGAACATGAGACAGAGCAAGAGGTGCAAATTACTTTGAAAAACAATGTAATGAGAAATCTAGACAGTGATTAAATAAAAAAGCATGTTATTGAGAAAAATATATATATATGTTAATTTTATGAGAAGTTAATGGATGAGAGCAGCTTATGGCTAGAAAATTAAATATTGGGGCAGGCAAAAGGAAAGAGTTGTAAAGTCTGCAAAGTATGGATTGTCTTTAAAAAGTAAGTGCCATGGCACAGAATAAAAAAAAAAAAAAACAAGCAAATGGAAGGAGAGATACTGTAGAAGAGGGATAGTGTAAATGAAGAATCCAATTGTAATTTGCCATTTTGAAAATCCTAATTGCCATTTGTCGGTAGTAATGGTCAATAGATTTGTCACTGTCGAAACAGTTTAGGGATGACTCCATCCTGAATACGCAAAAAATATGTTTTTTCTTATATCTTGATATTCTATGCTGTAATAATATTTCACAATCACTGTTTCCTAATATATTTTAATTTATTTTGCCCCATATGGCTGTAAATGAGCTTGTTATCCTAATACGATATGGTATTATTATTTATAGTTTTGTTTTCTTCCCACATCACAGTTTGTGTTCCCTTTACATGACTCAGCCAGGGCATTCTAAGGACTTTTTTCTTCCTTCATTTTGATACAGTGACATACTTCCATGGTGGTGCAGCGGTAGCGTTGTTGCCTTACAGCAAGAGGTTCTCCCATTCGATTCTCGGCTGGAGTGCAGGGAGTGCCTTCTGTGTGGAGTCTGCATGTCCTCCCCGTGGTTGGGTGGGCGTTCAAACGACATGCGTAAATGGGTGTGCCATCATTGAAGGTTGAACATTGAGCTGGCACCTCGGCGTTCGTGAAAATCTACTGCCAATCATTATCGGACTGGAGTACCGCTGTGGCGACCCCTAACAGGGAAAAGCCGAAAGACAACAACATTTTGATACAGTGACAATGCTGTGAGTTAGTAGCTTCTTAGCCTCTGGAAGCTGTGGCAGTTTTTTTTTTTTTTCCTGAAAGCTACTAATTTGTGCTAAATTTCCATGGTGCAGTTAAACTGTTTTCAAAAGACATGCAGTGCTTCTAAGTAGACAAATCTGTATATCTTAAAAAATAACCCAAATTCTCCTCTCTCTCCCCTTGCTCTTCATGAAGAGTCAAACATTTCAGTTGTCCCATAGATAACCTTGTTCATTTGTGTTTGGCAAGTGTGACTTCAAAGAGATGAGAGGGTGGCTTGCTATATTTATTTTATATTCAAAGAGTCTTAACATTATCTGCAGTTGCACTGATAAATGCAACATTTCATTGACAACAAAATGAGACTATTTGTCAGGTCTGCATAATGCTGCATAATAAATAATCTTTGATCTTCTCGTCAATATTTATCCAAAAGCTAATTCTTCAGGAAACAGTTTCACTCTCTCTGTTAATGCGGCATTTACTGACCTCAAACAGTCTCCAAACTCAGAATTGTAGGTGGTAACTAGTATTAAGAAATACAGAAAATGATATGTCTAACCAAGGTTACAAAGGCTGAGATACATTCCATCCTTAAACAAAGAAATCTGAACTGGAAAAAAAATGTTGCAGCCTTGATGCCTTTCATTATCTGTGTTCTGAAGTGTTTATGGATGCTAAACTTTATCAAGGAAATATTATAGATAAACAAATAACCTGGGATAATGATATCTTCAGTAGAGGGTGCAATTTTCCTTTAAATGCCAGTCTCAGTGAAGGGTACTGTGTGATTACAGTGACAGTAGCTTTAAGTTATAGAATTCAAGCACATAACTCTTGAATAAAGAGTAAAACTGGAAGCTTTGAGTCTGACAGAAAATATAATCCCATATTATTGGACTCCATCCATCCGTTCACCTATTTTTCTAAACCATTTGTCCTCATCAGACTCATGGAGTCAGCAAGCTGAGTAGGGTGAATCAGGTTCGGTTAATTCTAGGAACAGTCACCAGTCTTGGCAGTTTGTCCTGTGGGATCTCTTATCATTTTCCATGCAAACTGAGTGATATATTCTGCCCAGCATGTCCTGGATCTACCATGGGTCATCTTTCTAGTGAGTTGCTCCTGGTATCTCACACAAGAGGCACTCAAAAGACATCTTCATTATCTGCTTAGACCACTTCAACTGACTTATCATGTCTTAGATGAGTAGTGGTACTGCCAAAAAATCTTCCTTTGTTATCAAATCCCCATTCTAGTATGGATGCTGAGTCTAGCAATACTGCAAAGGGACTTCATTTCTGTTGCTCGTAGCTGTGATGTCATTCTTATAGTCAGTACCAAAATTCTGTGACTAAAACTGTAGACAGGGCTATAGATAAGCCAGTAAACCAAGTGATTTGTCTTACAACTCAACTCTCACTTCATTACTACAGCCTGGCACACTGCCTCTCCTTCATTATCACAGCCTGGCACACTGCCTGTCACGTCATTATTACAGCCTGGCACCCTGCCTACAGTAATACTGTCACTATGCCCATTCACTTAGTGAGTGTCTTGATCCCTACTTCCATCACTCATTGAACAAGTCCCCAAGGTACTTAAACTCCTGTTTTGGAGTAGCTGCTCCCCTCTTAGCCACATAGAGCAATTTTTGTCTCTCAGAAGAGAACCATGACTTTTGATTTGGAGGTGATCTTTTTTATCACAACTACCTACAAACTATTATAATGTACACCAGATATCACGGTCACTTACGGCCAAGATGACAAAATATCTTCAAATAATAAAAGGGCAGCCTTCATGTTCACAAATGAGATGCCCTTCAAATCTCAGCTACAACCTGATCCCCTCTGTTAATGACTTTCAAGGACAAGATAAGACAAGACACCCCCTTGAAAGATTCTTACTTCATCTTTGAGTGTGTATAACACAATTCTGAGAAGGTGGGCTCATCCTTCTTTTTACAAATGCTAGCACTGAAGGACAAGAAGCATTGGTCCTGGAGCATCATGGTGTGACATCATCTCATGCAAGACATTCCAGAGTGCTTGGTCATATGTCTTTTCTAGGTACGAAAATGCATGTGTAGTCTATACTGGTGAACCCTTACAGCCACTCTAAAAAATCCAGCAATAATTCACCATTAGCTGTTTCTCACATAACTCATACTCCTTCCCTTCAATATCTAGTACTTCCCTACTCATGTAACTGCAATTTATTGTCCATTAACAAATCTCTATTGAAAATAACTAAAGTTAATAATGTTGCAGGTGATTCTCTCTTCTCAAACTATATAGTCAAAATCTGGAACACTATCTCATCTGATATAGCAACTTCTACTAACTTTTTCCAATTAAAAAAAAAAAAACTGAAAACCTACCTATCTAAATCTAGGCTATGCTCATGCAATACTCCTGGGTAGACCTCATTTCCTTTTTTCGGCATGCTCATAACCAGTTTTCTCTAGACATGATACTATGTTTAACAGTCTAATGCCCTGACTCTGTAAACAATCTATCTATTATGAAAGTATTCACTACTCTATATATTTAGTTGCAGATTAAAAACTAACTGTACATACTGGATTTCTTACTCTGTTATAATTGTGAAATGTAAACAGTTTTGCCAATACATCTTTATGTTATATATGTGATCTCACATTGTATAAAAGTGTGTAATTGTAATCAGTTCTGCTATTTCTTCAATTTGTTAATGTGAATGCTCTTTGCTTTTTCAGCCTTTACAGCCTGTGATTTATTTTGCATAATGTAACCCCCTCCCCATAATATGGGGGGAAAAGATGTGTTCCTCTTATTTAGCACCTCCTGGTGCACCTTCAAAAGCAATTTCAAGGGGTAACCCTTTCAAGAAACATTCCAATCAATGTATATAATTCCTTTGGGATTCTAACATGATTGAATTTTTGGACAATCAACTAATTGAAAATGAGGGAGGGTTGCAAAGTAACATTCACAGGAAAGAAACTTATTTTCCCTATTACATTACAACAGTTGCCACTCATTTCACCAACGAAAAAGTGTTATAAAGGGCCAAATGGTGAGGTTGTCATGTTTGGTCAGTGACAACAACACATATTAAAAGGAATTGTACACATTGATTGGAATATTTCTTGAAAGGGGTTACCCCTTGAAATTGCCTTTGAAGGTGTGCCAGGAGGTGTTAAATAAGAGGAACACATATTTTCCCCCCATATTATGGGGAGGAGGTTGCATTATGCAAAAGAAATCACAGGCTGAAAACATTGAAGCATTTATACTGAGATATAACCATCAGGCACCCCTATTGGTAGAAGTGATTAACAGATCCTGGCAGACAAGTCTTGATGAGGAGATCAAAGACAAGTTAGGTTCAGTACTCAGGGTGATATTTAGTAGGGGCAAGAACATTAAGAATATTTTTGAGAGACCCAAAACTAGGAAACAGAATTCACTTATGTATAAATGTGGGGCATGCAAATATTGCAAATATATCAATGATGGCCCCTGCATTTCTGTACAAGGTTATGAGAGGTCCCTACCATGCCCAGGGAGATGCAGTTGCAGCACTTCTATGGTGGTATGTATTGCAACTTGCACAAGCTGTCAAGGTTTTAATGTGGGCAAAATGGTTCGTAAGCTTAGGGACAGGATATCTGAACATCTTAGAGCTATTAAAACAAAGAACATACACAATGCCCTGTTACCCAGAGTACTGTTTGCCCTAATTTAAAGAAATGTATTTTCTTTGTCATTGTTGAGGGTTATCCCAGGTGAAAGGGGTGGTGATGACAGGCTTAGAGTTGAGGAAAAAGAATACAGGTGGTAGGTTAGGCTCAATGCTACAAGCTTTCCAGGCTTGAATGATAGTATATCCATCATGCCAGTTTTAAAGCAAAGAGCATGCATAATTTAGAAAATTGTGGTGATTTTCCTGTCTAATAGGTTCATAGGTTCATAGGTTCATACTAGGCTATCTGCCCTAGGGCATTTATAAGCCTAGCCAGAGTGTGTTTGGCTTTCGCCACCCATTTTAAATTAATTTTGCTATGCCCTTTTTCGAGGTTAGTATACTGTGCCTCTGTCTAACAGTGACACAGAAGTGATACCCGGGGTAAATCTACGATCTCCCATCCACTCATTAAGATTCCTCTTGAAGAGAGTCAATGAGGGACTCTGCCTAACCTGGACTGGGATTTTATTCCAGAGTGAAGGGAGCCTCTGGGTTATGAATCTGTCCCTCCAGCATGTCCTATTTATTTCAGTGCTGAGGTTCAAGTCTCTCGAGCGCATAGCTCGATGGGATTTGGATTTTCTGAGGTGCAGCATGTCCATGAATTCTGGGTTGGATGGCTTTATACATCAGGCACAGATCACCTCTGAGCAGGCGGTATGCCACTGAGTAGAGCTGGAGTTTCCTTAACCGGGCAGCATATGGCATCTGTTTGAGCCCTTTGATCCTCTTGGTGAGGTACTTTTGGGGTCTTTCCAGTTGCTGCAGGTGTCTGGTAAGGTACATCCCAAAAGGGGCATTGTACTCAATTATGGGCCTGATGAGGGAATGAGTAAAGAGGCACGATGACCTCCTCTGATCTAGATGTGAATCCCTTCATGATTAGGTGGGCTATATAAAATGTTTTTCTAACCACTTTGGCCACGTGGTTGTTAAATGAGAGATTGCTATCAACTTGGGTCCTCAGGTCCCTAATTACTTCTTCTGTACTTAATGGATTACCACCTATGTGGTAATTTGTGGGCACTTTGTTTTTGCCAAAGGGGATGACTATACACTTTTTGGCATTTAGCTTTAGGCCATGGCTCTGGCACCAGTTGTCTGTTTCTATGAGGCCCTTTTGGAGGATGCTTGTGTCAGCTGGAGAGTCGATTATGGCACCCAGTTTGCAGTCATCTGTGAACTTGGTCAGCCACAGTCCTTCCATGTTGGCCTGTACCTCCGAGAAATATATACCGAACAAGATAGGTCCCAGGACTGACCTTGTGGGATGCCACTTGTAACTGGTTTGGAGTCTGACATGGCTCCAGCAATTCTAACCATGTGGGTTCTGTCCTTGAGCCAGTTTGCAACCCATCTAGTGACATAGGGGTTTATATTTAAGCTGGTGAGCTTATCTATAATGCCCGAATGGGGTATTGTGTCGAAGGCTTTTGCGAGGTCCAGGTAGGCTGTGTGGACCACCTTCCCCTCATCAATGACCTTGGTGACTGTTTCAAAGAAATCAACCAGGTTTAAGAGGCAGAATCTGCCCTTAACAAAGCCGAACTGGGTAGGATCCAGTGTCTGTAGGTCCCCAGTATCTTTATTTATGAGGTCCATGATGATCCTTTCCATAGCTTTGCAGACCAAGCTAGTCAGGCTTATGGGGCGATAGTTTCCAGGATCCATTGAGGCACCACCTTTGTGGAGAGGGACCACTGTTGCTGTACGCCACTCTTTGGGTACATATCCTGTAGTAAGGCTGAGATTGAACAGTAGTTTTATGTTTGGGTTTAGCTCTTCTTGGAGTTCATGTAGGACGCAGCCCGGGACACCGTCTGGTCCCATTGATGCTGTGTTTTTTGCTTTGGAGAGGGCGGCTCTTACCTGAGCATCTGAGATGTCAGGGGGGCATCACTCTGCTGGGATAGATATTTGTCCTTTTGGTGGGGAGTGCAGGGAGACGTTTGCGCTGAACCTGTCAGCTAGAATGTTGGCAATGTCTGTGGGTTCGGTGTATTTTTTGTCATTTTGGACTAATTCTGAGCATATCTGGGAATTCCCACCCAGGTTCCTAACATAACTAAAGAAAGCCTTGTGATTATCCTTAGTGTCCTGTGCAATTTTTCTCTCGAAGCTGGCCTTAGACGATTTTATGAGTGCCCGTAGTTTTTTGCTAATACTGATCAGAGATGCCTTCCCTTTTTGGGATTTTGCTCTATCATGTAGTAGCTTCCTCCTTCTATTGTATAGTTTGTTTATGGCTGGGGCCCACCAGACAGGATGTCTGCCTTTGGAGGATTGGGTCTTTGTTTTATTTGGGATTGCATGATCCATGCATTCCTGAAGGTGTTCATAGAATGCGTTTATAAAGGATTCTGCAGTCTGGGCCGTATTGTCCACAGGCCCGGGGGCTTTGAAGGATTCCACCTTGGTTTTGAGGAGTGTGAAATTTGCTTTAGAGAAGTTTTTCACTGTGGTTTTCTGGGCAGGGGGTGGGGTCAGGATGTGAATATCCAGTGAGATTAGTTTATGGTCTGATCTTACCAGTGAGGGATACACTTCTGGTCTGGAGCATAGAGTCCCCATGTTGGTGATGATCAGGGCCAGTATGTTTTCCCCTCTTGTGGGAGTGGTAACAAGTTGTTCCATAGCATTTGAGTTTATAAATTCTAGGAACCTTTGGGCTAGGGTGTTAGAGCTAGAGTAATGCTCCCAGTCTATTTTTGGGTAGTTGAAGTCGCCCAATATAATGGTGTTTGGAGAGACCTTCATATTTTCCAGTGTTCTCAGGAAGGCCGAGTGGGGTTCCTGGGTTTGGGAGGGTGGTCTGTAGCAGGCTATAAACTGGAAGGCAGTTTTACCCACTGTTAGTTGCACATGGATAGTCTCTGATGCTTCTTGCTGTGCCACCAACCTGGAGGTGTGGGTATCTTTGACGAATATTGATACTCCCCCTCCTTTTGTGGTTCGGTCCAAGTTTTGTGGCCAAAAAGCATGGTATGAGGTATAACCTGGTAGTGCTGGGGTGCTCTCAGGAGCCTTGAACCAGGTTTCTTTTACTGCACAGATATCGATGTTCTCCATGCTAAGGAGAGTTTCGAGTGCGTGCATCTTGAGGTTTAGACTTCTGGCGTTGAGTAGCATTACTCTTAGTTTCTTATCCCTTGTGATACCTATAGAGGTGGGTTTGTCTTTTGAGCCTTGCCTAAAAAAGGCACTATGGGGGTAGCAAGAGCCTTTGCCAATATCCGAAAGCCCAGGGGTGTCAGGTGCAAGCCGTCCCTAGCGAAGCATCATGGCTTGTCGAGCATGTCTTCCCAGGCTAACAGGCATTGGATCCCCTTTGAATGACACCAATTCTTAAGCCAATTGTTGAAATTGATCATCTTGTCTTCATATTGTGGCATCATTCTTGATGAGGGTAAGGTGCTACTCAAGGTCAGGGTCATACCGGCCTGGGCTACATGCTCAGAGAGCTCCTCTATGTCTCTTTTCATGTTGTCCAGGGAGGTACATCTCAGGTCATTCACACCAGCATGGACAATGACTGAGTCATATTTGTACTTGCCTTGGAGTGACCTGAGTGCTTGTGTTATGTGGCGGATCCTAGCGCCCGACAGGCAGCTCACCGTGACCTTCTCCTTGTTCAGCCTGGTGAGCAGGACGTCAGTGTGCCTGACGATAGAGTCACCTATTACAAGTGTATCAGGTGTGTTGTTTAGCATTAAGGGCTGTGACTGTTCGGTACACTGGCTTTGTGAGCTATCGCATAGTTGATTTATATTTTTGATCTAGGTTTGTTTGTTGCACCTAAAGGCACACAACGTAGGTTTCAGTATGATTATTTGATGTATTATACAGTAATATGTATGTAAATACATACTTTTAATAAGTTAATTTTAGTAGGAAATGTTTTTTTTTAGAGTAATCACTGAGTTTATGCTATTTATAATTTGATACACTGATGTGGGAGGGAACATACTAAGGGAATGACAACATCAAATACTAGTATGGCTGATTATTACCTTTTAACAAAGTTGACTAGTTAAAAAGTTAATAAGATAACATATTTAAAGGTGTGTTTTTCATATCTATACTGTCAGATATAATCTAATATTTAGCACTGTTTAACATTATTAGGGGATGGTTTGTCTAGGCTGTTGCTGATTTAATCTGGCCATCAAATACGTTCTGATCTATGGTAATACAAACTACCTGATCCTGCATCAGAAGAGTTTTGTTGCCAAGGTTTATCTGTCTGTCTAAATATTTTTGAAACTTAGTACTAGTTTACAGTAATTCAGCTAGTGCCACAAACTTTTTAAAGTGTATGGAATTTTATTTACAACAGTGCTGAAAAAACGAGTTGACAAAATAAATGCCAAATAACCAGAATTTGAAGGCACTGTGCTTTACCACAGTGACACTACATATTAATCATGGTAACCATTTGAAATGTCAGGACCTACTCCAGTGAGTCCTGAAACACAGAGACTGAATGGCCAAAAGAACGGACTTACCTATACGAAGTCTGAGGGAGTGTTGGAGGGCGGCAAATAAGTTCGAAGCAGAAGGGTGAGCTTTGAAATTTACTCTTCTCTTGTGTTTTCAGTCTGACTTTTTTGGCTTATCGGCACTCGGCATTTTGGGTTCCAATAATTCAATAGGGAGCCATTGATCATATACACACACACACACACATATATATATATATATATATATATATGTGTGTGTGTGTGTGTACTTCACAAGTTCAAAGCTTCAAATGCAAATGGTCGAGATCATAAGACCAAACCTTTGAATCTTTGAAATTGTAATAACATAATAAAAACATTTTTTTTTTTTACATTTTTGCAGGGGGGGGCTTGCCCCCACCCATTCTGCTAAATAAATATACCAACTCCAAGATCTCACTACTGTGAGGAAAATGGTAAATTTCCCATTCTGTGCTGTACAGTGATCTTCATTCAAAACATTTGAAGTTTCAAACCTTTGATCTTATGGTCTCGACCGATTGCAGTTCAAAGTTTTGATATTTCGAGGTTGTGAAGGGAATCCATATATATATATATATATATATATATATATATATATATATATATATATATATATGGGTCTACTTCAGATGATCGAACTTTCAAAAGTTCGACTTTCATATGGCCGAGACCATATGATTCAACTTTTGAAAGTTTGAACATCTAATAAAAAGTAAAAAAAAGAAAAAAAATTACCTGACTAGTTTTAGCAGGGAGGTAATAATATTTAATTTTATTCATTTTATTTATTTGAAGGATAATGTGAAGTGGACTATAATGTAATAATCAGTCCTGTACTTTGTTATGAGACTGTAAGGTAGCTAAGTTTATCATTTATTTAAGGTGACAGTACAGACCACTACCCTTCAGGTACATATACAAAGGTGCACATGTAAGGGAAAACCACTACTGAAGCATAAACCCTTAACTACTAATAAAATATGTATACATGAAGGCAGACAATTGCAAATGTTGAGTACCTGCTGAACTTCTAAGAACCATAATTATAATTGTCAGAAAAGTGGAACTACAGGTGTGAATGCAGAGGAATGTATTCCAAGTGTGAGGCTGCAGTACCTCAAAGTATTTTCACTCTTCTGAGATAACAGTGATCTCACAGTTAGTGTATGTAACAAGGTTCTAGGGAAAGACACTGTCCAAAACCATGTAGACATTGGATGAATTGTGGCATATTGAAAGGTGTATGTAAAGTGTGGAACTCTGTAAAAGTCAATCTACTTGTAGCTATAAAATATGACTGAACCTCCACATAGGGCTCAAACAATACTGTAGCTTGGTTACTCTGTTTCTTCAGTATACTGCATAAAATATGTTTAAATTTATCCCAGTCTGTTAAAGCCTGTAATGATGTAAATGCACAGCAGAGTCCCATATTCTCTATCTGATCTGACAGGAGCAGTATATACTGGAATTAAAAGCATCTCTGAAAGAAAAATGTTTAAGTAAATCAGTCTGTATACCACATGTATGTTTTAAAATCAAAAAATATTTCTCTCACAGACGTTAATTTGATAGATATGACAAGACCCAGATCTTTAGTCAAATCAATTTACGTGAGAGGCTTTCTTGGTTTTCTATATTTTCAGATGCCTAAAGTAGGGCATGACATACTAAAATGTGATATTTTGTAGGAGAGATCTTCACCAAAGCAACTTTGTTTAACTTTTTATCAAAATTAAAATTTGCTTTTGGGTAATTCTAGCAGTGACTATTAACTGGGTCATATTAAGGTATTTTAAATTTAATATCATAACTCTTTGTATTACTTAGAAGAAAATTACATGTTATATATTAAAATATTGGGACATGTTCCATTTTTATGTTTTCTCCCACTGTACACAGCTGCCCAAATCAGGATTGTCTTGTGAAAAGAGGGACAGACGATAATTCTAAATCAATCTGTTAAGGTCTGAAATTATACAGTCTGGAACAGTAGAGCAGTTCTCACAAAAGTATTTAGAGACAGTCACATTTTTCTGTTGGCTGAGAAAGAGTTACTCAGGCCATTCTGTTTTCAGTCATTCGTAAACTCAGAGATCCAGGCATGTCAAGATGAAAGATTGCATAAATAGGAAAGGTTCCTAGTTCTGAACCTTGTAGATGTCCTATATTTTCCAGTATCCTTAACTCAGTCAGAAAAGTATCCCTTTATTATATCACTTTTTTCTTTAAGCACATGTAAACCAGTTGACATTTTTTATTTCACATTTTTATACTGCTTGAAAGATTCTGTAACATGAGTTAGTCATCATCATTGTCATCATTATCATCAATATGACACCAGGGAAATACTGCCAGTCCAGTTATCTGTAATTTTGTAAATAATTATATGTCATTTGAAAATATTAATATGATTTATATAGAAATGTGACACTGCCAGCCCAGCTATCTGGAATTTTGTACATAATCATATGTCATTTGTGAATAGTAATATGATTTATGTGCTTGTCTTACAAATGTAAGAGAACTGTATGTTATGTACTGAGCTTCAAGAATGTAACCACAGTGTACCTTACTGGAAAAGAACAGAAATGTATATAAACTATATGCCTGTGCAAATGTATGTTTTAATAGTAGAAGCTGGAACATACAGAGTTAACTTGTAAAGCTTCAAGAAAATAAGTTGAAATTGTTTTATGATTACGTTATCTCTTAGTTTCAGTGAAACAGACACAATGACTAGAGCTAGAGGTTTTTCTATTGTCTTGAAACAGAGATAATTACTAGGTTTCAAATGTAAAAGTGTTTTATTGTTATACGACTTCCAAGTTCTGCAAACTTCTGAGTTACGTACTTCTCACATAGAGATGTTAAAATTATGTTAGTTTTTGTTAGCCTGGAAACTGAAGGCATGTGACAAAGAGTGAAGTCATCCAAGCTAACCCAGCAGTAATATGTGATATTAATTTAAGACCTCTCAGAGAGGGAGAGGGTGCATTTTGTATCTCGTAATGTACCTAGAAACATTCATTCAGCACTTTTCATCTGCATTTGCCTTGCTCAGTAAGTAAGTTATTTAGGGCATAGTATATTTCAAATATAGATAGGAATATGGCAAAGATTAGTTTAGATGTTTTCTGTATTTATTTAAGACTGTTCTGCAGTGTTGTTTTAAAATATTTCCTGTGATTCTGAACTTTGCAATTACGGTGTTGTTTGAGTATTGTCTTGTTCTTTTGTTATATAATATTAAATATATTTAAACCTTTTAATTGTAGCTGGTTTGTTTATAGGTATTTTAGCTCTTAGCATACTTGCATATGTATTTGGTGACACTGTACAGGCCATTTCTAAATAGCCTTGCTCTTGGTCACACTTACCATTTGGATAATAGTAACATTACACAGTAAGATTGGTCACCCTTTGTAAGGGCCTTAAATAGCTGATAAGTAGTGGCTGGAGGCAGCTTGTACCACCTTATAGTCTGGGCAGAAGGGGCAAAGCTAGTAAACCTGTGCCAGTCTTTCACAGGTGTGTGTTTGTGCTTGTGGATAAATCAAATCTCAAAGTGTGTGTGTGTCAGCTACTTGGGCAAGGACATGGAGTACTGGTTTGACAGAAAGGGTGCTGGAGGTTTTGGCTTGGCCACTCAGCTGAGATTTCAACCCTATAGTTGTGCCAGTGAGGGAGTCTTATAGGGCATCTGGAGAAAGGGAGAGAAACCAGCCCCCAGACTGACTGTGATCTCCATGTGCTCTTAAGGGAAATTGTACTTTACTGTGTGTGTACTTGTCATCCTCCTGTTGTGTACGTTCCCTCACTGTTGCCAGTGGTGAGGATTGAGGCTCCTTGACTACTAGGCCAGTGCAGAGGAATCACAATCATCATCATCATCCTTCTTTTTCCCATTTTCTACAAGGGATTGGGGTGTCATGTCAACTGTAGCCATCTTTCTCAATTCCATGCCACTGAGTTAAATGGTTTAAATTATCAAAAACTACTGTAATTGCATGTTATATGTTATTTAAAGTTCCGCTGATATTATTGCAAAATTCAGACATGTTTGTGAAGCAAGGTTCACATTTCTAAAAGCATAATTTGTAATTCCACAGTTTAATGTAAATAGATAAGAAAAATCATCTATTGATCACAATAATATTATCCACTGCCTTATTAAATAAGCAAGTAATGATGCAGACAGCTGGATATAAGGTTATTTATTATTTCAATTTTCAGAATGGAATGGCATTAGCCATTTTCCAATGGGCTGGAATATAAGCATTTTTAAAATAGTTAAATGCTTGTCTGGCAGTTAGAGCAGAGGATTAAGTAAAGAGTTGTTAACAAGCTACTTCCTGTGTTACAGAGTTCATATACCCTTAGTCTTCATATGTATATGCTTTTTAATAGCTTTTGAGACTGGATGCCTCATAACTGCTTATGAACTTAAAGATACAGTGTTGCTAGTAAGAGATCAACATGAAAGAAAGTGCAATTGTATAAGAATGTACCACAGTAGATGTCCTACTGATCACTGCTGCAGTATTACTAACAAGTGGGATATCCTGCCAGGGATAGCTGTATGTCTGGGCAGGATACCAAAGCTTAGACATTTTCGTCTTAGGCTGTATATGTGAGGTATGATCAAATCATGCCAAGACTATGTGGTGCATAAGGGGCATACAGGCACAAAGTATTTCAGAACTTTCTCACTTCTAGGGCAAACACTGAACCTGTGTTTTTCTGAGTATATATTAAATAACTGTTTATAGTGACAGGTAACAGAATCAATAGAAGAGGCCTGTGCTTCATTACGACAGTGCCAGAATGCCTATTCAATGCCTTTTCAGCCATGGTGGGGCTCCAGAGAGCAAATACAAATTGTTTTGCAAATGTTTATATACAAAAGCCATTTGTGAACAGTGCAGAAGTTTAGACCAAATTGAGGTTGGAGGAGTAATTTGTATCCATTAAAGCTAGATTATTTATGTACATATATACACTGTGATTAGGGGAACTCAAGCTAGGGTATTTATTAATAGGGTGAAGAAAAGGAGCCCTACAACAGAACCCAGAGGCACCCCTCTTCATTGAGGATAGGGATATCCAGTAAGATATTTATGGAGAAGGTGAAGAAAATGTGTTCTTTTTTTAGTGGTGAAGTTTGTGAGTGTGCTATTGATCCAGTTTGAGACTGTAAAACACAGCCCACAGTTAGTTAATGCAGTGATTATAAAATGGCATGATGTTCAAATGAATGCTTTGGACAGGTAGACAGAGTGCACTAATGATTTTGCCAGAGTAGATACCTTTTTATGGAAATGTTGAATGACAGATGAGAAATATTAGTGGTATGATCTTTTCTAAAGCCTTGCTGTTAGTTACACTGTAAGTCATTAAATTGCCTATAGCCTACAGCCTACAGTAGCTATACATTTAGAGAAGAAAGGAAGACAGAACTAGGAATGCTGCTGGAGTTGCATTAACTATGTTTGAGTTGTACACTTCTGTTATCTGTGACACTTCAGAGTGCAATGTCTACTCCATGAACAGCTCAGAAGGAATACTGGGTGACTGGTGATATAGGACAGTGTGAAAAGTGACTTATGAGTTGTCTGTCTACCAATTTTCTAGAATGTTAGCTGAAGGGCTGAGCAGGGCCATGAGCCTGAAATTGTTTACATTTTTCATGGATCCTCCATAGGTCCTGCATATGGGTAAAATAGCATCTTGCTTTCAAACTGTTGGGAGAGCATTTTATAGACTTTTCTTGTTAAGACATTTGACTGACATTATGGTTGCATTATTACTTTGGAGGGAAGCAGTCAATGAATGCAAGGTCTTCGGGTTTATACTACTGCAGCAGTATTTTATTTTATACTGAGTTAAGGAAAACATTAGAGTTGGAATGCATTCAGTTGCTTGAGGTGTTTGGATGTTAAGATAACGATCTGATTCTCATTACGGTCTTTGAAGTATTGCCTGAACTGCTCAAGGACTTGTCTAGAAATGTAATATAACAGATAACTAGATACTTTTTTAACATTAGTACTCATATATGTCTTCATGCCATTCCTGAAGTGTTTTGCAAACTGACAGTGTCTTTCTGCAGTTCACAAAAGTACTGACTTTTGCTTATTCTCCTGTCAGGTGTATACTTATTTGTAAGTAAACTGTAATTGTAAGGCCTGAGATGTTCTGTTTTATAACTTTGTTTTCATCCTTGATGTCACCCATGTGTTGATAATTATTTTTCAAATCACTGCTGCGAGCCAAGGTTGAACTTTACTCTTGAGTCTGACTTTTAAGTATAGGTGGGGTTGGAGTGTTAAACAAGCTGTTTAGTACAGTATTCATGGCATCAAGAAAGAGGAGTGAGGGTAGAGGTACCTGTACTCTGTTTGTTAGGATGGTAATCACAAAGAACACATTAACCAATGCGAGCCAGTCAGAAATAAAATAAGCCAATGCTCCACATACAGTTTATTCCATACAAAACTTGAGTTAAGCAATTTCATTCAGGAAATCAGAACTTCATCAGAACATATTTACCCCTCCCAGCCTTACTCTTTATGCACTGGTCATAGGTCACCTGACAAATTCAATTAAACAATTAAAAACGCAAAATACATTTATAAATCCATTTTAGAAAAACTCATGTTTTAAAAAACACTCTCAAAATTGTACAATAAATCTTACAACCAGTTTCAAGTTGAAAGACCCCCCCCCCCCATATATAGTTAAGCATCATAATGCTTCAGTTTTAAAAATAGGTGCTAGGGAACAATAGTCATTTAGTCCTGGGGTACTGTTGCATTCAACTTAATCTGCCATAACACCTCTTTAAGATTTAAATGTGCGTCAGTTACTTTCCCTTGTAAATCAAACAATACAATCTAAAACAAAAAAAACTTAAAATCATGATCCGGGTGTAAAGAAATATGCCTATACAAGACATTGGCAGATTTCTTGTTTTTAATATCCAGATAATGCTCGTATATATGTTCCTTTAATTTCCTTGTGGTCTTCCCTACATAAAAACCTGAGCATGAATTACATAAAGCAGCATAAACAACATTGCCTGAATTACAATTAAAGAATTCCTTACATTTGCATTTCATGTTCCCAATAACAGTGTGGTCACTTCCAATAATATGCTTGCACTGTCCACAAGTGCCACACTTATATGTGCCTTTTCTATTTTTCTTTGGTAGGGTACAGGTGCTTTTTTCAAGTAACTGTTTAAAAGAAGTATCCTTCCTATAACCAATCTTTGGTTTTAGTCCAAGCTTCTGAAGAACATCTAAATCATTAGAAAAAATCCACCAATTGTTAAAAATAATATTGACAATATCTGGTGTATCTAAACAGTAGGTGGTAATGAAAACTTTGTTGCCCTATTCCGTTTCACTATGACCAGTGGGCCTTATGTCATTTGTACTGTTTAGTATGGGTGAAGAAATACCTCTCTCCCTTTTATTTACTACCTCCATTTTAATATTAGAAACAAATTCACTAGAATAACCCTTAGTTGCAAACAAGTTCATTAAAGTGTCACACTCAACTAAAAATTGCATGTCGTCCAAAACTATTCAGGCAATTCGGACAAATTGATCTTAAACTACAGCCTTTTTCTGATGTTGTGGGTGTCCACTTGTATAATGGAGATAGGAGTTGGAGAAGGTTGGTTTTAACCTAGTTGTAAACAATTGCCCCTATGTTGCAAATTGGGTGATGTACACCAGATTCCTGGATGACATATTTATGTTATGGAGTGGATCACAGGATATCTTGAATGAATTTCTGGTGTACATCAACAATACAGTTGAGTTTTAACCTTTTCTTATGCTTTTGAACCTGAGTGTATAACATTTTTGGATGTGCAGATCACCAAAGATTTAAGTAGCCAGAAGTATGTGTCTAATATCTTCCATAAACCAACCTTCTCCTACTCCTATCTACTCTATACAAGGGAAGTAGAAATGGTAAAGCAACTGTTTTAAAATGTTAGATGTGGGTATTAAAATGGGGGAGCTAGTCATGATTTTTGATAGAGGAGACATTAGATGTACATGGACTAATACTAAGAGAGGTGGGAATGACAACACCAGGTTACAAGGCATACAGGAAAGACAGTGTGAGCAGAAAACGAGTAGGGAGTAGCACTACATGTATTGAACTGAGTAAAGTATAGGTCTCATGTACAATGGTTGAAGTGGATCATGTAACAGCCTGGGATGAATTGCAAATATTATTGCTAAATGAGCTTCCATACCTGTCTTTCCTCCTTTCCTTCTAGTTGGAGGATGGTAAAATTTAGCTGTTGAAGCATTAGTATTATTATTGTTAAGTACATAAGATTCTAAACTCACTAGATTTTCACTTGCTGAATGTCAGAGTGAACTAGGCAATGCTTATGTTTTGGAAATGAGCTAAGTATTTGGTTCATCCCAGCACTTCCTGATAACATTGGATGACACAGAAATTGATTTATCATTCATGACAATTCTATTTGCTATCACCACAGAGAACAAAAAATGGAATGTCTCATTTTTTTGAACTGTGGCTTGCCATCAGTAGTTACTAATGGACAGGCTCAGCTTTTGTGGGACAACTATCTCTAGAAGAGAAGGAGTCAAATGGATAGCCGCAACTATGAATTTCAGTAATCTTATTACTTCCCTATTCCTGTACCTCTCCCATGATTTGTTTTGCCATCCACTGCTGCCCCATGTGCTATTTTCACTGAGGATTTCCCCTTCATCTTAGTTATTTATGCATACATTGGAAAACAGTACTACAAACCAGAATAATGTTTTCTACCTCATTCACCTCTCCCTGTAAAATGCCCTTGTCTGTGTTCTCTAACTCCATTCTGCTTACTTTATTTGTTTATTTTGCATCCCTCTTCAGCCATTTCTAACTTCTTTTCACTTTGTCTCTCTGGCCTGTATGATTATGTGTCCAATCTCTATTTTCTGCCTTGTTCTTCTGCTTTTGTACTGCCTGTTGCATGTTCCATAGACTGTCCACTGCAATGCTGAGATTATTGGGTGGTTGGTGTTCTGTGTCCCATGGTGGTGCATGCTGTGGCTACATGGCTGACTTCTTTGCTTACTGAACTGCACTGCATGTATCTGACAGTGACACTGAGGCACACCATTGGTTGTCCCTAAAAATCATATAAATCAGTCACTAATGCCTGTGTCAGACTACATAGGTGGACACAACAGAGTATCTGGTCCTGTTTCTGCAGAGGTCTGTGGCCTTCTGTGGCAAATATACCACCATCTTGTACATGTTCTGCTTCCCCTATATCAGTGGTGTAATATCTTGTCTTCATGCTGCTGGGTGCTATACTTTTGCTCTTGTTACTGTTTTGGATTCCCACGGTATTTGCAGTATGCATGTACATATGCTTTCTGCCCTATCCATGCCTGTGCTCTCATGCATCTGCATTGTGGTATGTTTTATGCTGCTTGCCTGTAACGTCATACATGTGTTAACTTGCAACATGTTGATTCCACTCTTGTCACTTATAGATCAGTATTTTGCTGCTTTACTGACATGAAAATTGCTATGAAGTTTTGCTGCTTTTACTATTCTAGTGAGATCTTTTCAAACGGAATAGACCTCAGCCTTCTTGTGCTGGGTTGCATGAAGTTTGAAAGCTCTGAATGCATTTTTTTCTTTTGCTTTAATAATTTAATGAGTTTATAACTCCAAACTTATTTTTACTGCAGACGATTCCACTACATGTATGCTTCTTGGGACTGAATCGATTGCCACAGTTGTTTAAAGTCACACTATCTAGATGGTTTTCTAACTGCATTGTGTACTGTTCCCAAAAATGCACTAATGATTTGACAAATATGCCTGAGACATACTCTACTAGAACAGTGACTACCTCTCAAACCTTCAGGAATGCATTTGTGCATTATATTTGCACAGCAACAGCAAAGTGTGGGCTTCTCTGCATTCCCTTACAAAATTCAATAAGCTGCATGGGATCGCTAGGTCTAGTGCCTTTGCGTCTACAGTTGCCAGATGTATTCTGTCATAATACCAGCTGAAATAGATGCACAAGATCAGGTAAGATATGAAGGATTTTTACTTAACAAAATGACAAGATCATCATCCACGTTATTCCATTTCAACATGCTCCCCATACACCTCCCACCAGATACCTTCAACTGTCCCTGATTTTTCAAGGACATCCCTAATTTTGACTCACAATATTGTTCTTTCTCTACTAAGCCTTCCCAAACCTGGTGAGTTTGGGAGGAAAGGTTGTAGATTATACTTAAAAATAATTATCATAATGTAAATTAAAGACTTATTTTACTGTGTCTGTCTTTCTGTCGCTATCACTTCTGTCAACTTCTCAAGTTAATGGTAGAAGTACTTTAAAAAGTATCCCTGGATGTCCTGATTATTTCTGGATTTGTTTATTATTCTGGAGGTATGAGGTTGAAAATTATGTTCCACTGCCCTTTGACATTTGTGGTATGGAAAGAGGTTAAGGGAATGGTTGTATGATTTATGTAAGTCTGTTGGTATTCTTTGTTCAAGGGTATGTCAGAGATCTGGAGAAATGGGGAAGTGCAGAGCATTTTGGGAGCAGATTAGGAGTCTGAGCCTGGAAATGTTTTCAGATGCTGAACTAACTACTGCCTGTGGCTGCTAGTCTCATTAGTTGAAGTGGATAGATATGGTTCATTAATACCTATGATTATGGCAAATATGTAAATACATAACTTTCTTATTTTTGCTATAGAGCTAAAGTCTGTGCTGACCACATATTTCAGACTGAAATAAAATAACAAATGAAAACCAACCAACATGGCAGGATAAAAAGCAAGATACTTAATATTGGTAAGTGCTTTCGCTGAAAGATCCACTTCATCATTATTTAATTAATGGAGTGTTTGTTGACTGATGCCAATATTTATATGCATTGTGTTTTAATTTGATTTTATGGTCTGATGAAGTGGACCAATATTAAATATCTTCCATTTTATTCTGCCGTGTTGGTTGATTTTCATTTCTTATTTTATTTTATTTAATTTTTGGTTTCCTGGTTAACTAACCTTTAACCTAGAGGTTTTACTTTTTTGACATATTTCAGGCTGGATGATCAGTTGGTTATTGTTATTCTGTTCAGAAATTGCTTTTTTTTAATTTATTTTGGAACTATTATATCGCATTGGATGATGATTAATTTGCAAATTAAATTTAAATAAGGTGAAGCATTTCACATATCTACTTTTTGACATTTATGGCACTTTCTTATTCTGATAATTGTAACTTGTATTTTCACTGGTATTTAGTATACTGGTTAAAAGAGCTGTTTTATTCCTCCTTTTAATAACACATCCATAAATACTTTTCACATCACTTTATTTTTTTTATTAATTAATTAATTACTCTTGAGACTGAGAATAAAATCTATCAATAAAGAATATCTTTGAAAACAATAATAATAATAAATACTATCTCTATTATCTTAACAACAGTATGATTTTAAAACGTGGCCAAACAGCAATGTTTGTCATGAGGCAGATGGAGAATTTCTCTATCAGCACAAGTTATCTTTAAGTAAATGTGGACAGGAGAAAGGGCATCTATGTTGCTAGCAAATTAGAGAGACATATGCACTCATGCAGTCATTCCCCTATTACCTGATGAATCCATCTGAGGGTAATAGAGGAGTTAGGGCCTATGCTGGCACACAGTGGGCACAAGGCACTGAAATTAATACTGGGAGAGGTACCAGCTCATTGCAAGAAGTGCATATACACTTACACCCAGTCCACATCACACCTGCAGACAGTTTGGAGGATTTCCAATTTAGCTATGGCATGTCATTGGAATGTTGAAGGAAACCAGAGTACCAGAGAAAGCACATAGCCCCACAAAAATGAAGCAAATTCTAGCTGAAAATAAAAACTGAGGAACCGAGTGATGTGAGACAACAACTCTGTGCTAATTAGAACTGTTTTCACCCACCCAGTACCTTGTTAATTGACTTAATGACAGGGAAAGCAAACCACTGGACAGAAGTCTATTTTGTATTTAATTCAGCTAGTTTCATCTATAAGAGATACATCTTGCCTACTTTTACATTAAAAACATGCATATGTTTACTTGTTTGCTTACTAAATAGGTAGATAGGCTGGCCTTTCTGCCATGCCGAGCTACAGGTTGACAGTTTGTGCAGATCAAAACAGAAAAAACTAAATGAAAACTCCAGCCAAGCTAGAACCTCCAATGAGTGACCTCCCAAACCTCCTGTAACAGACGCACATGGGATATATGTAAATGACCCTTATGAACATCAGGTGCTTCAGCTATACGGCGATTCTGATTGCCCATGACTTTTATATTTAAAGTCGTTTTAATGGATAATTTCAGTCCAATAAAGCCAAACCCCACTAGCCATGGATATGCATATTTCAGCCTTGTTATGACCTCATCAGCATAGCATTAGCAGAGTGTTTGACTAAGCATAAGACACACAGGGATGCTATACCCAGCTGATGTCCATTATCATTAGGGTGACTGCAAAATATCCCAAATAACAAATTAAAACAAAGAGTTAGAAGGTCACTGAAAAAACAATCAGAAAAAACTAAATGAAAACTCCAGCCAAGCTAGAACTTCCAATGAGTGACCTCCCAAACTTCCTGTAACAGAGGCACATGGGATATTTGCAAATGACCCTTATGAATATCAGGTGTTTCAGCTATATGGCGATTCTGATTGCCCATGACTTTTACATTTGAAGTTGTTTTAAACATTTTGTCTAGGCAGAAGTACATATAAACATTTTTTAATATATTTCAGTCAAAAATTATGTGGGTACAAAGCCATCTGCTGCTGGCATTTCAGATATGAATCATTTGTGTTTGAACTGTAATGTTTTTACTTTGCTTGTGTCACCTATTTGCACAGCAGGGAGCACTATTTGCCCTGTTATATATTAGTTTGGTTGTGGGTCTTCTGAACCTGAGTACATTTACTATCAAGTCTATTGTACACATAAAATAATTAACTGTGATCTTTTATTAATGGCTTGTTATTTATTAAGGAATGTGAAAGCACAATTTGAATTATGTGTTACTAAAATACAGTTTAATAGAGTTTTTCTTTTACACTGAATTTACATGCTTATACAATTACCTGATTGATGCTTTGAGCAGTATCTACAACAAAATTCTGTTAAGCACTTTATACTGTAAAACCACCATTGGGAATGCCATAATTGCAGTTCTTGACATGTTTACCTGGAAAATGCTGATGGAAATATAAATATATCACAGCAGAGAAGTTATAAATGTGAAACTATGGCAATAAGATATAGGATAACTTCAGGAAAGAATGGAATGCATTTGTTGCAAAAGTATTTTTAGGTGCTGTAGACATGGATACTTTGAAAGACTGAACATGAAATATATTAATAGTGAAGTAAATAACACTAAAATAGTCAATGTGGTTACATAATGTAACTGTATTGCCAAACAAAGGTGCTCATTAATTAAAAACTATTGGGCACTTTCATTACCTGATCCATTTAAGCAATATTATATATCAGCAGTGACTGATTTAATTTCATAAAGTCCGCCGTTTGTTTGTCTCTTTATCATTTAGTTATATGCCTCTGTGTCATTTTATGAAGTATGAAGTTAATTATATACAACTGCAAAAATTATCACAAGGACATTTCTAGGTTATTGTTGTTGTTCATGTTGTCCTTTTGCCCAAATGTTACTTATAAAATGTTAGTATTAAACAAAGTGTTTCAGGTCAATACATTTGCAAGCAATGCTGCATTTTTTATTATTGTTAAATTGCCCATGTAAGTTATTTTTTATTGGAGAGAAAATAACAATTCAGGATCAGAGTGTTAGAACATGATGCATTTAATTATGTGCTAAAAAGTTCATGAAATCAGATATTTGATTGTTACCATTTGAAGTTCCAAACAAAAAATGTCTTTTAAAAGGATGGCAGTTCACTTAAACTGTACTTCCAATATAAAGCACTGCACATTTTAAAATGACATGCCTTAAGCATTAAATGATTCATTTTTTTTATTTAAACCAGCTTGTTTTGTTTTGTCTCGGCTTACTGCACGACTAAAGTAAAATGACTTTTTTGAATGTATTTAAATGTTCTTGTGGCCATCACAGTGGCATAATGTTTAACATTACTGCCTTAGCACTTGGTTTACCATTTCATTTTTAAGCTAAGGTGCCTAATGTATTGAAATGGATATAGCCCCTGTGTATCTGCATAACTTTCTACTGGTGCTTTGGTTATCTCCTGCATCTCCAAAAACCTTCCCCTGCACGGAAGCTATTGCACGGCTCAAAGAATAGTAGATCCAACAATAAAGAAGCCAGCAACTGGAAGCTGTAAGCACTAATTTAATTAGTGAAACATATAAAGAATCCCAACAAAGCAGAACGGTTTCGGCTTGGATTTTTACCTAGCCTTCATCAGTGCAAATCCACATAATACATTTGAAATCCTTTATATAATACATCATAATTAGAAACAAAACATTATTGGTGAGCTCATGAATATGCATATACTGGTTCATAAATATTCATTAAGTCCAGGATGAAATAATGCACCTAGTTTAACTATGCATTTCTTTTCTTTTGCATTCAGTTTGATGTGCCATCCTGATTTATTACTTCTATCACCAATTATTTTATCAATAATAGTGAAATGAAATTTGGCTGTACTGTGTTTAAGGGTATGTTTATACAGTGCATTGCTGGCTCTTTTACATCTGACGTCACTTAGATGTTCAGATATACGTATTCTAAAAGGTCTTGATGTTTGACCAATATAAAATGCATGACAGCTACAAGAAGCCATATAGATGATCCAATCGGTGTTGCAATTGGCAAAAAACTTGATGTCAAATATGTGACTACTGTTGTTACTGGAAAAATGCTTGCTTTTTAATATATATTTGCAATTGCTGCAGTGTCCACAAGGCGTACAGCCCATAAGTTTGTCTCCTAGTATTGATGTCTGAATCATGTGCAGATTCCTAGATTCAGAATGATGTTTATAATGATTAAAATAGGCACCCAAGTTTTGCCTTTTCTGAATGAAAATGAACATGTTTCAGGTATGTGGTTGGACAAAGCAGAATCTGATAAAAGAATGTTCCAATGTCGTTTGATAATATATATAAATCTATTGATATTTCTACCATAGGTGGTTGTGAATCCCAAAGTGTTATTGCTCCGTGATTTGGTCTTGTATCTGAGGAGATTGTTACGATTGAGTTGAGATGCATAATTGCTAGCTGTGGTAATGTGACCCATGCTGTAACCCCTTTGTTTAAACTTATCAGTCAAATCCTGGCAATAATCCTGAAAAAATGCTATCATCTGAACAAATACGTCTCATTCTAATGAATTGTGATTTTGGAATGTTCCTGGCTATATGTTTAGGATGGAAGCTGGAGGCGTGGAGTAAGGTGTTATATTTGGGATATTTGCAGAATACTTGTGTACTGAGTGTATTATCTACATTTCTTGTGATTAATACGTCCAAATAGGTAATCCTGTATTTATCATAATTGATGGTAAAATGTAGGCCCCATTTATTGTCATTCAGATATTCAACAAATTCATTCAGGTATTCAATATCCGCCCTCCACACCATCCAGCAATCATCTAGATATCTACACCAGATATCAATTTCAGCCAAATATAAATTATGTGTATCATCATATATTATTTGATCTTCAATATATGCCATAAATAGATCAGCATAAATGGGGGCAAAAGATGCCCCCATGGCAGTACCTTTAATTTGGAAGTAACATTGTTTCCCATAGAAAAATACATTTTTAGTTAAAACATGTTCAGTCAGACATATCAGGAAAGTGTTGAAGCCAGGTTTGTACATTTGTGATTTATAAAGCCAGTATTCAATAGCATCCAGTCCAGCCCAATGTGGAATATTTGTGTATAGTGCACTGACATCAAGAGTACATAACCACCAGTCATCCTCTATTTGCATGTCATTAATAATACCCAAGAATTCAGTGGTGTCCTGGATCCTGGATCTCACCCATTTTAACAGGGGCTTAAGATATTTCACGAGAAATTCGGAAAGGGGATCAGTGAGAGAACCATTTCCTGCCACAATTGGTCTACCTGGTGGGTGGACAGGATCTTTGTGAATCTTGGGTAAAAAATAAATATATTGGCTGACAGGATCAGTAATAGTTAGGTGGTTACGGGTATTTGATGTGATAATTCCATTTTCTACTGCTGAATTAAGAAAAGTGTCAATTTGTTGTTTGAGCATGGATGTAGGATCTAATGGCATTTTTATATAATATTTAGCATCATCCAGTTGTCTATGAGCTTCAATGTCGTAATCAGACCAGTTCATAACAACAACAGCACCTCCTTTATCAGCAGAAATAATTACCAATTGTTTGTTGTCAACTAATTCCACTAGACTGGTAGAATCCATCTGAGAAATATTATTTGACATAGGTGGAATCATGTTAGATGTAAAATGTAGATTTTTAAGAACACTGTGTTGGAAGAGGCTTACACAAGGATGCATAGGTGGAGTAAAGGTAGATCTATGGTATTTGAAATTGTCTGTCACGTAGTCATGTCCATGATTGTGCTGAAAATATAATTTAAGGTTAATTAATCTAGAAAATGCTACTATATCTTTTGCAAAAATGTCCTCAGACACAAAAAACCAGGAATAAAAGAAAGGCCTTTATTTAACAGAGCAATTTGTGATTCAGATAGTACAGTATCAGAAACATTCAATACATTAGTATTGGGATGTACATTTATTTGTTGGTCAATAATTCCATTAGATTCTGTAAGCTTCTGACTTTTTCTGTGTTTCCTGCCTCCCCTCTTGTAGGGCCTAAAGGGGCCCCACAGTTGTTACGTTTGGGGGTCGGGGAGTCTGTGGTGTGTTGTGTATCAATATCTGTACCAGAGGAAGATTCACCCTCTGAAGAATCTGTAAAAGTGTTGTGTTTCTTAAGAATAGATCTGGGGCGTTTTTGTCTGGGGGTTTGGTTAGTATTCTTGTAGGTACCCTCAAATCTAACATGTCTACTCTGTCTAAAAGGTTGGCCCTTCTCATAATCAGTCTGATCCCTAAAAAATGTTTTGATTTTCCTTTCCTTGAGTTGGTGTTCAAAACTAAGTAGGTCAGAGTTTAATTTGGTCAAAAGATTGGAGAAAAATGGTTCATCTTTATATTGGTTACAATCATTACATAATTTGCTAACAATCAGTGTTTCCTTATCAATAATTCATTCATAGTAGTTGGATAGTGTTTCAACAAATTTCATGGAGCATTCCTGTTGTATATTAGACCATGCTGTGGTTAATTGTTCATCTGCCTCAGTAACCAAAGGTTGAATTTTTACCCTGAGTCCTCAGGGAGTTATACCCTTGGCCATATAGGCCTTAAATAACTTCAAATGCCACACATTGGATCTTAATGTTTTCATATTTTTGTTAAGGTCCTGAAACAATTTTTCACAGTTAAGTTCAGGATAATCAATATTGCTAGAATTAACAATATTGAGTGGTTGTCCAATGCCAAAAACACATAAATCCTCCTTATCAGAGGAAAGACCAATAAAAATTCTGTTTAGATCCATGTTGAAAATGAATGGTACAATACTACCCAAGTACAATACCAAATTAAACAACAGTTGTCCAACAGGACGCCTATACAATATATCCACAACACCACGCCCTATTTTTTAAAAAGGTTTGGACAATAATGGCCTCAAATTGAAATCAGAAAAGTGTGTATCAATAAGAGCCACGTCCAAGTATCAAGAAAAAATAGGACAATAATGGTAGTTGTGAAACAATAAGAAACAAAATCTTATCATGGACCTCAATCAATAGTATAATATGGTGCTTTTTGGGGACAAGGACAACAATCAATATGTATGAAAATGTCCAAAATAAGGACAAATGATAAGATTGATAATATATTATCCTGCTTAACTGTAAGAAATGAAGGACTAAACCATAAAGAAGTATTGGTCCAGTCATGTAACAAATTGAAATTATGAGAAAGATGTATTATATAAAAATTGGAATTTGTATTATAATTGGAACATGTAACCGTCAAAAGATGTCCACAGTATATCTGTAATGTATATCTCCTGAGGGATAATGTATGCAAACTGGAATACTAATATATATTGGATCATCCAAAAATCAAAATGTTTCAGGACCTTAACAAAAATATGAAAACATTAAGATCCAATGTGTGGCATTTGAAGTTATTTAAGGCCTATATGGCCAAGGGTATAACTCCCCGAGGACTCAGGGTAAAAATTCAACCTTTGGTTACTGAGGCAGATGAACAATTAACCACAGCATGGTCTAATATACAACAGGAATGCTCCATGAAATTTGTTGAAACACTATCCAACTACTATGAATGGATTATTGATAAGGAAACACTGATTGTTAGCAAATTATGTAATGACTGTAACCAATATAAAGATGAACCATTTTTCTCCAATCTTTTGACCAAATTAAGCTCTGACCTACTTAGTTTTGAACACCAACTCAAGGAAAGGAAAATCAAAAATTTTTTAGGGATCAGACTGATTATGAGAAGGGCCAACCTTTTAGACAGAGTAGACATGTTAGATTCGAGGGTACCTACAAGAATACTAACCAAACCCCCAGACGAAAATGCCCCAGATCTATTCTTAAAAAACACAACACTTTTACAGATTCTTCAGAGGGTGAATCTTCCTCTGCTACAGATATTGATACACAACACACCACAGACTCCCCGACCCCCAAACATAACAACTGTGGGGCCCCTTTAGGCCCTACAAGAGGGGAGGCAGGAAACACAGAAAAAGTCAGAAGCTTACAGAATCTGATGGAATTATTGACCAACAAATAAATGTACATGTCAATACTAATGTATTGAATATTTCTGATACTGTACTATCTGAATCACAAATTGCTCTGTTAAATAAAGGCCTTTCTTTTATTCCTGTTTTTTATGTGTCTGAGGACAGTTTTGCACAAGATATAGTAGCATTTTGTAGATTAATTAACCTTAAATTATATTTTCAGCACAATCATGGACATGACTACGACAGACAATTTCAAATACCATAGATCTACCTTTACTCCACCTATGCATCCTTGTGTAAGCCTCTTCCAACACAGTGTTCTTAAAGATCTGCATTTTACATCTAACATGATTCCACCTATGTCAAATAATATTTCTCAGATGGATTCTACCAGTCTAGCGGAATTAGTTGACAACAAACAATTGGTAATTATTTCTGCTGATAAAGGAGGTGCTGTTGTTATGAACTGGTCTGATTACGACATTGAAGCTCATAGACAACTGGATGATGCTAAATATTATATAAAAATGCCATTAGATCCTACATCCATGTTCAAACAACAAATTGACACTTTTCTTAATTCAGCAGTAGAAAATGGAATTATCACATCAAATACCTGTAACCATCTAACTATTACTGATCCTGTCAGCCAATATATTTATTTTTTTTACCCAAGATTCACAAAGATCCTGTTCACCCACCAGGTAGACCAACTGTGGCAGGAAATGGTTGTCTCACTGAACCCCTTTCCGAATTTCTCGTGAAATATCTTAAGCCCCTGTTAAAATGGGTGAGATCCAGGATCCAGGACACCACTGAATTCTTGGGTATTATTAATGACATGCAAATAGAGGATGACTGGTGGTTATGTACTCTTGATGTCAGTGCACTATACACAAATATTCCACATTGGGCTGGACTGGATGCTATTGAATACTGGCTTTATAAATCACAAATGTACAAACCTGGCTTCAACACTTTCCTGATATGTCTGACTGAACATGTTTTAACTAAAAATGTATTTTTCTATGGGAAACAATGTTACCTCCAAATTAAAGGTACTGCCATGGGGGTATCTTTTGCCCCCATTTATGCTGATCTATATATGGCATATATTGAAGATCAAATAATACATGATGACACACATAATTTATATTTGGCTGAAACTGATATCTAGCGTAGATATCTAGATGATTGCTGGATGGTGTGGAGGGCGGATATTGAATACCTGAATAAATTTGTTGAATATCTGAATGACAATAAATGGGACCTACATTTTACCATCAATTATGATAAATACAGGATTACCTATTTGGATGTATTAATCACAATAAATGTAGATAATACACTCAGTACACAAGTATTCCGCAAATATCCCAAATATAACACCTTACTCCACGTCTCCAGCTTCCATCCTAGACATATAGCCAGGAACATTCCAAAATCACAATTCATTACAATGAGACGTATTTGTTCAAATGACAGCATTTTTCAGAATTATTGCCAGGATTTGACTGATAGGTTTAAACAACGGGGTTACAGCATGGGTCACGTTACCACAGCTAGCAATTATGCATCTCAACTCAATCGTAATGATCTCCTCAGATACAAGAACAAATCACGGAGCAATAACACTTTGCGATTCACAACCACCTATGGTAGAAATACCAATAGATTTATTGATATTATCAAACGACATTGGAACATTCTTTTAGCAGATTCTGCTTTGTCCAACCACATACCTAAAACATGTTCATTTTCATTCAGAAAAGGCAAAAACTTGGGTGCCTATTTTAATCATTATAAACATCATTCTGAATCTAGGAATCTGCACATGATTCAGACATCAATACTAGGAGACAAATTTATGGGCTGTATGCCTTGTGGACACTGCAGCAATTGCAAATATATATTAAAAAGCAAGCATTTTTCCAGTAACAACAGTAGTCACATATTTGACACCAATTGCAACACCGATTGGATTATCTATATGGCCTCTTGTAGCTGTCATGCATTTTATATTGGTCAAACATCAAGACCTTTTCGAATACGTATATCTGAACATTTAAGTGACGTTAGATGTAAAAGAGCCAGCAATGCACAATATAAACACACCCTTAAACACAGTACAGCCAAATTTCGTTTCACTATTATTGATAAAATAATTGGTGACAGAAGTAATAAATTAGGATGGCACATCAAACTGAATGCAAAAGAAAAGAAATGGATAGTTAAACTAGGTGCATTATTTCAGCCTGGACTTAATGAATATTTATGAACCGGTATATGCATATTCATGAGCTCACCAATAATGTTTTGTTTCTAATGATGATGTATTATATAAAGGATTTCAAATATATTATGTGGATTTGCACTGATGAAGGCTAAGTAAAAACCCAAGCCGAAACCGGTCTGCTTTGTTGGGATTCTTTATATGTTTCACTAATTAAATTAGTGCTTACAGCTTCCAGTTGCTGGCTTCTTTATTGTTGTATCTCCTGCATCTCAAAGTAATTTTGTAGGTGAACTGGTGATCTTCCAAATTCTGTGTGTTAGTAATGGTTTGTGTGTGTGTGTGTGTGTGTGTGTGTGTGTGTGTGTGTGTGTGTGTGTGTGTGTGTGTGTCTGAGTGTGCATCTGTACAGTAACAATGTGTGACTTGGTCTGTGAATGTCTGTACATGAATCCTTTGAGAGTCTTTGTGTGTGCATGTGTGTGCGCATGTGTGTATTTGTGTTTGTGTGTGTGCGTGTGCATGTATATGCGCATGTGTGTGTGCGTGTGTGCGCGCGCGCACGTGTGTGTGTGTGTGTGTGTGTGTGTGTGTGTGTGTGTGTGTGTGTGTGTGTGTGTGTGTGCGTGTGTGTGTGTGTGTGTATGTGTGAGTGTGTAAGTATGAGTGGTGGAAGACCATTGTCTTACTTGACCTATGGCTGGTATCAGTGAGGAGATCATCCCATGCAGGGTATGTATGGACTGCATATGAGTATGTCTGCCTGAGTGTCTGTATGTCTCTGTCTGTGTATGAGTGTGGTTGTAAAATCATCCTGATGGTCACTGCATCCCATCCATACACACGCACGCACACACACGCGCGCACACACACACACACACACACACACACACACACACACACACACACACACACACACACCCTCAAAGGATTCATGCACAAACACTCACAGACCTATTTACACACTGTTCTTGCATACACACACACACACACACACACACATACACACACACACACACACACACACACACGCGCACACACACACACACACACACACACACACACACACACACACACACACACACACACACTCAAAGGATTCATGCACAAACACTCACAGACCTATTTACACACTGTTCTTGCATACACACACGCACACACACACACACACACACACACACACACACACACACACAAACAGCCTCATACTTCCATACACATACATTCCATACTACTTAAACTTAATCAGTGATTTGTGCAGTGTAATTTGCTTTTCTTCCTCTGTACCGATTACCCACTTTGAAACACAATGGTGCATACTGCTACCCAGTGACATACAGTAATGCATTTTCTATACTGCTCTTCAGGATAAATTGCACAGAGCAGAATGTAGGATGTCTATGTTGTGCAGGTATCCTAAAGTAGCAGTGTACTCGGCTACTTATGGGACTCCATTAGCATAGGCCCTATTCCTGAAAACCACGTTTAAATATGTTGCTGAAACTCTTATATCTAGTAGCTTGGAGCTGTGACTTGAGACAAGAGACTCTAGCAATCTCAACAGGTTTGCCTGATATACCAACTACTTTGCACAGCTTTTTGTGTTAGGCATCTTGTCTATGAATTCTGGTGTGTGTGCCTATTTCACTGTCTACAGCTGTTAGGACCAGTGCTATTTCATAGTTCGGGCTAGGAGGGTAAGTAGAAGAAAACTGCTGCAGCTAAGCAATTCTTATCCATGCAAACTACCGTTTAATGAGATATTGGGCTAAATGACTGTGAACTGGTAAATGTCAGAGCAGCACAATTTAACTCATGTTTCTAGAATGGGTTGCATTGTTGCATTTTTATCTGTATGTTGATATTTTCCCTCCCCATATAAACATTAAGGTGCATATTCAATAAAGCCTACATGGTCTGCAAAGACTGTGAGCATCATGATGTGATGTGCACATGATAGAGCACCATTTGGTATTCAGTAAGTGGCTCTACATGGTATGTAGAGCTGCACAAACACAGTAAACATTGTTGCATGCTTATTACAGCATTAACAGCATAATTGTATGCTAATTAACCAATTCAAGATGGATGAGCTATTCAACAAGCTATAAAACAATCGTATAGACTCAGTGTAGATTTTCCCTGTGAATTCAAAAACCTATTGCAATACAGATACTGAAGGTACTCTACACCAAAACACTGTTTGGGGCTGCAGCTGCTGTTATACATATATATGTGAAACAGGCACAAATCTATACTGCTGCAACTAGACCAAAGCCAAGAAGGAGAAGGGTATGTTGACTCCTGTTAACTTACTTCAGTCTTCATGGTCAGGAAATTGTACAATGCTACAAGTTGGAAAGAGTACACTATAGGAACTCTGCAATGTCTGTTGTCTGCTAACTACTAAGATCAAGGGCAAACCAAGGGAAACCAATACCTGTGGAGGCTAAGGTATGTGTAGCAGTTACAGTTTGTATCTACAGGAACCTTTCAGAGGCCAACAGGACATATGCTGGGTATATCAAAGGCATCAGCATCCAGGATCCTACATCAATTCCTGAATGCTATGCTACAACATGTCACTGATTGCACACATTTTTTCCTGTTACACCCTTGGAGATACCAAGGATGACTACACAACTGCATGAGCAAACCTCTTGAAACCCAACTTGTGATGTGGAAACACACTAATAGTACTTGGCTTCCCCACCCCCCAAAACAACAGGAAACTGACAGTTTGTACAATCCAAGGAATAACACATAATTTGTCTGTTAGGAATGGTTTCCACACAAGTTTCACAAAATGTGTACACATGTACAACCCAAAAGCAAATTGTATACCATTGCTAGGCACCTCTCACTGTGTTCAGTACTCCCCTGGTGGTGTCTATGGGCCATCTCAAAAGCATTGCACCCCTTTGTTATTGACAGTATAGTACTTCACACTGCCGTGAAATAAGATAGAAAAGACTGTAAGGTAACCAGTTTTACCAATAACACCTGTAATGTCAGTTAATAAAGTTGTCTATCTGTGAACGTGAATGCATAGCAAAATGCCTGTGCCAAGTGTAAAGTATAAGAATTGTATACAGATAACAGTTTAATCCCTTAATACATAAATATAACATTTGTCTTCATAATATGTGAACAAGTCTAGCATGTACCTGAAAATTTCAAGCATACCTTAGCAACATCAGAAGCCCTTTGTGCAGATAAATCTAAAGGAAAGTCATTTCTCTGTGTTCTACAAAAACACAAGTCCTCTCACTTTCAAGTTCCCTAGCTACACAGTTACCTTTCTATGGTGTAGACTCATGCCTCTGAGCATAGTGAAGATGCAAATGAGGTGTGATCATATTAGAATTGCTGAATCCCAAACTTTTGATCCATGTAGCAGATGTAAAATAGTGTAAGCACTACCTCAATGTTTGTTGCTAACGGATTGCATCTGTGAATGGTAAGTGGGTGGGAGAAGAAATACAGTGCAGTGGGTGTGACACCCAGGTTACACTTACAAAGTTTAGAAGTAACTGTATCAAGGTTTTAAATGAAAGTAAGCACACATTTCTCACTTTCTGTTCAGTAATATCCAAACTCCCCTGCATTTGTTGAAAACTGTATATTAAAGCCATTTCATATTCTGATACAGTTTAAGGACAATGATACAAAATGCCTTGCAGACTGCATGTCTCAGATTACTGATCAGATAAGAGAAGAATAAAAACCATACAAAGATAAGACAGAACTGCATTTCTACAAACAATAGTCATAAATGGTTGTGTGATCACTCATTACACATCCGTAATTAACACATGTATGAACAACAGAGAATGTACAAGTGTCATATGCCTTGCTAATACTATAGATGATATGAGACTTGCTTGTATGCACAATGATTTTCACTCCTGCTGCGAAGCTGTTTCTGTGGAAAAGAGGGATAAGACACCCTTACTGTGCTTTGCAGGCTCTTTGGCATGAGAGTTCAGATCCACACTTGTGTGCAAATCTTTCATGTGTACTAATATTTACAATATAATTTTGTTTTGTTAACACACACACACATATATATATATATATATATATATATATATATATATTTAATACCGCTATTTGTGAGGAGCACCACTTAGCGCAAACATAGGGTAAACAGATAAATACAATAAGTAGTTCTTCTACAATAAACAATGCATAAAGTACACCTGTGAAACACAGTGGTTCACACAGTATGTACTATCTGTAGATCATGGTTCAAGTCTTACATCTGTCTTTTAAGGGTGAAACCTAATAAACACTGCTCACAAGGATAAAACAAGTTTAGCTTTGCTTTTCATGTTTGTGTGCCGCTTACTGTCATGCAAACCTGGACTAATGGTCCACACATTAAACAAAGAAGATGCAGACATTCTCAATTTCAAAAAAGGATACATTCTTGCATCTTTTGCTTTCCATCACACAAACTCACTAAGCAGCATTGTGTAGTGATTAGCTTCCTGCAAGTCTAGAACACCTGCAGACATGAAGCAGACAGTAGACACTTTCAGAATGGATATACTGTATCCTCTATGGTTTGCCATCATGGAAACACACTGTCATTGTACAGAGGTTAACACACATACTTAATGAATATAAAAATATACAACTATTTCTTAACTATTCATGTGACAGCAGATGTAAGTGTGGAGCTGCAATACAGGTGAGCCTTATTTCTAATTCAGCAGAGACCAAAGTTTTATTCCTGTTGTTCCAGTTTATTTTATATTGAAATTAACATGAAAACAATAATCAAACTTAGAAATAACTGCCTACAGCAGGTGCACTGATCATACATAGGCTATCATCTCTCTCTCTCTCTCTCTATATATATATATATATATATATATATACACACATACATACACACACACACACACACACACACACACACACACACACATATAAATATGTGTGTGTGTGTGTGTGTGTGTGTGTGTGTGTGTGTGTGTGTGTGTATTAAATGTGTAACTGTGGGTGTCAGAATTCTGGTTCTGCAATTACACATTTATTTTCTGAAGTGTCATATCACACTCATACATGTTTAAACACTCAACTTGTTAATGCATATGTTTAAGTAATAAGCAGCTCTGGCAACAAGGTATCAGTGGCAATGGGCACTGTGCACAGTAATGACTGTAAAAAATACACTTGTAGTCCAACATTTCCAGTGGCAACTGATATGTCAATGCTCACAATAAATGTGAGCCAGGGTTCTAATCAATTTTATTAATGCTTGTCCACTCAATTTTAAACAATAACAATTTTCAAACATAATTATAAATATATATAAGTATAGGTATGTTTAGCAGTGGAACTCATATGAATCGTATGTGTGATATGTGTGACTGAGGGTATACTGAGTATCATGTGTCTGTAATTATAATTGTCTTCTCTGGGCCTGGAAGGCCTTCATACTTTAATGATACTCATACACATACTCTCTGTCATGTGTATTTATATATAATTAATACGCATGTTCAGCATGCGCTTCTTCTGTGGCAAGGATGAACAATCCCCTATGTGGAAGAATATGCTTTGTGTCTAATGCAGAGGTTTGAATCCCACATTGTACAAATTACTTTTATCAGTGTGTAATGCCACACCAAAAATGTGTCATGTCATATAATTTATACTCTCAATACAGGTCTGCAAAGTTAAATCAAGTAACAGGTACTGCAGCATCCAAACCAAAAACTAATGCCAATTGTCACATTAGCATTCTTAGTTCATAAACTGCTTTCCTCTCTTTTTGGCATTGTTGCTGTCTGCTTAACATCAAGCAAACTTGGTTGGCATGGCTGTTCAGGTTCGTGCACTAGTAGTAAATGTAGGAAAGCACTATTATCTGTTGCTGTTTGCCTGATCAGACATGTCTGGAGGTAGAAGGGAAGGTGGCCAATTTAGGGCTCTGAGGTGGGGTATCGAGGAGTCCAGAATCTTTAATGGACTCCTTGTAAAGCACCACAGCTGAAGACTGATGCACGAGAATTAAACCAGCTTCCAGTACAAGTCTGAGGCATGGAATAGTCTGGCCAAGGCTGTCTACAGTGTGATTGGCATTCTGCGCACTGGAGAACAATGTAGGCATCACTATAATGACCTCAAAAGGTACAAGTGGGATATACTCAACCAGTGGCTGGATGAGTTTAGGACAGCTGATATCCCACAGTTATGTAAGTATGCATATAAAGAGAATTTATATTACATAGAAAGCTGCATATAGTCAAGAGTAGTATGCATAATGCTCTTCCCTTGTTCTCTCTTTTTCATTTCACAGTTAATCAGGCCATCCTGGCAAAAGCGGTGCACATGCTGACTGTCTAGAGAGAGTTATGAAAGCAAGAGATATGTATGTGGCACAACAAAATTATTATTTTAGGTAAATTATTGATCAATACAGTAGTAGCAATTAAGCATTGGTATCCTAACTGTAAAAGCAAGCATGCATGCTTCAATCTGTAGCACAAGCCAACTGTAGGAGTCAAGTCTAATACTGTAGTCAGACATTGTCGGTTCAAATAACACAAATAACACATATATAGTAAAATCCTTTAAAATATTACATAATTAAATTTCAGCAGAAGTGGCATAAATGCCATGCTGTTAATGTAATCTGTATAACTGGACCAAGTATGTGTGCAATATATGCACATTGCAGGGATTACTTTGAGCAATCCTTACTTATAGTTTGTAGTTAAGAATTATGCTTAAATGTAAAAGTAGAGATAAATACTTTATTATTGTGATAATGTACTGTATGTCACATATGACGGTACTAATTATATCTCTTTTTTCTCTTGCCACAACCCTGATCTCCATTTTTATTGTCTCTATGTGTTGTCAAAACAATTCCATGTCATCCATCTTTGGGAGGTAAGACAACCCTCCATGACTCAGCTGCCTCTGTTCCACTGGCTCCTGCACCAATGCCCAGCACATCTGGGACCCATCCTGGCAGTACTGCCTCAGCTGCCCTTGCAATACCAGGGCCCAGAACATCATGTAGCACTATCCCAGCAGCTGGTGCTATGATTCCCTCTGGGAGTAGTGGTGGAGGTGGGGATTTTATCACCCACTGGGTGTTGTTAGGCTTGGTGCATGAGATCATACATAGCACCACTGGTGCACAAACTACACTGGGATGGAGAGGATGCTCTCTTTTATGGTCCATAGGAGAAGATAACCTCTCCATCAGTCAGCATAGTAAGGGGACAGTGATGACAGTCTTGCAAGTGAGGACTAGATTTTCACTGTCCCCATGTTTGATGTGCATGGGCCTCCATTGCCCCCTCACTTACCCCAATCATGGTGTCCCCCAACCTATGTCCACAATCCCTGTGTCTTGTCTTGTTTGTCCTGTTTGTTTGCATCTGATTCCTCACCTACTCTACTTAACTGACCTAGAAATACCTATGGCCCTTACCCAACATTCCTCTCTTACTGAATTAAAAAAAATGGACATCTGTCCTACAAAAAATATCATCCCATACATAGCTGTCCACTTCACACATGTCTTTTTAGCAGACATGATTTGGTCCAATTGGCTATACAACATTATTGTGTTGTTGTCACCCTTCTTTGTTAAGGTAACAGTCCAAATTCAGCTAATATTTTGTACATATTTTCATTTAACACTGTTGAAGAAGTGGATAGCTGTGGTTCTTTCCTACCTCTAAATAAATGAAAAAAAACTTAAAAGATCTGCTATGTAATGAGAGATCCAGGAGATATACCAATAATATTACACGTCAGAGAACTTTCCCATGTAAACATTGCAAGGTATATTAGGAAGAACAATTTTATTTATCCTGTTACCAGTAAACAATATTCATTGGCATCATATGCAGATTGTCATATAACTGGTGTTGTCTACTTAGCTCAGTGCAAGGACTGCTATTTGTTCTATGTGGGTAAAGCCACTGTAAATTAAAAAATAGAATATTGCAACATTTATCAGCAATACATACAGGTAATACCCACAATGCTTTATATCAGCATGTAAGTGAACATAATGGGCATACCTTTCATTTTATGGTGTTAAAGACTGTTAAGTTTTCCAGGAGTGGGGGTGATATAGGCAATCTGACAGAATTCTATGAAAGTAAATGGACTATAGAGATGTGTGCACACAGGCCACCTGGGGTGAATGGGGTCATTCCCATTAAACCTGCCCTCAAGATGAGGAGGGCTCCGTATTGACTGTGATTGGCTACTCTGTGTTTTAAATGTGATTCAGTTTATTTGTGAATTGTCTGATGAAGGGTACTTCACCCAAAAGCACTTATGTTGAGTGTCTTAATAAAAGACTGGTATTTTACACCATGGTGGTTCAAATTTTATTATTTTCTTCACTTGTTCTGGTTGCTGAATTCGAACATTTAGTGTTCTAGGTCTTATTTTGGCTTTTTAAACATCCAGTGATGATATAATCCACCATAAATTGTCCTGCAGTCTTGCAAAATTCACATTTGTGCCATAGTGCTTGCATTAAGTACTGAGTTCTCTAGTCTGTGTACTTAGGTAGGGGGTCTGATCTCACTGCGGTCAACCGGTGTGTGTGTGTGTGTGTGTGTGTGTGTGTGTGTGTGTGTGTGTGTGTGTGTGTGTGTGTGTGTGTGTGTGTGTGTGTGTGCGTGTGCATGTGTGTGTGTGTGTGTGTGTGTGTGTGTGTGTGTGTGTGTGTGTGTGTATGTGTGTGTATAAGTTTGTTCACTTGGTTGACATTAGAGAGAGCTTTTTTACACCAGCACGTGGGACACTGCTATTACCATCTTCTCTTCACTAGACACTGCTGATGTTAACACTTATAAAGTGTTGTCCAGCACTCTCCAAGTCAGACTTGTGCTGTGGCACGTGCATTAAATTCTGAGGTCTCTATTCAGTGTACTGAATGAGACATTAGAAAGAGCATTTTACACCAGCATGTAAGATACTGCTATTAAAATCTTCCTCTCACCAGACTCTGCTGATGTCATCTGCTATAAAGTATTTTTGACACTATAAAAGCCATAATTGTGCTGTGACACTTGTGTTAAGTACTATGCTCTGTAAATAGTTAGCTTTAGAATTATATGTGAGCCCACAGCTGTGTCTAACACTCCTCCGAACATCTTGTTGTAGCATACGATGATTATGTCATCCTGTGTAACATGCACTCTGAGAATATTCAAGACAAATTTCCATTGTCGCAGTAACATTAACTACTGTGTCTGCAATCTACTTTAACTACACATTTAGGTGTTCTAATCTGACAGAAAGCTACTTGTGTGTCTATACATACAACTATAACTTTTGAGACAATTTTACAAGGGATATGACTCCACATTTATTCCCCACACTGCTTGCAACATGTTCTCCTCAGCATACAATGATGCTATCATAGCCCATAAAGTGCAACATGACAGAGTTACAGTCAGACATATGTGGTGTTGTTACTGTGTCATTGCATGGCATTCATATTCTATGCCTACACAGGTGTAATGTTCATATCAGGTCCAGTGTAAAGCTGTATGTCTGTCTATTGGTAAATTATGGTCATTGTGTGATCTTTGGAATATCTCATTACACTACCACTTGGGGTACCTTTAATGTAGCCCAATGCAGCCTTCTTTCTCCTCTGGCCACATGACGTCCTTCCTGCAGAAGATTGGAGGATGTCCTCATGTCAAATATGTATACACACTTCATGAAGCTGAGTCCTTCCATGAGCCTATGCAAAACATATTCACACCACTGCATGGGTGATTGCTAATTCTGTCATGGTGTGGTGCACATGTTCCATATAGACAGTGGAAGAATGTAATGCAACCCAACAAATATATGTCTTACTATTTTCCATAATATACATATAGGCATTTTTATTTACATTTTATAATAATGGCTAGGATTTTATGCGATGTTGGTCATAAGCCTAATAGTGCCCTATGATTAGTTAATATGTCAATGCTGCTGTCATTGACATGTGCTATATTGATGTACAGTATGGCTACAAGACGGTGTTACAAATCTGTGATGTGAGCTAATGTATTGATGGTCATTGCTACCATTGCCTTACATGCTCCTAGCTCATTCTATAACAGTTGCAGTAATATGCCCCCTGAGAACTGTTGACATAGGATCGTAGGAGGTTAAAAGGCTAGGTTAAGATCCCTCAAGCGAGTCACTCTTCTGTTATTAGATTTTCATATGTGCAGCATTTCCATCAGGTCAGGGTCAGAAACTGCCCTGTAGGCCAGGCACAAGTTACCTCTCAACAGCCTGCATTATACAGATTCTGGGGACAGGGCTTTCAGTATACTGACGTACATCATGGCATGGTTTGGAGGCCCTGTATTTTCTTGGTGAGAAACCCCTGTGGTCTCTCCAGCTGCTGCAGGTGTCTGGTGAGGTACATGCAAAATGGAGCATTGTACTCTACTAGTGGTCTGATGAGGGTGGAGTACAGTACTGTTATAAAATTCTCAAAACTGGATGCAATGCCCTTACTTATGAGGTGCATAATGTAGAAGACTTTCCTTGCCACTGTGGAAGCTTGGTGGTCAAAGTTCTTACTGCTATCTACCTGTGTTCCCAGGTCTCACACCACTGCGTTTAAGCTTAGGAGGAGTGTTGTCAATAATGTACTTAGCAGGGAATTCCACTTTGCCAAAGGCAATAATAATGGCACTTTTTGCATTTAGTTTTAGACAGTGGCTTTGGCACCAATCATTTGTCTGTATTATCCCCTCCTGTAATATGCTAACATCACTGGGGACTCAATGATTGCACTCAATTTGCAATCATCAGCAAACTTGTTAAGTCAAAGACAAGGCTGCTCAGTATCCAGTTGCCCAGCCTGGGATACCTGGGATAGCTGTGTTGGGTAAATGATGGACATAAATCAATCAATCTGCCAAACATTAACTCAGAATTACTACACTCAATGTAGGTTTGCTGATAGGATGCAACTTGGAAGTGGATGACATGATGGTACAGAGGAGACTGGACATCCTGTGTATCCAAGAGACAAGATGGAAGGGCAGTGCAGCAAACCACTTGGCTTGGGATCCAGAGTCTACTACTTAGGAGGAGGAGGACAGGCTAGAAATGGTGTGGGAATTGTGGTGAGAGAGAGGCTTCAAAAGACAGTGAGAGATATCATTAGAATTAGTCATAGACTTGTGGAAATCTGAATCCAGTGTAATGATAGGGCGATATTCATAAATTCAGCATATGCCCCATAGCAGGGTTGTGACAGTGAGGAAAAGAGTGCATTTAGACAGCAATTGCAGGACCTACTCGATAAAACAGGACAACATAAATTGGCATTGATAATGGGTGGCTTCAATGCACATATCCGGACAGACAGATATGAGGACTGTCTGGGTCCACATGGGTGGGGTAACAGGAATAAAGGAGGAAAGGCCATTCTAGACTTCTGTCTGGAAATGGCTTGATAGTAGCCAACACATGGTTCCAAAAGTGAGACAGTCACAAGATCACACAGAAGAGTGGCCAACATAGAACTCAGGTAAACATCCTCCTAGTAAGGAAAGGGCACTGGAGTAGAATCAATGATTGCAAAGTCATCCTCAGTGAAACCACCAGCCTACAGCATAAACCACTAGTTGCCACAATCATCTGCAAGCAGTGGTCAGAGAAAGCTCTAAGGTCAACAGAGACCAGCTGAAAACCTGGAAGTTGACTGGAGAGAAAGTACAACAGTTCAAGGAATTATTCAGGACTCTAGCACCCCAAGAAGAGGAAGAAATAAGTGGAACTGAAGAAGAATGGCAGCACCTCAAATCAGCATGTTTGAGGGCTACAAAACAAATATGTGGCGGAGCCAGATATTGAAATAAGGTACATAAGGAAAACTGGTGGTGGAATGCGGAGGTCCCGGAAGTCATCAAAAGAAAGAAGGAGTTCAGGAAAAAGTGGGAGATAGAAAAGACTGACCAGGCTAGGAAAGAATACTGGTTGGCTAACAGAGAATTTAAGAAAGGAGGTCCAGTGGCAAAGAACAGGGCATCATAGGTACTGTACCAACTTCTGGAAACTGACACAGTAGGTGGCACAAAGAAACTATATCAGGTTGCAAGGCAAAGACAGAAAGATAAAGAAGATAGTCAGACACCCTTCATAAGGGATGCCAGCAACAACCTGTTCACTAGTCCACAGAACATCAAAGTCAGATGGAAGGAGTACTTCCAGCAGCTTCTGAATGAATAAAAAACCCACAGAAGATGTACTGCCTCAGACAGAGCCTATGATGAGAGAAGAAGAGGAGCCTACATTAGAAGAGGTAAGAAGAGCACTAAGGAAAATGAAGTCAGGGAAAGCAGTAGGCTCAGATGAGGCCACAGCAGATATGATAAAGATGCTGGGGGAGATAGGGGAGAAATGGCTCCTGAGTGTACTCATAGCACTGTGGAGAGAAAGACATATCCCAGAATACTCATGCTTGTGTACAAGAACAAAGGGGACATTCAAAACTGTGGGTAGTACAGAGGTATCAAACACCTGTCACATTGCATAAAAGTTCTGGAGAGGGTGATTGATAACCAGATATGCAGAGTAGCAGGAAGTAAAATGAGAGATGTTCAGAATGAATGAAAATGTTCAGATTCAGATTAGGATGCAGTACAACTGACCCAGTGTTTGCAGTGAGACAGATAGTTGAGAAGCTTGAGATTAGGAAGGAGTCCAACTGGACATTCCTAGACTTGGATAAAGTATATGACAAGGTCCCAAGGAAGCAGATTTCGGCAGTACTGTGGTGGTCCGAAGTCCCAGAAACATTGGTAGGATTAGTGCAGGCTATTTACAATGACTCAATGATGGAAGTACAAACAGTGATTAGTCTCACAGAGGGGTTCCCAGTGGAAGTGGGTGTGCACCAGGATTCAGCTCTGAGCACACTGCTGTTCATACTGGTGATGGACTATATTAGCAAACAGATCAGAGGGGACAGATCAACAAAGTTGCTGTATGCAGATGATGTGGTATTACAGGCAGACTCTGAGCAAGAACTTCAGCAAAAGATAGGGGAATGGAATGGAATGCAAAACTGAAAGTACATGGAATGAAACTAAGTAGACTTAAGACAGTGATAATGGCAGCAAACTGGGAAAAATCAGAAGAAGCTGAGAACTGAGATAGAAGGGAAGATAGTGACAGAGGTTAATAGCTTCATGTATTTGGAGGGATGGTTGAGGAGAAGGGAAGTCTGAATGAAGAGGTCAAAGCTAGAATTAGAGGGGCTGCAGTCAACTGGCAGTGAGGGAAAGGTACAATGTAGAAGAATGCCAAAAAAGCTGAATAGTAAATTGTACAAGACATTGATGCGACCAGTACTACTGTATGGTACAGAAAACTGGGCAGAAAAGGCAGAGCAGATGAGAAAGCTAGAGATGATGGACACGAATTGCCTTAGAAGAGTGGTAGGATGCACACTGTGGGACAGACCAAGAAATGAGGATCTATGAGCAGAAGCCAAAGTAGCTCCAATTGCAGAAAAGACCAATGAGAACAGATTATGGTGCTTTAGACGGTTTACCTTTAAAATGTTGAAACACACTTGTGCGACTCTTTACTTACCCAACATGAAATGTTGGAGACTGCAAAGCTGAATGCACAGAAGAGCAAACCTGGTACACAAAAAAAAAAGTTGACACAGGAATGTCGACTTTGTGCGAAGCACCAGTCGCGTCCAGATGTCTCCGATGACCATTATGCCATTATGCAGGGGGACAAGCCGGCCTTGCACCCCTCACCCCACCCTCCCGTACTAATTATATATACTAACTCTGCGATTGCACTACAGTGAGGGAATGGGTACATGTCCCAAGCCCTACTCTTTCTGAAATTTAAGAAAGTTCAGTTACAGAGTTGCTGTTCTGAACTGTTTATAAGTTTCTTGGAGGCCATTGCTTGCTTGGGCTAAAGGGAAGTCTCTGTGTTCCCCAGTGGCAGTGGTTAACACTGAGCAGCCTGCCTGTCCCTGTAGGAGTGGTTACTGCCTAGAAGTTGTAGTTTTATTGGCCATTTTGGGTCAATTCTAAACTCCTTGATCTCTCTCTCTTAAAACCCTGCAACTCTCTTTTTGTGTGGTGTTGCGCACAGAGCAGCGTCGGGCAGCACCACTTAAAGAGGTTTAAACTATTCCCGGCTCCACAAAGCCTGCTCTTCACTTTTTCCCTTAGAACTGCTCTAAATCTCTAATTAAGCACTCTATTTTCATTCTAAAGCCCTGTACTTGCTCATATAAGTAATCTCATAGGTAAACACAAACTAAAGCACTACATCCTGTTATACTCCTTCTAAGCACTTCCTCCCTATTGGTTCTTTCTGATCAGTCAATAAGTAGTTCCCTATATTATTCAGGCATGTCCAAAGGTCAGTTTCAAGTTTACTCTCCAGTCCAGCTGGTGAATCTGGAAATCTTGAGGCAATGTTACAACTGCCTTATGTATACAGATGACCCTCTCCTCCTCCCAACAAGCTCAAATATATGTGAGAGATGCAACTATATAGCCAAACTGGAGGCTAAGCTCTCTCAACCCAGTACTGGCACAGCCTGTCAGGAGGAGAAGGTAACCACACACACCACAAATCCAGTCTTACATAGACCTATCGCATCAGCAAACCAAACACATAAACACAAAAACATACTCGGAGGCTCTAAATAAAAATCTGCCTAAGCAGCAGAGACCTCCAAAGCAGACATCCAAGCAACACCTACCATGAAACAATATCCACGTAGCACATAGCTCACGTCAGTGTGCCACACAATCACAGCCCTTAAGGCTAAACAACACACCTAATACACTTGTAATAGGTGACTCTATTGTCAGACACACTGATGTCCCACTCACCAGGCTGAACAAGGAGAAGGTTACTGTAAGCTGCCTGTCAGGTGCCAGGATCCACCACATAACACAAGCACATAGGTCACTCCAAAGCAAGTACAAATATGACTCCGTCATTGTCCATGCTGGTGTGAATGACCTGAGACGTACCTCCCTGGACTACATGAAAAAAGACATACAGGAGCTCTTTGATCATGTAGCCCAGGCCGGTATGACCCTGACCTTGAGTAGCATCTTACCCTCACCAAGAATGATGCCACAGTATAAAGACAAAATGATCAATTTTAACAGTTGGCTAAAGTATTGGTGTCATTCAAAGGGGATCCAGTGTCTGTCAGCCTGGGATGACATGCTCGACAAGCCACGTTGCTTCGCTAAGGATGGCTTGCACCTGTCAACCCTGGGTTCACATGTAGACCTGGGTTTTCGAATACTGGCAAAGGCTCTTGCCTCCCCCATAGTGCCTTTTTTAGGCAAGGCTCAAAAGACAAACCCACCCCCATAGACAACACAAAGAAAAAAAAAACTAAGGGTAATGCTGCTCAACGCCAGAAGTCTAAACCTCAAGATGCACGCACTCGAGACTCTCCTCAGTATGGAGAATATCGATATCTGTGCAGTAACAGAAACCTGGTTCAAGGCTCCTGAGAGCACCCCAACACTAACAGGTTATACTTCATACCATGCTTTCCGGCCCCAAAACTTGGACCGAACCACAAAAGGAGGGGGAGTCTCCATATTTATCAAAGATACCCACACCTTCAGGTTAGTGGCACTGCACGAAGCATCGGAGACCATCCATGTGCAACTAACAGTGGGAAAAACTACCTTTCAGTTTGTAGCCTGATACAGACCACCCTCCCAAACACATGAACCTCACTAGGCTTTCCTGAGAACACTGGAGAATATAAAGTTCTCTCCAAACACTATTATATTGGGTGACTTCAACTACCCAAACATCGATTGGGAAAACTACTCAAGCCCAAACACCCTCGCCCAACGGTTCCTAGAATTTATAAACTCAAATGCTATGGAACAACTGGTCACCACTCCCACAAGAGGGGAAAACATATTGGATCTGGTCATCACCAACACGGGGTCTCTATGTTCCACACCAGAGGTATACCCCTCCTTGGTAAGATCAGATCATAAACAAGTCTCACTGGACATCCATATTCCATCCCCACCCCTAGCCAAGGAAACCTCAGTGAAGAACATCTCAAAAGCAAACTTCACACTTCTCAAAACTGAGGTGGAATCCTTCAAAGCCCCCGGGCCAGTGGAAAATACGGCCCAAAATGCAGAATCCTTTACAAAAGCATTCTATGGACACCTACAGGAATGCATGGAGCATGCTATCCCAAATAAAACCAAGACTCACTCCTCCAAAGGCAGGAGACCTGTCTGGTGGACCCCAGCCATAAATAAGCTATACAACAAAAGGAGAAAGTTACTACATGACAGAGCAAAATCCCAAAAAGGGAAGGCGTCTCTGATCAGTACTAGCAAGAAACTACGATCCCTCATAAAATCATCTAAGGCCAGCTTTGAAAGAAAAATTGCACAAGACACTAAAGATAATCACAAGGCCTTCTTTAGTTATGTCAGAAACCTGGGAGGCAACTCCCAGATATGCGCTGAGTTAGTGCAAAATGACAAAAAATACACTGAACCCACAGACATTGTCAACATCCTGGCAGAAAGGTTCAGTGCAAACTCCCCCCCCCAAAGAGCAAATGTCTATCCCAACAGAGTGTAGCCTTCCTGAGATCACAGATGCACAGGTGAGAGCTGCCCTCTCCAAAGCAAAAAACACAGCATCAATGGGACCAGACGGTGTCCCGGGCTGCATCTTACACGAGCCCTCATATAAAGTCACTGTTCAGTTTCAGCCTTACTACAGGATATGTACCCAAGGAATGGCATACAGCAACAGTGGTCCCACTCCACAAAGGTGGTGCCACAACAGACCCTGGAAACTATCGCCCTATAAGCCTGACTAGCCCGGTCTGCAAAGCTATGGAGCGTATCATCATGGAAATCATAAACAAAGAAATTGGGAACCTCCAGATACTGGATCCTACCTAATTCGGCTTCGTTAAGGGCAGATCTTGCCTCTTGAACCTGGTCGACTTCTTTGAAACAGTTACCAAATCCATAGATGAAGGGAAGGTAGTCCACACAGCCTACCTGGACCTCGCATAAGCCTTCAACACAATACCCCACTCGGGCATCATAAATAAGCTCACCAGCTTAAATATCAACCCCTATGTCACAATACGGGTTGCAAACTGGCTCAGGGATAGAACCCACATGGTCAGAATAGTAGGTGCCATGTCAGACTCTAAACCAGTTACAAGTGGTGTCCCACAAGGCTCAGTCCTGGGACCTCTCTTGTTTGGTATATATTTCTCCGAGGTACAGGCTAACACGGGTGGACTATGGCTGACCAAGTTTGCAGATGACTGCAAACTGGGCGCTGTAATCGACTCTCCGGCTGTCACAAGCATCCTCCAAAAGGGTCTCACAGAGACAGATAACTAGTGCCAGAGCCATGGCCTAAAGCTAAATGCCAAAAAGTGCATAGTCATCCCCTTTGGGAAAAACAAAGTGCCCACAAATTACCACATACGTGGTAATCCATTAAGTACGGAAGAAGTAATTAGGGACTTGGGGACCCAAGTAGACAGCAATCTCTCCTTTGACAATCACGTTGCCAAAGTGGTTAGAAAGACCTTCTATATAGCCCACCTTATCATGAAAGGGTTCACATCTAGATCAAGAGAGGTCATTGTGTCCCTCTACTCATCACTCATCAGGCCCATAATTGAGTACAATGCCCCATTTGGGATGTACCTTACCCGACACCTTCAGCAACTGGAAAGACCCCAAAAGTATCTCACCAAGAGGATCAAGGGGCTCAAACAGATGCCCTATGCAGTTCTGCTAAAGAAACTCCAGCTCTACTCAGTTACGTACCGCCTTCTCAGAGGTGATCTGTGTCTGACGTATAAAGCCATGTCCAACCCAGAATTAATGGACAGGCTTCACCTCAGGAAATCCAAATCCCTTAGAGCTACACACTCCAGGGACTTGAACCTCAGCACAGAAATAAACAGGACATGCTGGAGGGACAGATTCATATCCCAGAGGCTCCGCTCACTCTGGAACAAAATCCCGATCCATGTTAGGCAGAGCCCCTCACTGGCCCTCTTCAAGAGAAATCTTGACGAGTGGATGGGAGATCGTAAGTTTACCCCTGGGATCTCTTCTGTGTCCCTGCTTGACAGAGGTACAGTAAACTAACCTTAAAAGGGCTACTTTCTGTGACCTACTATACAGAGGCACAGTCAACTAATCTAAAAGGATGGTGAAAGCCAAACACACTCTGGCTAGGCTTATAAATGCCCTAGGGCAGATAGCCTAGTATCAACCTATGAACCTACTCAGAATGCCAAATTCACAACAGCGAATGCATACTAGCATTTGCTGTTATGAGTTCGGCATTTTGTCATTTGCTAATTTGACTTTTGCTCATGTGAGTGTCGAACAAGTGGGCCTCGTCATTTTAAAGGTAAACTGGTTCAGACACATAGGATCATAGGTTACTAGGCTATTGACCCAGAGGTTGCTTCAAGCCTAGCCTATGTCCTGGAGGGTCATGGGTGCCCCATCCACTCATCCAGGTTCCTTTTGAACAGTGTCATAGAGGTGATCTGCTTCACATGAATTGGCAGCCTTTTCCAAAGATACAGCAGTCGCTGGTAGACAAATCTGTCCCTCCAGCATGTCCTATTTAAGTTGCAGGCCTTATTTAGGCCCCTGGAATGGTTAGTTCTAGGCCCACTTGATTTATGGAGGTGCAACATATTCATTAGGTTTGAGTCAGAGATTGCTCTGTAAGCCAGGCATAAGTCTCCCCTAAGAAGTCTATACAATGCAGAGTACAGTGACAGGGACTTTAGTCAGTCTGTGTAAGGTATATGCTGGAGTCCCTTGATCTTCCTTGTTAGAAACTTCTGAGGTCTCTCCAGTTGCTGCAGATGCTTTATACGGTACATGCCAAAAGGATTGTCATACTCAATTATGGGCCTAATTAGTGATAAGTATAGAGGGGTTAAAACCTCCTTTGCTGTAGAGGTGATGCCTTTGCTAATCAAGTGTGCTATGTAGAAGGTCTTCCTTACTACAGTAGACACATGGTGGTCAAATTTAAGGTCGCAGTCTACATGTGATCCCAGATCTCTTACCACTTCGTTGGTACATAGGGTATTGTTGCTAATTTGATAGTGTGAAAGGACATTGTTTTTACTGAAGGGAATGATGATACAGTTCTTTGCATTCAGTTTGAGACCATGACTAAGACACCAGTCACTGGTCTGCATAAGACCCTCCTGAGGTATATTGACATCATTTGGGGATTCAGTAATTGCACTCAGTTTGCAGTCATCCACAAAATTGGCCAACCACAACCCGTTAGTTTTGGCCTGAACTTCTGAGAAGTATACACCAAATAGTAAGTGGCCTAGCACTCACCCTTGTGGCACCCTGCTGGTGGCAGGTCTGCTGGTTGATGTGGAGTCACCCACTTTGATAGTGTGTGACTGGTTTGTGAGCCAGTTGGCAACCCATCTTACAACAAAGGGGTTTACATTCAGTTTGCTAAGTTTATGGGTAATACCTGACTGTGGGATTGTGTCAAAGGTCTTTGCCAAGTAGAAGTATGCTGTGTGCACAGATTTGCCCTCGTCAATGGCTGTGGTCACATTTTGGAAGAAATCCACCAGGTTTAACAGGCAGGATCTGCCCTTGACGAAGCCAAATTGGGTCACATCCAGATTTTGGAGTTGCCTATCTCTTTGTTTATGAGGTCCATGATGATATGTTCCATGGCCTTACAGATGAGGCTGGTCAGACTTATGGGTCTATAATTCCCCGGGTCTGTTGCTAAGCCACTTTTATGAAGTTGAATAACTGTTGCTGTTCTCCATTCCACAGGAACAAAGCCTCTGCATAGGCTATGGTTGAATAGGGAACTAAATGTGATGTTGGTTCATGTTTTAGTTTATTTAGAAAGCAGGCTAGGATGCTGCTTAGTCCCATAGAAGATGTATTTTTTGCCTTAAACAAGGCTTTAATGACCTGCTCTTCAGATATGTGGGGGGGGGGGGGGTTGAGGGTAAGGTTTGTGATAAGTTTGGAGAGGATAGGGAAGTGAAATTTTTGTCATATCCATCCACTAGTAGGTTTTCTATCTCTGTGGGATCAGTGTGTGTGATACCATTAGTCACTAGTTGGCACATGCTTGGGTCTTATCTTTTAGACTATGTACGTAGCTGTAAAAGACCTTATGGTTATCCTTAGATGTGATTGGTATTTTTTTATCAAAGTTTCCCTTAGAGAATTTGACATGTTGTCTTATTTGCCTGTTGAGGCTGAGGAGGGTGCTTTTCCATTGTTGGGGCCTCACCTTAGTTTTCTTAGACAGCAATTTTTTGCATTTGTTGTAAAGTTTGTTGATGCTGGATATCCACCAGGGTGGCTTATTCTTAGTTGGGGTTCTGGCTTTGATTCTCTCTGGAACAGCCGAGTCTATACACTTATACAAGTGACTGAACGGGGCTTCAGTGTAAGCTTTGGTGTAGTTACCACTTCCAGCTGGGGGTGGGGCTTGGAATGCAATTATACCTTCCACTAGGAGTGAAGTTTTTCAATCTAACTTAGCCAGTTGTGAGTTCTGGTGTTAGTGCCAGTTCAAAAGTGACTGATTTGTGGTCCGATTTAACTAATGAGGGTCCAACAGTTGCGGTGGTGCATCTGTTTGACATGTTAGTGAGGGCATGTTAGCGAGGACCAGGTCTAGTATGTTTTGTCGTCTTGTTGGGGTTTGAGCAGTTTGTTCCAGGGTATTTGAGTTAACAAAGTCAAGGCAATTTTCCGTATGTGAGTTAGAGCTAGAGTAAGTTTCCCATTTAATGTTGGGATAATTGAAATACCCCATGACCAGAGTGCTTGGCAATATTTTATATACTGTAGTTTGGTCAAGTAAGCCTCGTGTGCATCATGATTCATGGAGGGGGATGTATAACTAGCTATGACTTGAATGGGGGTCTTACCCACAGTAATCTGAACTTAGAGTAATTCCATTGAGTTGTCCAATCTAACTAGTCTGGAAGTGAATTTATCTCTACTATAGATAGACACACTGTCTCCTTTGGTTCTCACATATTCATCTTGCAGTCTGAATGTGTGGAAGGCATTGTAGTTTTGCAATGCCAGGGTACTGTCTGAAGTCTTGAGCCAGGTTTTTGTGACTGCACAGACATCAACATCTTCTAGTGATAGAAGTGCTTCCAGGGTGTGCAGGTTTTGGTTTAAGCTCCTAGCATTTAGCAGCATATCCCTTATTTTGTTATGACTGGCAATTTTCCTGTTGGAAATTTTGTTTTTGAGATCTTGCCAATAAATGTACTATAGGGGAGGTAAGACCCTTTGCCAGCAACCAAAAGTCTAGTGGTGCCAGGTGGAAGCTGTTTCTGGCAAAGCAGTGAGGTTTGTTGACCATGTCATCCCAGGCTGAAAGAAACTGGATCCTCTTTGAATGACACCAAAAACTAAGCGAATTATTAAATTTGATCATTTTTTGTTTATACTGTGGCATCATTCTAGGTGAGGGTAATATGCTGCTCAAGGTTAGGGACATACTGGCCTGGGACACATACTCAGAGAGCTCAATTATGTCTGTCTTTATATAGTTCAGTGAGGTATGTCTCAGGTCGTTTACTCCAACATGAGCTATGATGGAGTCATAATGGTACTTGTTGCCGAGAGACCTGAGTGCATACATGATCTGATGAATCCTGGCACCAGACAGGCAGCAGACCATGACTTTATCCTTATCTAACCTAGTGAGTAGGACATCCATTTGTCTCACTGTGGAGTCTCTAATGCCAAGAAAATTTGTTTTTTGAGTGCTACGTCTTAAGGACTTGGTATGTGAGACACTGGTGTTTCTATGTGTCTTGGGTGCTGTGGGAACTGTGTTAGTTGTAGCGGTCTTATGTTTAGGAGGTCTCTGGTGTTCTGGTACACTTTTTGAGAGAACTTCCCCATCTGTAGATTTATGTGTTGGATGCGTACTATGTGTATGAGTAGTGGTACTATGTGCCTGAGTAGTGGTGGGTGATTTGACAATCTCTTCTGTGTTACTGTTTCAAGTGCGAGTGAGCAAGGATTCAAGATTCTTGGTATATATACCTCTCTCACACTCTGTACTAGAGTGAGTTATTAGTAGAGGATTGTCAGTGTATATGAGGCAGTTGCTACACTGAATCAGGAGACCCAAGTTGACCAGGCTGCCAGGAGAAGCAGAGGTAGTCCAACTGTCCATAATGCTAGGTATGAAGAAGTGTTATCACAAAGAAGGTTCTCTCAGGACTGATCTAGGAGGTGCTCTGTAGATGGATATTTCTGACAGGGTTTTTGGCTAGTGATTTAATAGGTCACAGCTCACTAGCAAATACTTCTTAGGCCAGAAATGTACTAAAGATGAGGACGACACTAATGTACTACTGCTGTATCTAAGGGAAAAATTGTTGAAATTATCTGACTATGATGCACAATTGCGTGGCAGAGCTCGGTGCTACATGATGTGCAAACAAGCAGAAACACACTCAAATGCAGGGTTTATATTCCAGAAGCTAAAAACTTTAAAAAAAATTAAAAAAAAAAACCTGAAAAGAACCAATGAGGGTGCTTACTCCAAGCCCTAGACCAATCACCCTTCACCAAACAGGTTCCAATCAGCACACTTCTCTTACAAGGGTGCAGAAGGGCCCCTTCAGATCAAAAATAGCTTGGGAAATGTATTGAGAATACAACAGCCACTACAAACAGATCCACATGCAGCAAACCTGTACCTGAACTATGCTACAGCTACTAGCTAAACTAATTTAGGTGGAAAACATAAAAACATTTTTAGACAGCAGAAACAAAATAGCAATGAGTCACTAAATAATGTTTTAAACAGCAAGGAGACACTAAAAAATGTTTTAAAGAGCAAACAAATCAGCTATTTAAAACACTGTTTGACAAGAAAACAGAACAAACAGAACAGATGCTTTGCAAACAGTGAAAAAGTAGCAACAATTACTTTACAAACTGAAAATAGCAAACAAGCTTTGCAAGCAGTGAAAACTGCAACAAAATGTGATTTAACAGCCACAGGAAGGCAAACAGATGCAGTACAAATAGTGCAGTTTAGTTTAAAGTATTAAAACAGTATTAAATAGACAGAGTACAATAAAACGTGCAGCAAATAATATAATCAACCAAAAAACAGGCAAGCTAAGGTTTTTGGGATGCTCAGAAGTCTCTAGTCATCTAGTATCTCAACTAAGAGTTGTGGCTGGTAGCCCATCTCAGTTCAGCTTGGATCAAACAGGCAGAAAAGCAGAAGACAATCTGGTGAAGATTTGGGACAGGCAGGAAGAAGGTAGGAGGAAATGAGGGCATCCAGCAAAGAGGTGGATGGATTGTGTGAGAGTAGATCTGTGACAGTCATTTATTTGTTTAAGTCTTTATGGATAAATTCATGTGATTAAAGCCAAACCCCACTAGGTGCAAAACAACGGAGATAGTAGTAAAAGAAGCTTATCCAAAATGGCACAGGAGACATGCTTCTATATATTTATGAATCTACTAGCAATCATCAAATGGCTGCTACATCAACACTGCTGTCAACACACTTGTCATACACTATGTGCAAGGCTAATCCACAGAAAATGCAATTACTAAAGCAGTAATTTTGCATGGGCACAAGCCTCCCTGATACCACTCGAAACCTGCAGCTACTTAGTTATTCCAGCTCCGATCACACATTCCCTGGGGAAAGGGTCTATTCCCCAACCCTGGAGGCTGTACATTCTCAATTCTCAGACAATTGTCAACCATCTCTGTTGGTAACCAAAGTATATTGAAAATACAGAGATCGACTTTAGCTTAAATCGACCAGTACTTGGGAGACCATACACACACACACACACACACACACACACACACACACACACACACACACACACACACACACACATGTGTGTGTGTGTGTGTGTGTGTGTGTGTGTGTGTGTGTGTGTGTGTGTGTAGATAGATATTCACACACAGATTCATAGGTTTATAATAGGCTAATGACCGCCAAGTTATTTACAAGCCTAGCAGTGCAATACAACCCAGTTATGTCCTCGAGTTCCTTGGACACCTATATGGTGGGATATTTTACTAATGAGGTAGCTAAGTGTTATGGGAGAGATTTGTTGGGGATTCATTTACTTACTGCTGGCCTCTGTCCATCAGAGACATGGGGGCAAGACTGGGATTTCCCATCCAACGATCAAGAAAAAAAAAAAAAGAGAGAGAGAGAGAGAGAGAGAGAGAGAGACCAGTTAGTGTAACAGCTAAGGTCTTGGTTTCCCATATATGAGGCACAATGCTCGATCCTGATCTCTGGCCAATGTCTGGAGTTTGCATATTCTCTGTGGGGTTTCTCCCACCTCCAGATAAGAAGGGCTTCTAGTTCAAACTCATCAATAAATGGAGCTGTGGGCAGTAGCACAGAGTCTACACGGTGCCCTATAGGTGAAAGAGTTTTATAGATTAACCACTTTAGACATCTGCTGTGGTGTACATGTCCTCAAGACAGGAGAACACAGATGGCAGACTGTGTGCTGTAACAGGGCTAGCCACTCAGTGGTGTAAAATATATCTGTAGGTTATTCGGTCATGTTGACTAATGTTGCCCAATGGACAGGGGTATTTGCCAGTGATAAGTGGCACATACCTCTCAACCTCTTAGAGCAAGAAATCTGGACAAAGCTATACATAAAAGTGGGAAAAAGGCCCAGAAATAGGGACAATTTTTAAATATTACTCTTACACACTTAGAAAGTTGATAGAATAACAGGTTTTGTATTAGCATGCATTTGAATGATGTGAAGTCTGAAATTCAAATGTCTGTCATTATTTTCTAACTTCAGTCTTTAATGAGTTGCCAATAATTTGCAGGAAAATCACACTTTTATGAAAAATGGACCAAAAATATGAGGCAAAAATCTGGACATTCTGCGAAAATCTCTACAGTTGAGAGGTATGGGTTGAAGACCTGACATACTCTGAACTACGCCAGGGACCCATGCAATGTATATTGAAAATTGCATGAAAATAACAGAAAACAACATCGTTCACAGCTTTTATGACAGATGGAGATAAAGTCTGAATGAAAATGGGATAAAGTGAGTCTCTGTATCCTATGGAAAAGTTTACTGGGAAAATACGGGCCTATACTCTACAGTTCCCAAAACACATGCTTATAAGAGGACTGGTAAACTTCCAAATTCTCTCTGTGGTTGTGTGGCAATGTGTGTGTGCATGTGTGCGTGTGTGCTGTGTGTGTGTGTGTGTGTGTGTGTGTGTGTGTGTGTGTGTGTGTGTGTGTGTGTGTGTGTGTGTGTGTGTGTGTGTGTGCACGCATCATCCTGGTGTTGCATTCAGGACTGCTTCTCTGAGCTTTATATTATGCTATGGAGTGCCACTGTTAACTGGAACTCCTTTACAACACATCTATCTGAAATGAATTGGGCATCAGAAAACAAATGACTTAAGGAAGAAATAACAGATAGGAAAATGAAGTGATTTCTTAAGTTCTGACATATACGTATCACTTGGAGTTTGATTTAGTGAATTTAATACTTCTGCCTTATATAATTTTGGTGCTATAACAGTTGATAAGAATTGTATTCTTTGTCACTAAATTATTATGATGTTTTATTTCAAATTAAGGCCAGTACTCTTGACTGACTGGTTCACAGATTGTTAGCATATTCTGAATTACCACCATGACAGGTTTTTTTTCTTCTTTTAAAGTTAATCTACACCCATCTGATGGCACGTCATACGTTTATCAATGCTAGTTTGACATAATGGGGCTTTGTGATTTTTTTTGTCAGGGGAGTATGGGTTTTGTTGTATGCACAATGGTGCACAGTGCTTTGCATCAAACCCTGGCACCATATTGGAATATCTGTCTCTTGATACATTAAGCTGTTTCTCTGCATTAACATTAACTTATTTTTGATAAACTTAGCATACTTTGTGATAAACACTGCTGTAACTAAACTTAAGTGGCTTATTCCTAGCTACTTTTTATCTGACTGAAAATCTGAGTACTCATATGCTTTTTAAAGGTGTCAGCTGTTGTGTCACTTTTAGCAGTGTCACACAGTCAGGCCACAGAAGCCTCTTCTCTTTTTTTGTTTCCCTATGAGCATGTATCCATGATGCCACTGGTATATGCAGTGTTACGTATTTTCAGTCTTATTCTTGTGTGAGTCATAACTGTGAAACTAGATTAACAAAACCGGATCTGTAAAATATTTTGTTGTGGAGTATAACATGCAAGCTTTTTTCTTCCCATATATTATGTGTGGGATGCAGCTTTTCTACTTCCCGTTCCCTTGCTGTTACAGTTGATTAGCTCTGATACTGACATATTTGAGACAAAAAGAGTTACTTTTGATGGTGGCATCTCCTGGTTTAAATTATCCAAGTCTTTTAGGTTTCTAATACAATAACAGATGTTGACCCCATTCCTAAGACCGGGCATGATTAAATTCATGAAATTAATTTTGATTTGGTATTTGAGGTTAAACAAAAGTACTCTTCGCAGCACCTGCAATGAGCTCAGAGCTAACTTCTTCTGTAATTCAAAGAGTTACATTAATAGCATATCTAAGTATGACTGCAAATTCTTTCTTATTAGACCTATTACTCCTACTACTGTTGGAACTGTCTGGGTTCATAGGTTCATATATTAGTACTAAGCTAACTGCCCTTGCGAGCCATTTTAAGCCTAGCCAATTATCCCTTGTGAGACTCAACCCCTGCACCTTGTGCTTATAAGGCAAGCACCTTAACCTTTAGGCCACTCTCCCATTGTTCTTTCACATTGCTCTTGGTTTTGCTTCAAATCCTGGTATTTTATGGCTTTGTGTTTCTCTGTGTATAAGACATTGTAATCACCGGGTGTGGCAATTTCAATGATCAATGCCATTTTAGTCCTTTTTTTCTTGGACTACTACATCTGGTTTTCTTACATCTATTTTTGAACTGTTAGTAATAGGTTATCCTGTGTAATATAAACTTCATCATTTTCAATAATTCTTTCTGGGTCATGTTTCCAATGCATCTCTATTACTATAATAATGTAGTGTTTGTACAACCCCCAGTGCAACATGTTTGTCTCTTTTATTGTGCCTTTCGGCATACAGGCCATCTGCCATTAGTGTATCACACCACGCAACAAGATGTACGACTTTGTCCAGTTCCTTTTTTACCAGACCTGCATTTCTCTGTTTCTACCATGTTATCAATGGACTAAATAAACCACTCTGTACATAATCCACTACCCTGGGTTGCCATTATTAACCTGTCATATTTTTGTTTCAACTTACCTCTCCTTAACCATTCCTGCATCATATCCTGCTTAACATGAGGTTATTACAGGAGATCTCTATACTTGCCACAATATTTATGGCTTTTCCACATTTCTTTCCTTCTCATCTGATCTTTCTTCTTATATTCTTTGTTTTTTTTTTTTTTTTGGCACATTCAGCACCTGTCTGATTTTTGCCTCATTCTGGTTTGATTTCCATTCCTGCTTGACACTAAAATGTTCATGCTAAACTAAGCAGAGAAGTAATCTTAGACTTCTTCTTCTCCTAATGTTTTGAAACTTTCACTATGTTTGGATCAAGGGACATCAGCAGATATGTATGCAGTCCCACAACTGCAGATCTATACATGTAATCAGTTTCAAAAAGGCTCATAACTCCTTTAGAACAAGTAATATATAACCTTGGTTTACACATTTTTTTTTTGTATAATTTGATAAGCATGAAGCATTTTTCTTGTTTTTCAGCTCAGCTAATCCAATACCTTTTGAGGCCAGTCAGTCACCCCAAAACTGTAAGTTAGAACAAGAAGAACAAATTGGTTTATAGCTTGGACTTTATTCTTAGATTCAAGGAAGTTTTCAGTATTAGTTTTAGCCTTCTGAAGTATTCCTCACTGTGTTTTACTTGCATTCTTTCATGTTGTATTGCCTATCCTTCATCAGTTTCCAAATATTTATACACACTCTCCTTCTCAAGTTCCTGTATACCACATTATTGATATTTTCTTGATGCCTGCAGCTTCCCTGATTTAAATGTTGTTTTTGCACATTTATCAAGATCAAATGGAATTATTTTTTTCATCTGAGAAAGTTTTAACTACTTGCAATTGCACTTTTAACTTCTCGTCTGATGAACTATAGTTTTAAATCATCCACAAAAAGCAGATGAGAAGTCTTTAAACAAGGTTGATTTCTGGCAGCCAAACTGTAATCATGACGTAATCTGTTAAGTAAACAGCTTAATGGGTTAAGGGCAAGACATAACCGTGAGTAAAATGCAGTTTAACCAAAATCAGTGCATTTTATGCTAGGTCATCTCATACATAGGGGATTATGATCATCTCTGATCATAACCACATTATTATGTGTTTGAGAAATGGATGCCAAGAAATACTTCTCAAGAGCAAAGCTCAAGAGGTAAATCCTGGCATCCATGTTGAGAACACATAATAAATGGTTAGGATCGGTGAGACCCGATCATAATTATTTGTAGTATATATGGAGTTTTATCTACTCCATGTACTACTAGTTGCAGAAAAAAGTATGAAGAGTTTTACCAGCTTTAAAGGCAAGTAAAGCACTTAGTGAGTGCTGTCAAATAGCCAACATGTACATATTTCTTTTACAGGTTCATAGCTACGTACTAAGCTTGATGCCCTTGCAGGCCGTTTAAAGCCTAGCCAATTTCCCTTTTGGTGCTTGAAGTAATCTATTCTGTTTAGATTGGTCTTATCCATCCCATGGTTGATAATTATATATATTATCTCTAGTTAGAATGACTGGGATCATATTATAGATAATTTGAGAGGACCCATGTGTGGGATAAAGCAATTAAGAGATACCTGTGTCCACTAGTAGTACAGAGGCAGTTTGGGGGAAAATTATCTAATACCCATCCATACATCCAGGATGTGCTTGAATATGCACATGGATGTGTTTTGTTTTACATGGATGAGGTGTCTGTTCCATAGCAGCCATATCTTCTGTCCCTTCAAACTGTTCTGTTGATATTGATTTGTTTAAAAATTATGGGGGAGGGTCTAACAATGGAAGAAAGTAAGGGACAGTTTTTAAATATTACTCTAAGTTACTTAAAAAAGTTACATACAGACTGACTGTACAAACTGACAGAACAAAAATATGAGGCAAGGTATACAGGGACAGTTGACATAGAAGGAACATATCTTTTGTGAGACTTGATCATAGCAGCACTTGCGGAGGGGAGTGTAACAGTTGTTACATACCTCTGAAAGTTCTATTATGGATGAGTCTGCTTGCACAGTATTGCTTTACAGGTTTATCTTTTTTCTCCGACTTTGGAGCATAATCGTGGCATTCCACGTACTACAAGTTTTTTAAGGATGCTCAGATTTAGTCAATTCTTCATAACCCCTCTGTTAGTGCTTCATGGAATAAGCATCTAGTAAAATATCAATCCATCCTCTCTATCCGTCCATCTTTCTTCTAGTTTTGGGCATGAGTTCCAATGTCTCCTACCTCATGTTTGCATTTATGAGACAGCTTACTTTCTTATTTTGCTACCCTAGATAGAGAAAATATTTTTCTGTTTTCTTAAAGAGTTTATTTCTTCATACAACTATAATCCATGACTGCCTTGCTTACTTCTTTGAAAAGAACATACATTGATATTATTTATCTTTTCAACACTTTTGCAGTTTTTTATGCACTTATTTATATTATTTCCGTTTTGTCCACCTGGTGAGAAAATTGGAAAGAACTTGTAAACCTTACAATCGAACTGCACAGTTGAATTACTTTTTTCTTGCAAAACATGTTAAAATCTGACTGTCAAGAAGATATCTCCCTCTATATCTGCATGATAAGAGACATACAAAATAAGTGATGTGGAAACTGAACATAGCATCCTATATCATGTAAGACTTTTTATGATGTAGGTAATTTGTGCCTAATCGCCTTGGCCAAAAGATCTGAACATTTCAAAGTACTGAACGATGCTTGAGCAAATTTTTTTTTTAGCTAAATGGTCACAGCTCATGTTGAATACTGACAAGGAAAAAGAATCACCACCACAACCATGCTGTGCAGCAGTGGCTGCTGTGTACTTTTTTCTACTGTATTTTTTCATTGAGGTCTTAAGTACAATTCACTGCAGTGCAGATATTATGTCATGAGAGGCACCAGTATCTCTAAAGAAATTATAAAATAAACATATTGATAAAACAAACACTACCTTATTGTCTTAGCAATAGCTTTTGCTATGGCTATTCACTTAAAGTGTGCATATCAAGGCAATCAAACATTCATCAGCTCTGATAAATATCAAAACAAACCACCGACATGCATTGCAGAAAGTAAAATGCCTACATTCCTAAATCATGTCTCATCACTGTGTTTTGCAATAAAGAAACTTGTGTTGTCTAAAAGAAAATGGAATTTGCATATCAGTTTTGTTTTGACCATTTATTCATTCAGGACCTGACATGCTTTTCTAATTAAAGGACAACAATGGGTATCTATTATTAAATGCTCAACTTCTCAGTTTTTTTCTCCTTGTTTACTGTCCCTGCTATGAATAAACAAAATACAGCATTTAAAATATTTTAAATTGACTGTTTCTCTCCACTAGAACAGTATCTTACTGTACTGTGGTGGTTTTACTTTCAAAAAACTTTTGTCCTGCCCTTGCTGCAGTCTCCAATTCACTGATGTCATCAAGGCCACTGAATACAGGTAGTTTTTTGGCCATTTCCCTCCCCAAACTGACATCACCACTACCATCCTAAAAACCCACCCATGCTGTGATGTCACAGCTCCTTGGTCCTTTCCCTACCTATACAGAAAGTAAAGGCTAGAACAAGGAAACAGTACAAGTCAAGTCTCCTGCTGTGAGCTGTCAATCACATCAGGTAACAGCTCAAATTACCCTTAACACTTTGACAGCTAGGGAAGTTAGATGTGAAGGGGATGGGAGATGAGTCAAATTAGTACAATTCAGGCTTCTTAAAAGACTGCAGTTTAGCCATTCTAAAGTAGCCACTTTTGAGATTTTAAGTATTTTTCCTCTGTTTATTTGCTAAGTTTTTCTGCATAGCCGCCTATTTTGAGCATTTTCTGGCTTGTTAAACTTAATTTCTGCATTAGTAACTGTATTTAGAGCACAACCTAGAGCTGTTTACTGAATTTCCTGTTTGCACTTATTTTTAAAATCGTTAAACTTGATTTCGGCATTAGTAACTTATTTAGAGCACAACCTAGAGCTGTTTACTGAATTTCCTGTTTGCACTTATTTTTAAAATCGTTTTTTTCTCAAAACTTGCATTTTATCTGTCTTTGGCCTAGCACTCTTGTGTGGGGTCATTTACTGCACTGTTATAACTTGTTGATACTTGTGAACCTCTGCTATCTCTGAAAAAACAAAAAACCAAAAAACTTCCTTTTTTCCCACTTTTCTGAGATTTAAAAAAGTTCAGTTACAGGCTTGCTGTTCTTGAACTGTTTGTAAGTTTCTTGGAGGCCATTTTTTGCTTGGGCTAAAGGGAAGTCTCTCTGTGGATCAGTGGCAGTGAAAAACATTGAGCAGCCTGCCTGCCCCTGTGGGAGTGGTTACTGACTTGAAACTGTAGTTTTATTGGCCATTTTGGGTCAATTCCAAACTCCTTCATCTTCCTCTCTTAAAACCCTCTTTTGCGCGGTTTTGCGTGGTTTTGTGCATAGCGCAACAGCGGGCAGCGCCGCCTAATTGGGTTTAAACTATTCCTGGCTCCACAAAGTCTGCTCTTCACTTTTTCCCTTAGAACTGCTCTATCTCTCAATTTAAACACTATATTCTCATTCTAAGGTCCTTCACTGGTCCAATTAAGTAATCCTACAAGTTAGCATTATTAAACCATAAGCACTACTTACTCTTATACTCTCTACGATTACCCTGTCCTCTATTGGTCCATCTTAAATTCAATTTCCCTATATTACTCTAGCATGTCCAAAGGTCAGTCAATGGCTTCCTCTCCAGTCCAGCTGGTGAATCTGGGAATTTTGAGGCAATGTTACAACTGTCTCATGTACACAGACAACCCTCTCCTCCTCCAAACAGGTTCAAATATATGTGAGAGATGCAACTATTTAGCCAAACTGGAGGCTGAGCTCTCTCATCTCAAAACTGGTATAACCAGTCAGGAGGAGAAGGTAACCTCACACAACACAATTCCAGTATCACATAGTCCCACCACATCAGCGAACCAAACACATAAATACACAAAAACATACTCGGAGGCTCTAAATAAAAATCTACCTAAGCAACAGAGACCTCCAAAGCAGACATCCAAGCAAACGCTACCTCAAAACAAAACGCGCACAACACATAGCCCACAAAGTGCGTGTGCCAAGCAGCCACAGCCCTTAAGGCTGAATAACACACCTGATACTCTTGTAATAGGTGACTCTATTGTCAGACACACTGACGTCCCGCTCACCAGGCTGAATAAAGAGGAGGTCACGGTGAGCTGCCTGTTGGGTGCTAGGATCCGCCACATAACGCAAGCACTCAGGTCACCCCAAAGCAAATACAAATATGACTCAGTCATTGTACATGCTGGTGTGAATGACCTGAGACGTACTTCCCTGGACTACATGAAAAGAGACATAGAGGAGCTCTCTGATCATGTAGCCCAGGCTGGTATGACCCTGACCTTGAGCAGCATCTTACCCTCACCTAGAATGATGCCACAGTACAAAGACAAAATGATCGATTTTAACAATTGGCTAAGCTTTTGGTGTCAATCAAAGGGGATCCAGTGTCTGTCAGCCTGGGATGACATGCTCGACAAGCCACGTTGCTTCGCTAGGGACGGCTTGCACCTGTCACCACTGGGCTTTCGAATATTGGTAAAGGCTCTTGCCACCCCCATAGTGCCTTTTTTAGGCAAGGCTCAAAAGTCAAACCCACCCCCATAGACAGCACAAAGAACAAGAAACTAAGGGTAATGCTGCTTAACGCCAGAAGTCTTAACCTCAAGATGCACGCACTTGAAGCTCTCCTCAGTATGGAGAACATCTGTGCAGTGACAGAAACCTGGTTCAAGGCTCCAGAGAGCACCCCAGCACTACCAGGCTATACCTCATATCATGCTTTTCGGCCCCAAAATCCGGACTGAACCACAAAAGGAGGGGGAGTTTCCATATTTATCAAGGATATCCACACCTCCAGGTTTGTGGCATTGCACGAAGTATCGGAGACCATCCATGTGCAACTAACAGTGGGCAAGACTGCTTTTCAGTTTATAGCATCCTACAGACCACCCTCTCAAAGTCAGGAATCCCACTCGGCTTTCCTGAAAACATTGGAGAACATGAAGATCTCTCCGAACACCATTATAATGGGCGACTTCAACTACCCAAACATTGACTGGGAGCACTACTCAAGCCCCAGCACCTTAGCCCAAAGGTTCCTGGAAATTATAAACTCAAATGCTATGGAAAAACTAGTTACCACTTCCACAAGAGGGGACAACATACTAGACCTGATCATTACCAACATGGGGATTCTATGCTCCACACCAGAAGTATATCCCTCATTGGTAAGATCAGACCATAAATTAATTTCACTGGATGTCCACATCTTGACCCCACCCCCAGCCCAGAAAACTACAGTGAAAAACTTCTCAAAAGCGAACTTCTCACTTCTCAAAACTGAAGTGGAATCCTTCAAGGCCCCAGGGCCAGTGGAAACTACGGCCCAAACTGCAGAATCCTATATAAATGCATTCTACGGATATCTCCAGGAATGCATGGATCATGCTATCCCAAACAAAACCAAGACCCAATCATCCAAAGGCAGGCGTCCAGTCTGGTGGACCCCTGCCATAAATAAACTGTACAACAGAAGGAGGAAGCTACTACATGATAGAGCAAAATCCCTAATAGGAAAGGCATCGCTGAACAGTACTGGCAAAAAATTATGATCCCTCATAAAATCCTCCAAGGCCAGCTTTGAGAGAAAAATTGCACAGGACACCAAAGACAATCATAAGGCTTTTTTAAGTCATGTTAGGAACCTGGGATGCAACTCCCAGACTTGTTCTGAGTTGATTCTAAATGACAAAAAATACACTGAACCCACAGACATCGCCAATATCCTGGCAGACAGGTTCAGTGCCAACCTCTCCCCCCTCCCCCCCAAAAGAGCAAGTATCATTCCCGGCAGAGGGCTGCCTCCCAAACATCTCTGATGCTCAGGTGAAGGCTGCCCTCTCCAAAGCAAAAAACACTGCTTCCATGGGACCAGATGGCGTCCCAGGTTGCGTCCTACATGAACTCCAAGAGGAACTAATCCCTCAAATAAAACAGCTATACAATCTCAGCCTCACTACAGGATATATGCCCACAGAATGGCGTACAGCAACAGTGGTCCCACTCCACAAAGGTGGAGCCTCTACGGACCCTGGAAACTATCGCCCCATAAGCCTGACTAGCTTAGTCTGCAAGGCTATGGAGAGGATCATCATGGAGCTCATAAACAAAGACAGTGGGGACCTACAGACACTAGATCCTACCCAGTTCGGCTTTGTCAAGGGCAGATCCTGCCTTTTGAACCTGGCTGACTTCTTCGAAACAGTCACCAAAGCCATAGATGAAGAGAAGGTAGTCCACACAGCCTATCTGGACCTTACAAAGGCATTTGACACAATACCTCACTCGGGCATCATAGATAAGCTATCCAGCTTAAATATAAACTCCTATGTCACAAGATGGGTTGCAAACTGGCTCAAAGACAGAACCCACAGAGTGAGAGTTGCTGGAGCCATGTCAGACTCGAAACCGGTCACAAGTGGCATCCCACAGGGTTCTGTCCTTGGACCACTCTTGTTCGGTATATACTTTTCCGAGGTACAGGCAAACGTGGGAGGACTATGGCTCACCAAGTTCGCAGACGACTGCAAACTGGGCGCCATAATTGACTCTCCAGCTGACACAAACATCCTTCAAAAAGGTCTCACAGAGACAGATAACTGGTGCCAGTGCCATGGTTTAAAGCTAAATGCCAAAAAATGTATAGTCATACCCTTTGGCAAAAACAATGTGCCCACAAATTACCACATTGGCGGAAACCCATTAAGTACAGAGAAAGTTATTAGGGACCCGGGGACCCAAGTTGATAGCAATCTCTCCTTTGAAAACCACATTGCCAAAGTGGTTAGAAAGACCTTCTACATAGCCCACCTCATCACGAAGGGTTTCACATCTAGATCAAGAGAGGTAATTGTGCCCCTTTATTCATCCCTCATCAGGCCCATCATAGAATACAATGCCCCTTTTGGGATGTACCTTACCCGACACCTGCAGCAATTAGAAAGACCCCAAAAGTATCTCACCAAGAGGATCAAGGGTCTCAAACAGATGCCATATGCTGCTCGGTTAAAAACTCCAGCTCTACTCAGTTGCATACTGCCTACTTGAGCGATCTATGCCTGACATACAAAGCTATGTCAAATCCAGAATTAATGGACATGCTCCACCTCAGTAAATCTAAATCCCTTAGAGCCACAGGCTCGAGGGACTTGAACCTCAGCACAGAAATAAATAGAACTTGCTGGAGGGACAGGTTCATAACCCAGAGGCTCCCTTCGCTCTGGAATAGAATTCCAGTTCATGTGAGGCAGAGCACCTCACTGAATCTCTTCAAGAAGAATCTTGATAGGTGGATGGGGGATCGTAGGTTTGTCCCAGGGATTACTCCTGTGTCACTATTAGACAGAGGCACAGTAAACTAAACCTTAAAAAGGGCACAGTATACTCAAATCAAGGGGTGGCGTAAGCCATACAGAATCGTGCTAGGCTTATAATTGCCCCAGGGCAGATAGCCTAGTATGAACCTATGAACCTAAAAAGAAGCAGCAGTAAAAAGCACTTTGAAAGTCTGTTCTGTGGCATTTGTACTGTTTGTGTTTTAAGTAGTCATTGAACAACATTAAATGTTACTTAAAACAAACTGACTGAAAGACAGTAGTGTACACATGTAAAATCAATGCAGTGACAGGAACTTTAGTCAGAAAAAAGCCTGCGTGTTGTAATTTCTTTACAGACAAGCACTGCATTGTGGGATATACCTAGAAGCAGAATAAACAGTCAGAATTACTTCAAGATGCCACACCTCATGTGGTCAGACTGAGAAATTATGTATAAAATGATTTAAAAACCTGTAAATAGTCCCATAGTGGTTAAAATGTAGGAAACACCAAACCATGATGAAATAAACATGTTTTTTGAGTATGTGGGTGCAGTTCTTCTTTAATATGATATGTTTTTACTGATTTCCACTACTTGCTGACTCCTTGTTATAGAGATTATACCTAGTCCTGCCACAGACCTTCACAGTACAACAATTGGAAACAGGCTACTGTGGTTAACTTGTGCAGCATCACTAAGCAGTAAACACTGGTGGTGCAGGTTTACTCTATTACACCTCATATTTAAACTGCAGATGTGACTCTTACACCAAAGTTGTAGAATGTCCCTTGAGGCACTATTCTCTGAGACCTAGTGCTGCTGTTAAAATGTGACCACTGTACTGCTAAATAAAAATCACACATATTCACATTTGTTGTTAAGAAAGCACATACATTACTTTAATTCTAGTTGTTGGTTTTTGTCTTCAAAATGATGACATTATAAGTAGAAATAAATGTTGACTAGCTAGAGACTACCATCGCAACAGGCACAATACAACATGGATTTCTAACTCTAAGGCAATGTCAGACAAATGAAACTGTGTTTTGTGGTTGGTCACCCAAAATAGTAACCTGGGGTAAGGCTGTGGACACAACTAGCCTGTATGTTAGTAAGACATTTGACAGAATGCCAGCTATATGGCAAGTAAGCATGCTGGACAGCACCATGTAGTGTGACTCAGTGCAGATATCCAGGGCCGGATGACTACAGAAAACTGTTCATCTGTAACTGAAGCTCACACTGAAGAAGGCTGCTTTAGTAGAAGGGGGTTAATTTACTGGCCATTTTTAATGTTTGCAATGATAAGGAGGGCTGAAAAAAGTAAGAAGGCACTTGGCAATGTTGTTAGGAGTTAGATTCCATGCTAAGATGTACAAAACAACGTAGTCTGGAAACAAGAACCCAAGGAAAGAGAAGAGTTGGTGTGGAACTAATTATAGTTAAAAAAAAAAACAGATCTAAGGCTGGTCAACAGAATAGTAAGATTCCAAAAATAAAAGGCAGTAAGGAAGGACACAATGATTTTTCTGCTGAGAAAAAGTAAAAAAAAAAGTTTTTATTTAGCAACTTATCTGGAAGCAATATTTATGACATAATTAATTATACCAAGTATTAATATTCTTATACTCCTACAGCTAATTAGGTGCTGTAAGTGTTGTAAAGAGAGCAAAAATACAGTTTTGTGGAAAATGTATGAATAAATAATGAAGCAGCAGACATTATTTCTATATAACATCACCTCCCACATTCATACAGGTTTGTATATAGTATGACACACCTAAGGCATTTTCCATTTGTTGAGTGACAGAAAGGGTCAGAACAAGCAAGACAATATTTCACAAAGAGAAAAAATGCATTAAAATCTTACACTCTGTGTTACCATTTTCAGATCTGCAGTTTGGCAGAGCTTCTTCAAGTCTGGTGACCTAGCCAGAGACCTAGAGTGACTCCGATCTAAATCCAAAGCATCTTCTGAGAACAACTAAAAATGTGTATTATTTAAGCATGCTTTGCACTTGTTGAACTGCATTCTACTATTTTACTGCTTTATTTTTTTGCTTTGACCGTTTTGTTCTGCACTTCCCATCCTGGTACTTTGTGTATCCTTAGCATAGACCAGATTCAGATCTGCTGAATCTAGGCTGTTTGGAAGAAAATGAGCACTAAAACCAGCCATTCTACATTAGAAAGGACCTTCTGCACCCTTGTGGCAGAAGTTTGCAGCACAGGACCCTCTGAGTTGGTGAATGTTGGAATAGGGCTCAGTTTTGGGTTCTACCATTGGTTAGTTTGCATTAGAACTGTTTTACCTCGCTACTATTAGTGCACCCTGCAACAGGGGTTAGCACTGCCTTGTATAGATGAAAAGGCTTAGAAAGACAATATTCCCCTAGATAACTGCTTGTCAACCATCCTAGGCTTCCCTACTTATCTATGCACAATGCAGTTGCACACTGCTGCCTGGAGACTAACTCAGATGTGCATTTTGAGGCACTGACACAGGTTTCTACCCCTAAACCTACCACAGAGTAATTAATTTTACTAGTCCTACAGTAGAACCTGGTACATCTGGTCCACTCCCCACTACTTATTATATAATACACCTGACATAATGGATGGACAGTTTCCCACCGTTTCTCCAAGCAGCCTGATTGACATGGACATCCCGAGGCAATGTTGCAATTGCCTCATGTATATTGACAACATATTAAACCTAAAACATGCAAATACAATATGTGAGAGATGTATCTTTACTATGAATCTGGAATCAATGCTCTCTCTGTTTGACAAAACAACAAACTAAATATCAAATAGGTTTTCAGCATACACAATTCACCTCTTCCACAAACCAAGTGCACAACACATAAACCTACATACACAAAGGTACTCACCAGAAGTATACCAAAAAAGCAGAGACCTCCCAAACGCAAACCATCTGCATGCAATACAATCTCAACAGTATCCACTACACATAAAAACACACACATCAGTGTCTCATCCAACAAAACCCTAAGGCAAAACACCTTAAAACCAAATGTCTTGGTCATAGGTGACTCCATAGGGAGACACACAGATGTCCCACTCACCAGGCTGGAAAAGGAGAAGGTCACGTTCAGCTGCCTGTCAGGTGCCAGGATCTACCAAATCACGCATGCACGGAAGTTTCTCAACAACAAGTACTGTTATGATTCTGTAATAGTCATTGTTGGTGTGAATGACTTGAGATGTATCTCACTGGTCTATATGAAGAGTGGCAGGACTGAGCTCTCCGACTATGTGTCCCAGGCAGGTATGTTGAAAGCTCTAAGCAGCATTCTACCTTCACCCAGAATGATAAAATGATTGAATTCAACAATTGGCTTAGTTTCTGATGTCAGTCCAGGGGGATCCAGTATCTATCAGGCCTGGGATGACATGGTCGACAGACCACGCTGCTTTGCCAGAGATGGTCTTCACCTGTAACCTTTTGGCTTTTGGTTACTAGCAAAGGTACTTGCCTCCTCCATAGTGCCTTTTTTAGGCAATGTCATAAGAACAAAATTCCCGATGTAAAAATACCCTCTACAGACAAACTCAAGGTTATGCTGCTTAATGCTAGGAATCTAAATCAGAAACTGCACTCACTGGAAGCATTCCTTACTTTGGAAGATGACAATGTCTGTGCAGTCACAGAGACATGTTCAAGACCACAGAGAGTACCCCAATCATGCAAGGCTACAATGCCTTCCACAGAATCAGACCACAAAATGAACATGAAAGAACCAAAGGAGGAGGTATATCCATCTTCATCAAAGGCAAATTCACCTCAAGACTGGTTAAACAGTACAACTCCCAAGGGTTACTTCACATCCAACTAACTGCAGGAAAGATGCCCCTCCATGTCATTGTTAGGTATAGGTCCCCAACCATAAACCATGAAAACCACAATGCCTACCTGGACCTACTTGAGTCACTCACAATACAGCCGAACACCCTGATCTTGGGTGACTTTAAATTTCCTTCAATCGAGTGAGAAACATATATGAGCATCAACATGCTTGCCCTAAGGTTCTTGTACTTTGTTAACACAAATGCCCAGGAAAAGATAGTCTGCACCCCACAATATCCTCGACCTAGTATTCACCAACATGTGGGATTGTTGCACCACTCCATGTGTGGGGCAATTCCTGGTAAAGTCCAATCATAAATCAGTCTTGTTTGAGGTGAAAATCATACCTGCCCCCCCCCCCCCGAGCAAAAAGGTTGAAAACTTTCTCCAAAGCAAACTATAGCCTCCTAAGCAATGGCATAAATAGTTTCAAACCCCCTGTCACCACTGTCAGCAATGACTCCTATACTGAGGTGTAAACTAATGCCCTGTATAAACACCTATACAAATGTATAGACTCAACCGTATCTGAATGGATCAAAACAAGATCCTTGTGAAAAAACAAGCCAACCTGGTGGACATCCAGCATAACTAGGTTATACAATAAAAGAAAGAAACCGCTGTCAAGGAACAGCAGGGAACAGTCTCAGCAGAAGAAGAACACACTTCACAGCTTGAACAAGCAAATTAGACATCTTGTAAAGTCCTCTAAAGCTAACTACATAACTAAATTATCATACCTAGCTAAGGATAATCACAAGGCATTCTTTAGCTACATCCAAAATCTAAAAGGGAAGGGCCAAATCTGTGCCGAATTAATAATGGAAGGTAGCACTCATACTGAACCTGTGAAAATCACCAGCCTGCTAGTAGACAGGTTTAACGAAAACTTCACCCCCCCCCATCCCCACCAATCACACTCCAAAGCATACCTGTCACCAGTCTTCTACCTAGTATCTCCAATGAGCAGGTCATAACCACACTCTCCAAGGCCAAAAGTACAGCCTTTATGGGACCGGATAACATCCCAGGCTGCTTACTAAATGGTCTAAAACAGGGTACTCTCTTCAACTACAGTCTAAGTACTGGTTTTGTGCTAGCAGAATGGAAACCAGCAACCATAATCCCCTTGCACAAAGGGGGTTCTTTAACCGACCCAGGGAATTATAGACCTATAAGTCTAACCTACCTTATCTGTAAGGCTATGGAGAGAATCATCATGGACCTTATCAATAAGGATATAGGAGACCTTCAAACTCTTGACCTGCCCCAGTTTGGTTTTGTTAAGAGCAGATCATGCTGTTAAACCTGGTAGACTTCTTCAAAAATGTCACCAAAGCCCTGGATGAAGAAAAAAACAGTACATACTGCCTATCTCAACTTAGCCAAAGCCTTTAACACAATCCCCCACTCAAGCATCATTGAGAAACTCACCCAGATGTGGATTAACCCATACGTTAATACATGGGTAGCCAACTGGCTCATTGACAGGACGCATACAGTCAAAGCTGGGGAATTCCACCTCTACCAACAGACCTATTATCAGTTGTGTTCCACAAGGATCTGTGATGGACCCCCTACTATTTGGAATCTACTTCTCAGAAGTTCAGGTGAAAATAGATGGCCTGTGGCTTAACAAGTTCGCTGATGACTGCAAACTGGATGAAATCATATCATCTCCAAGTGATGTCAACATACTACAAAATGGGCTTACACAGACAAATGATTGCTGACAAACCCACGGACTTAAACTTAAGGCAAAAAAAAAGCATTATCATTTCATTTGGCAAATGAAAGGTCCCTGCAAATTGCAATATTAATAATACCCCCTAAGTTCAAACTCAGTGGTGAGAGATTTGATAATGCAGATTGATAGCAGCCTTAACTTTGATCATCATGTGCCCACAGTGGTAAGGAAGGCCTTCTGCATTGCACATCTCATAATTAAGGGCATAGCATCCAAAGCAAAGGTGGTTATAACTCCCCCACTGTACTAGTCCCTCATCAGACCAATAAAAGAGTACAATCCTCCCTTGTGTATGTACCTCACCAGACACCTGCAGCAGATGGAGAGACCTCAGAGGTTTCTCACCAAGAAAATTCAGGGCCTTCATCACATGACCTACATGGACAGACTGAAGGCACTGTCGCTGCACTCTGATTCGTATAGACTGCTTAGAGGTGACTTGTGCCTGACTTACAGAGCAGTCTTGAACCCTGCCTTAATGCAAATGATGCACATCTGCAAATCATATGGAACAAGATTCACTACCTCTGGGGACCTTAACCTAGCCTGCAAAGTTAACAGGACTTGCTGGAGAGACAGATATATCTCACAGAGGTTGCTATTCCTCTGGAACAAACTCACAATTCACAAAAAACAGAGCTCCTCAATGACCCTATCTAAGCATAACTTGGACAATTTGATGGGAAACCATACATTTACCTGAGGGGTTTCACCTATTTCCCTCTTGGATAAGGGCAGTTGGTGCTGATCATAGATTAGTGTGCTAATATAGACTATATCTCTTGGTCTATAAGGGAACAATGATATAACATGGCTAGACTTTTAAAGGCCCTATGGCCGATAACCTAGTAACCTCCTATGATCCTATGATGATCCAAAAGAACTCCCCACAACTTAAAAATTCCATAGTTTGAATTGTGTCTGCTGATCACCACAAATGCCACATATACATATACAAACATAAATTCTTATGCTGTCATTCAAAATCATTGAAATACGTGGAGTATAAGATCTGATACACTGTAGATATATTGCTGGAAAAGTGTTATGCTGAAAAGACTGAATAAAATATATTTAGTCATGGATCCAAAACATGTTAGCCACAACATGAAGGATGTATTATGAAGAAATGGTTAAATGTTAAGTATACTTTTTATTATCTAAATGTCATTTGTTGGCTATAAAGCGTAAAATAATTACACATCACTTTTATGTCATCCATTCATTATTCCATAAAACATCACAAGAGTTAACATCTCAAGATGATACTAACAAAACTTCCAAGACCATTCTAACCCGCCTTTTAGCCTCACCAGTAAAGATTGAGCAGCAATACAACCAATAAAATACCTTTCCCCTATAACAATCACACGACAATGCTCAGGCACCAAGATAAAGTCATTTAAAAGTATAAGGTTCAGCTTATATTACTTTGAGCCAGGGAGAATATTTCAAAAATAGAAGTACCTCTTCATTATCATAGAATGGAAATGTAGCAACCATTCGCTGTTACTCACTCAAACTTATCCAGTGTAAATATCCAGTTTGATCACCTGTGCCTATACATTCCCTCTGCATTTTCAAATCTGGCAAAAAATAATTCTTCATTATAAAATTTTTGTGGTGCTTCCACCCTACGCTGCTATCTCCTGGAATTTCACTAGATGACCACCTGCAAGTCAATATTTTCTCCAGGTCAGGTCGATTATATTCAGTAAGAATGGAATATGAGGTGTAGTAAAATCTCAGAGGTATTTATCCCTAACCCAACAGTTATCCAGCCTATCATGATCTCACCAATATCAGGCTAGAAAGTCTGATGGTAAAGATTTATCCTCATCTCCACCAATCTCTTTGTAAGTTCTCCCTCAGCTCTCACGCAGATCTTCTTGATCAGGTTTACTATCAAAATTTCGAACCGCACTCTGTCAACTGTACTATCGTCGAACACGGAAGTTCGAAAACGGGAATGTCGAAGTCAAAAAAACAATCTAGGAATGGGTTTTAACATGGGTCAAGGTAGGGGAGATATTTGTAGTTCGGAATAATACTGAACACCTACCTCAACCCATGTTAAAACCCATTCCTAGATTGTTTTTTTGACTTCGACATTCCCGTTTTTGAACTTCTGTGTTCAATGATAATACAGTCGACGGAGTGCGGTTCGAAATTTTGATAGTAAACCTTCTTGATCACTTAGTATCTAGACTTCCAGGGTATGTAAATGTCCAATGGCTACATAAGGAAACCACAGCCTCTGCCTTTTGTTGAAAATGATGCAGTTGCAGTTCCTGTACTGCCATAGCCTCTGCTTACCACAGAAGCATCCTTAATACCATTGGGACTTTTATCTTAATAAGTCTGACCCACATAGTACAAAACTGTCATAGCTTCTGAATGGCATTCTGGTAGAGGAAGTAGTCCCTTCATAACCTGGAAAAGGTTTGCCTCTAATAGCTATCTTTCATTGTCAGCTTCCACTGATCCTATACTAGCAGTAAACCTATTATTTATACCTATACCCACTCTAGTATCACCCACCTCATCCAACCACTACCTTTCTTTTCACTCCACTAACTACCTTGATTATAGCAAGCTCAGATGCTCATAAGCCTAGTACTTATTATACAGCAGGAACTTCTTATTGTAACATTTGTTAATGTCTGTTATGTACTTCACAGATAAAGATTCTAGTTGTCTACAGATGTACTATGTTCTTCACCTGTAAATATGTTGCAAGTAATTTCTATGTTAAATTGTTAATCGCTATGTAATCCAATGTAACTACTGTCTGTTTATTTTAACTGTGGAGCTGTTCTCCCCGGGCCTCCGCTGAAAATGGACCTATGTCCAGTCGGACACTCCCGGTTAACAAATGTAAATAAATAAATAAATAACTAAATTGATTGAGCCTGAAAATTATACTGTGGTCAACAAATACAAACAAAATAAAAAAACAAACAAGCAAACAAATACAAAAACAAAGAATGCTCATATAAACTAATAGCCTTTTGTATCCTGTTAACCCTATGTGTGTAGAGAAAGTGGTAATGCTTCTCTTTCTATTTTATAGCTAAAGTTTACAGTAGTCTGATTTTAATATAACTTGCAAAATAGCAAGATCTTCTCATTTCACTTATAATGTCATCTACTAAAGGAGTTGATTTTCTCTCTCTCGCTTTATATCCTTTGCTCACATGAACACATACTCTTACTTCACCAGATTTCATTATTTTAGGTGGAGCAGCTAGGGGTGAGATATTAAAAGCTAGAACAGACATTTTTTTGTCTATGTCCAACTATTCCAGCTTACCAGGCTCCTCCTTTATTTTCTTTTTAAAGTAAAAATGCCTTTTTTTATGTGGATTGTCCATAGGTGTTATATTTGGTCCATACGTAACTTGAGCTTTTTAGTTCTTCAACTTCATAATTCTTTCATATGAATTACCATTGTCACTTACCAGATTATCAAGTCTATTTTTGTTATCATTACTGATAGTGTGGTAATATTTGTATTAACCTTTGTGATGTTACTGTAGAATAGCTCACGAGGTTTGAACCAAAACCTTTAAGCACAATGAAAATGTTTTTTATCATTTACCTTTGCTTCTGTCTTAAAACATCCCTTTCTGGGGAGAAACACTGCTGAGCTGTAAACATCTCTAACTTGGACTATGACTTTAGTTTGTTATGTTACTTAGTCTCTGTTAATATATGCAAACAAGTCTATCAACATCTTCATATCGAGCTTCCATAACCTTGCTATTATCTTTAGCCTTGCATTGTTGTCATTCTCATTTATTGCAAATACATATATTTTTTAATTTACATATGTTTCTGTTTTGCCTGTTTGTGCCTCTGTGTCTATCATACAACCGGCATCTATACTAGGGCTTGCCAGTCTTATTATTACTTTTACTCAATCTTGTAAAATGATTTTCTTGCTATACTTAGCACACGTCTTATACTTCACTGGACACAGACATTTCTACAGTTATTGCCTGCTTCAGTATCTGCATACTTTATTATTTCCTCCTTTGTCAAAGCTCATTTGATTCCTTAACTATATCTTTATTATAGCCGTTATCACATATTTCTTTTCACATTGCCTACTTTCTTAATACCTCTTGTTTTATATCCCTTTCTCTGTCTCTTTCTCCATTCCATTTAATAAATTTTAATCAAGTTTGCAAATGCATATTTTTTCTAATGTCATAGCCAGCTCTGACAATGCCTTTCTCTTCAGTTTTCCTAAGTTGTGTATCTGTATTATTTGTTCTGTTCTCTCTTTATCTGTGTCAGGGAAGTCACACTTTAATGCTAGGGCTCATTATATAACATAATAAATGCATGTAAGTCTTATTCTTCTCCTGAGTAGCACTTTTTGAATTTATATATTTTAACTACATGGATGTTGCAAGATAGCTACATCTTTAAATTTCTCATCTGGGTCTACCACAGTAACATATTTCTTAAGCCTAATATCCTGGCATGTTTAACTGCAGTGATTTCAGTATTTAATCAGTTTTTAAGTACAATGGTTACATTTCTGAATGACTACCCTTCTGTTTCTGTGAAGGCATATATTGGGTGTGCCATGGTCCCTGTCAAACATTGACAAGCTAGTTATATTCAAATACATTTAGTATTGTTGGTGCTGGATATATTTATTTTTAGATAGTGTGCTTTGAAATATATTGGTGAACTATTTTCTAATATATTCTTTGCTGATTTGTTTTAAACTACAGTGAAAAGTTAGCTAAATAATACTTGTTTCTGTTTTTTTATGTAGTTTCAGTGTGTCTATATTCCTAAAAATAACAAGGCAGTAGATTTCATACATATTTAAAACTTACTGCAAACTATCAGTTATGAATTTTGGAATTACAACTGGGAGCCTAGTTATGACTAATAATGGTGCATAAGTGATTCTTGATATAATACACATTGTCACTGTCTTTTAAGAGGCAATACCATTGTAAAGCTCAAAAATATTTAAGGATTATGCATTTTATGATAATTAAATAGACATGTTTGATGGTCTCCTAAGTAGGGATTTTTTGGGTCTATATTATATGAACTAAAGTTCATAATCTCGAATGCTCTGACGAGCAAAAATGCTGGACCTCAAAGAGCTTCTTGTGGGATCACAGTACAGTGAAGGTTGGAATAGTTGCCCTTTCCTCACTGTAGTGCAATCTCAGAGTTGGTAGATATATTTAGTTGTGGTGGGGGTGGGTGGTGCAGTCCCCCCCCCACAAAAAGGAGTTCAAGGTCCGGTATTTTCGCTCTTTAGAGCATTCCAGATTATGAACTTTTGTTCATGTAATATAGACCCAATTTTATTACTAAACAAAATAGTTATATGAGTATTTGCCTTGATATTTGGAATGTATATCTGGGAAAAACGGTTGCATTGAACTGAATATTTCTGGGAAGAAACTATTTTATGTACTGAACTTTTGCTTCCTGCTGTCTGCTTTCAAATTTTGCATCCTTGTAAATTCAGTTATCAAATTACTTCAGTTTCTATCCATATAGAGGAACTATATCAGTAACATTCCCATGAGCAACAGATAAACAATGTTTTGAGGTCACAGGTACATTACTGTCTTGCATTAAAGCAGTACAGATCTGTGGCAGGTAAGTAAAATAGTAGTAAGTTACTTATAGCACATTTTACCACTCCTTCCTTTTATTTAGCTGTCTGAAAAAGTGACCTAGCTTCTAGCCACAGTCTGTCAAAGTGACAAAGCTTCTAGGTACAGTCTGTCAAACCGGCATAGCTTCTAGCCACAGTTTTCAGAGAGTAAATATACAAAGTTCCAAGAGTAAAAACACACTTATTTTGTGTCTTCCATTCCCATTTTTACCACAGTTCTGTACATGTACACTCCTCTCAGCAATCCTGTTCTGCCACACACCATTGAGACAGCTCAGTTCATCTATCATAATATATTTACACACATCAACTTTTAGTACACCCTCAAAAATCTAGCAAAAAGGGTGAAAGAGCCACAGCTTATTTTCTTTCAGTAAACTGAATTCACCGTCAGCACTTTGCACAGTTAGCAGAATTCATAAAAGATACACAGAGTACTGTAACTTTAAACATGAAGCATCCTTGTCTTGTAACTTGTCCCATTAAGCCATATCACAAACAGAACTTTGTATTACTTTCTCAACAAATCAGAAGCAGGAAGCTTATACATATTTGGCAATCACATGTTACATATTTTAATGAATTAATTTCTTTATTGGGTAGGTGAACTGGACAACCAGGGCACCTTTTCAAACAAAGCCTAGTTGTAGCAAACAAAAATTGAAAACGTTGCAATTGCATTAAGAATAAGCAGTGTACCTAAAAAAGTAGGTTGTGCCATATTAAAGAGTAATGAGAAAAGGAGCTAAAACAAGATCAGCAATGTGCAGTACAAAACTTTCCAAGATGGTGGATACCCAGTAAACACCCTCTCCATGGAGCTCCTATAAACTTTTATCTAAACCAAGGATAAAGCCAAAATCTCACCTTCAGGAATACAAACTGCAAGCAATTGATGCCCTTACATCTGGAAATTTCTGCTTTGAGAGGGTAAAATCTTATATCTTCTCCCAAAAAAAAACTCTAAAGAACTTCACCTATCTCCAGAAGCTCAACCACATGTAATTCTTAGGCCTGAAGACAACACCGGAATAGACTAATAACTACTCTGTGACTAAACACTATTCAAAATGGCAAAAGAAATGGACAGTATGGAAACACAAGACAACCAAAACAAAACTCTCGACAATCACTTCCCCTGAGAAAGAAGTGGCATCTAAAAGGCAAAAAGTAAACAAACAACTGCAAGATACAAATAAATCTAGTATTAAGTGGAAAACAGACACCAATTTCCACATGGATGTGCTTAAGCAAGCTCTCTCACCCATTCAAACGGCAATTCAGAATTTCTCTGATCAACTCTCCAACTTTAGAAACAAAATCAATCATATTGTGGAATGTATGGATATTCTGGAACATAAATCCCAAGCAAACGAATACCAAATTGAGAAGTTAAAGGAAGAAATTGGCACCAAATCAACTATGATTAAGGAATTACAACAAAAGTTAACTGACTTAGAAACAAGAAGTTGGCATAATAACATTTAAATAAGAGGGGTACCAGAAGCATATGATATCAGCCAATTAATTAAAATTTCCAAACAGATTTTTAACCATCTTTTACAACCAGAGGGAACTACTACAGAAATTATGATTGAAAGGGCCCATCGCGCCTTACGCAAAAGACAAGACTCTACATATCCAAGACAAATCTTCGTCAAACTATCAAACTTCCAAGATGTTAACAAACTCATACTAGCTGCCAAAAAACAAAACTACATAACCTGGAAGACTTACAAGATATGTCTCTCACAAGACCTTCCACTAGCTATTAAAGAGAACCGACAAAAATTATCACCGTTCTGTGCTGATTTAATTGCAGAGAAAATAAAATTTCAAATGCGATACCCCAATACACTTGTATTCTATAACAACGATCATAAAATAATGGTCAACTCATCCAAAGAAGCTAAACTTGCATTCATTAAGTGCTTTGGTAAAGCCCCAACATCATAACTTTATCAAAGACTGTACATCAGCGATGTGGTAACGCAATCCATCCATATCATCCATCCATATCATGCTTTTCCTTCTCTGAGTCCATATTCTGTCTGCAAGCTCTGCGATGGTAAAATTCAAACTTTATTGTGTTTAAGATGCTGCGGATACCAGAATCAACGTACTAGGAACCAAAGTTATATAATTTGCTGTCCTACAGGTTCTATATTTTCTACACCATCCTGATGTAACATTAGATCGCCTCCCCTTGTGGCCGACTATGAATAACTCGGATGTACAGACTAGGTTAATATGCAAAGAGTTAATTTAAACCCTTTTCTTACAAGAAAATTAGACAAGACCTATGAGGGTAATATAGGGCATGAATACAAATAAAAGAAGAAAATAAAGGGGACAACAAAAACACCAAATGTTCCTGCCTAAGATGAAGCAAATTATGTATACATGCAATAATTCTTTGATATGTCCCACAAAGATCTATATGTTTAACCAGTGACACCAAAGATGCTCAGCTGTAAGTACTTAATCAGCGCAACCAGACTGTTACCTTATTTTTCACTTACTATGATACTTAATCTTGATTCCTAAGCTCATTGGTCTTAAGAACATATCTATAATTAATAACACTTGTAACAAGTAAAAACCTTACAGTACTACAGTCTATGGCTAGACCTAAAAATGAAAGGTTAAGTCTTGGCTTTACAGTCAGATTATACAGTTTTGTTCATAACGAAGGAAGGGAAAAAAGGAAAAAAAGGATAAAAAAAGAGAAAGAAAAAGGGGGGGATTTTTTTTCTGCAGAAGTATATGGCACGTTGCAGAAGGCTAAGGCACGAAGCTATCCATACACACATTATAGACTAAGAATTGCTCAATGATACTTGTGTGAATTAGATTTCTGGATGTTCTTTAACCTCACTCTCTCATTTAATTAAAGAGAGGTGTGATAATTCTTTGTTAATTATTATAGGACCTAACCCATTTTGTAATCGATAGATTACTTTTCTTAAATGTAAATAACAAAGGTTCATCAAATTATATCTTGAAATAATTGAATCTTACCTAAGCTAAATACACACATACAGATTTTAAAGGATATAATGAGAATTGGTCCTAATTAAAAACAATCGCTCAAAGTCAGGTTTATGGTTATAAATGTTGTTATCATAATATGATATTATTACTGTTAATGTACTTCCACGTTCAGTTACTTTTGATGTTAAATGTCTTTAATATACAAGATAAAGTTGTTAATCCTGAAGATATAAGCATAGATAGCATACATTCCTAATTTTCCTTCTCTAAACACCTTAGATGTACTAACAACTTCTTTATAAAATCTTTAAGGCTGGACAGATCCCGAACATTAGATGACACTTGGAATATCACTTTACTAGACACTATACACTAGTAACATTAAGTACAATACCACCCTACTAGTCTAAACTATTAATCCTTATAAGATCAGTATATTTGTCCTTTTTCCTGCTTCTTCCTATATATAAATAGATTAGGCTCTACTACATTTCTAGGAGCGATGTGGATTTTTAAGTAGGGTTGTAGGATGATCACTCTTGGAAGAATGATAAGTTTTTATATAAGTTACTTTTTTTCTCTATCTAAACCTAGTTCTAAAAATAAATACACTTTTAGAATACAATTTTATACCTATAATAATATTTGCTTTCCAGTTATTTCAATTAACCTTTTTTCTTCAAACTCTTTCAATTAGGGGATTTAAGTGGTTAGGCACAGGGTTTTGGATGAAGGAGTTTAGTGCTATCAACACAAGATTTATCTTTTTTTCTGTACATCTAACAAAAATTGGACATCCAATTACACTAAACAAAACCAAGATAGTCTGATTATCTTCCCAATAACTATGAAATTATGAGATGTGGATCATAGATTCATGGAACATAAGGGGGTTACATGATAACAGTAAGAAAAAACTAGTGATGCATCTTTTACTTAAATAAGAGGCTAATATTTGTTTCTTACAAGAGACGCATATACCTACTAAAGGCTGGGAGGGTGATACAAACAGAAAATGGATTAAATCTATTATAGCATCTGGTGACAGTCCTATCTCCAGAGGAGTGGCAATACTACTCAAAAATTAATTTCATGAATCAATCATAGATCAAAATGCCAACAAAAATGGTAGATGGTGCTTCTTTATGACCACTAACCCTAATTCCAGAAAACCCACCCTCTTCCTTAATATCTATGGTCCATGTATAAGACAACAGGAATTTATTTTGGAAATTTATAATTTACTATCCAAGTTTCCAGACCACCAATATATATTAGGAGGTGACTGGAATACAGTCATAGACCATTCCTCAGACCAGTCCAGTACTTCGAACTCATTCAACTTTCAAGCTTCCCTAGTGTTAGGTGAATTAATGGCAGACCTAAATCTCATAGACCCCATTTCTTTCAGTGACAACTTACATAAAAATAACCTATACACTTATTATTCCAAATGCCATAACTCATGGTCGAGACTAGAATTCTTCCTAATTTCAGAATCCTTGATAAAAGAAGAAATAAAATTCTATTCTGAACCTAGATTCCTTTCCGATCATGCCAAAATCACCCTTAAAATAAACTTTACCTCAAAAACGTCAAATAGTCATATTGGCTATAACTGGACCCTAAACAACAATATATTGCACAAGAAAGAGGCAATACAAACGATAGCCAATAGTCTTGATGAACTTAATGACTAACTAGATTCTACCAATATCCCACTAGACATACAATGGGTTGCTTATAAAGCGAAACTCAGAGGAATATTAATCCAAAAAGCCTCATACCTTAAAAAACAAAGTAAAGAAAAAGAAAATAATCTAATCTCAGAACTTAAAAAACTATAAGGGAACTATCAATTGTGTCCAAACCCTAATCTAGAAAAACTGATTAACAATACTCAAAGAGAACTGCTAGAATTACACCTATACACCTATTCTCTCCAAGAACACAGACCCATTGCTAAATACTCAGAATGGGCACAAGTCCCATCTAAAGTTCTAGCAAGAATTATTGATAATAAGCAGGGTTCTTCTAGAATCACCCTTCTACAATATCAAAACAAATTTTACAAAACAGACACTGAGATCTATATACCAAATTATATAGCTTAGATAAAGAACAAATCTCACTCCTGGAAATTCAGGACTTCCTTAAAACTATTAGCTTCCCAAAACTAAATGAAGAACAAATCATTTCCCTCATTACCCCAATTAACCAACAATAATAATAGATGTAATCAGGAAACTCAAGGTAGGTAAAGCCCCAGGCCCAGATGGTTACACCTCTGACTTCTATAAATCTTTTAATATGAAATTGTCATCTATCCTCCTAAAAGTTTAGAATTACATCAAACTAAATAGTATAACAGACCTTTACTGGAATTCTTCCAAAACAATTCTAATCCCTAAAAATAATCTGGACAGAACTGATACAGATGACTATAGACCCATATCATTGATTAATATTGGTATTAAAATCTTTGCCCTACTCCTTGCTGCAAGACCTAAAAAAATAATGCCCCATATAATTTCTCCTGAACAGGCGGGTTTCATGTCTAACAGACACATGTGGGACAATACCTTAACCCTAGACTCCATGATGCAGATCAGTAAAAATGACAGAAATCCAATATATGCACTAACAATAGACGCTAGCAAAGCCTTCGACAGGGTTAATTGGGAATTTTTGTTTACATCCTTATCCCATTTTAACATCCCAAAAGATTTTTCCGACATGATCAAAACACTCTATAAGAACTCCCAAACACATCTACACATCAACAGAAAGACATTGAAACCCATCAGGATTTCTAATGGAACTAGGCAAGGATGCCCCCCTATCACCGCTTCTTTTCAACTTATTCATAGAACCATTCTTCCTCTATATTCACAGAAAACCTACCATTCAATACCCAAAATTTTGAACACACAAGTAGCATTATCAGTCTTTGCTGATGATGTTAATGTCTATTTTCAGCACCCCATCACTGACCTACAGAAAATAACAGAGGCTATCAATATCTTATCAAAAGTATCTAACTACAAAATCAATCAAAATAAATCACATCTTTCCAATTAATCCCTCTCAACAAAGCATGAGTTATATTCCTGACTCTCCTTTCCAAACAACCTACTCCATTAAATACCTAGGGATTTGCTTCAAACACAATCAGACTTTCATACTACAGAACAATCTACAAAAGACATGGTCAACAATTACTCAAGATCTTGATAGATGGCAACAGTTGAAACGTTCAATGATATCCAAAGCAGCTATAATTAAAATGAATGTATTACCTAAAATACTGTATCACTTTAATGCTTCAAATCTTATTATTCCTAACAATTTTTTTCTAAAAATAAACAAGGTACTCGTCAAATTTATCTGGTTTCCTAAAGTGGTAAGGATAAACTATCTAAAACTGATATACCCCAAGGATAAGGGAGGTTTAAGCCTACCAGATCTACACCTATACTATAAGATTATTTGTGCTAATAGAATAATTTTAATCGCAAATCATTACCCTGCGAAAGATAGACAGTCACCTACGTGGATCAGAATTTGGCACCAACATGCTCCTAGATGCAATATTAACCCGAAAGCCCTTCCCTTCTTAAACCACCTAAACCTTGTAAACTCAAAATTAAACAATGTCTTGAAACATAAGATTAAAATATTCCAGGAATTGATGAAATCAATCAGTATGGATAAAATACTCCCAATCCTTCAACCAATCCATTTGAATCCAAATATCAAGATTAACAACAAACCGATTAGTCTCATAGAATATCCCTTCATAAAAGACTTGTCATTTTGGGATATATATAAACATAAGGACAAAAACCTAAAAGACTTACACCTTGCTTTGAAAGTAAACAACAAATATACCATTATCCTGTGACAAATAACAGAAATCATGTCATCCCTAACCAAGGACACTCCTATAAATGAACAAGATATTAATAACTTACTCATAATTATGTCAAACTTATCTACCAAAAGTAAAATGTTATCTAATTCTTACAAACTGATAAACAGCATTAAACATGACTCAGTCTATCTGTTCTCTAACTACTGGGACAAACAAGATATCACATTCACAGAAGAACAAAAACTCAAAGCCTTCAAAAATACTATTCAATTCTCTCTCTTCAAAAAACTCATCTACATGCAATTAATAATCAATAATAATTCTTATTATACTCCTTCAGTACTAAATACATTTGATCCAAAAATTTCCCCATTCTGTCCATGTTGTTCGTATCAATAAGCAGACCTCATACATGTATTATGTTACTGTAAATATACCCAAAAACTTTGGAATTCACTTAAAGCACGACTCAAAAAAATGGGTTACCAGAAATCATCCTTTTCATGGCAAACAGCCCTTTTACACATCGCAGACAACAAACTACCCAAACTAAAGTTTCATGTACTAATTATGATATGTTCACTAATTAAGCTATATATAACCAAAAACTGGCTTGATCGCACCAAGATTTGTTGGAATGGATTCAGAAACATGGCACTCAACTTTATTTCTGCACAAAAACTTTGTTATAAAAAGCATCAATAAAAGAGTCTATTATCAGAAGTTTTGGAAACTCTTACTTGGTCACTTGTTAAGTGACTAAGGTAGTCAGGCTTAGCAGGTCACCCATATATTGTATAGTTACTTGATATCCTAATTAAGCTATTACTTACTTATTAGGGTTAGCCCTTACGCATTCATAACTACATGTCTGATGTATACACTACTCTGTTATATTATTACTTCATCTTGAACAATACGTAGATGTGTCTCATGTTTGATAGCACGTTTGTAGATATTGTATATAAGATTCTTTCTGTTCTTATAGTTAGTTCTGTATAGTTTTGGTTTGGCTTGGTATACACGGAGAGCTCTGTTTTATTATGCTTGTATTCAATATATGTCACATCTAATTTCCTGTGTATACACAATTTGTATTGTACATGTTTTTATCATATTAAAAATAATAAAAATTATATTTGAAAAAAAAAACAATGTGCAGTACAAAAGCACTTCAGCACCTGCCAAACAGGGTATAATCATGAGACACTTTACATGCATACAAATTATTGATAATCATGGTAGGCAAAATAATAGTCCAAACTTATAGTGAAAATAAATATGACTATTTTTTTCTAGTAGTAAGCAGTATTTATTTATAATCATGACAGATATGATGAATGAGTGTAGAATACCACCTGCTTTCACAATTTTATATAGGATGGTCAAAGGATATAGTTTCATAATCTGCACTGCTGCCACCAGTTTGATAATGCAAAGTTCAGCTCATGACAACAGCTACTGCAAATGCGTACTGCTGCTTTTGATGATAGTCACACCCAAACAAGCTTTTGAGAGTTTTATACTGCACAGCTGCAGTTTAGAGGGGTAATCACTGAATTCCCAGGATGCCACTCACTTCAAAAGGAGTCAGTACTTTCCATAGCACTCTTACTAACAGTAATTAGAACTTGACCAAGATTATTTTGTTGAAAAATGTACACAATCTTTTTCAAGCAGGGATACTGACACCTCTTTCTGTATTTACAGTAACACTGTCACTAGCTAGACCACTCTGTTACACCAAGAATGCAGTTACTCTTTACTGTTAAAATAGTACATCCATTAACTATTGTTATAATGCCAAGAGCTTGAACAATAACCCTTTGAATGGTGAAAGCTAGCATTTGAGAAATCATGAAGTTTAGCAACTGCCCTTATACACATTAATAAATATAAGTAATGGATTTTTCCAAACTCAAATACACATGTAGTTATAAATTTTACAAATAAAGTAAATACAAAATGTTGTTGTTGTTGTTGTGTCTTTTGGCTTTTCCCAGTTAGGGGTCACCACAGCGGAACTCTGGTCCGCTAATGATTGGCAGTTGATTTTTACGTGCTGAGTTGCCAGCCCTAACGCACAACCTTCAACGAAGGTACGCCCATTCACAAATGTCCCCACGCAGAAGACGCTCTAGCTGAGAGTCGAACTGGTCAGCGTCTTACTGTGAGGCGACAATGCTACCGCAGCACCACCACCACAAAATAAATGTGTTCAAACATACAGATGGTATGGAGAAGAACTCTAATGACTTATCTGGATTTTTCTCTTCCAGCAGATAAATATTCATTGATTCTATCTACATATAATTTGCAAGACTAAACAGTAGTACTAAATATTCACCAGCCATAGACTTCTGCTTGAGCTCTTCTAAGGAATACACCTGCCCAAAAGTAAGACAGTACCTAACCAGCAGTATCCATCTGCTTTAAGAGTTCTGGGCTCTATATATATATATTTTTTTTTTGTTTTGTTTTTCTGTTTGATTTATGCTTTCTCCTGGGGGGAGTCTAAGTATAACAAGTTAGTTGTCATCATATAACTCTTTCCTTATGGTAGCCACATTACCAGGTTTAATGGAAGACATGGGCTAATTTTCACCCTTACTACATTCTTCCATTTGATTACCTCCATGCCTATGTGTAACTGCATCTACACAAGCTACAGTTTCACCAAAAACATTATCTATTAGAACAGCTACTAGGAAATTGCGAAACACAGACATCTGACTGTTTCCTTGCTCCCTTTCTAGTCCAAATGATCTACTCTGGTAAATGACACCAGAAATGGTATCCTTCCTATAATCCTATCTGGTATAGTCTTCCCAGGCAAGTAATATTCCTCTGTAACAATTACAGGCTTAACAATAGTTATATATTCCTCTCTAACAATGGTTATGCCTGATACAGAATCCCTCTCAGCAATGACTTCTTTACCCTTTATCAGGAGAAGATACAGACTTTTTAATAATTTGAGTAGCTGCAGAGTCAAGACAACCCACTTCTACTGATTGTACTACTGATACTACTATTGATACTACTACTGATACTGATACTACTACTGATACTGATACTACTACTGATGCTACTGCTACTACTACTAATACTACTATTGCTACTAATACTGATACTACTATTGATACTATTAACTACTACTACTGATAGTACTACTACTACTACTGCTTACTACTGATACTATTGCTACAACTATTAATGATATTACCACTCATACTGCTACTACTACAGCTAAGAAGATAAACAGCAAAATAATACCATTGATGTGACTAGCATTATACAACACTGTATAATTCAGGACCACCAAAGCCTACTTGTGTGACATAAGACCTACGAGCTTGATAGATTATGAGGGAGTCAGGGTTTCAGTTTCTTGAAGATGACTTTACCAACTTGTAACCTGCTTATCCAGATTCAGCCAATGTTTTTCCTCTAGCAAAAAAAATATGTTTGTGATAGGAAATACCAGACATTCTTTGTTGGGTGGTGAGTTCTCATCTGGGTGACTGGGGTGGGGCAACTATGCTATACTTCACTATTATATATACTCAGCTATACAGTCTCATACAAAAGTGAGGTATAACTTCTTAAAATTTAGTAGTGATTTTGAAGTGATAGTTATTTTTTGTTTGGTAAACCAGTGCTTTCTCTCTTTTTTTGGTTTACTGTATTTGATTCAATGTGATTGAATAATGTCAGCCATGTGATACTTCATGTATTCTAGATTAAAAGGACTTGTATGTTCACTGACTTATATGGCCATCGGGAAGTTCTAGCAAGTTAACTTAAAAATGCTTGTTATAGTAAACATTTTTATTATAGTGCCTTCACTTTAACATATTTTGCTTGTTTGAACATGTTCATGTCTCTTTACCTTATGGTGGAATTAATTCTGTTAAAACTGGTCATTTATATCCTGCATACTTTCTGCAGCAGTGTAAAAAAATTACAATTGAATGGGATCTACAACAAAAAATAGTTTATGTGTTAATTTTAAATGTGTAATTGGAGTGTATATCAAAGTTTAAAACAAGCTGTGTTACATATTGTTTCCTTTGATGATCCACTATTTTTTATCTTATTGACTGATGCATGATAAAAGAATATTTTCTTTCTTTCTTTTTTCATGATACCAGGATCTTGTTACAGAATCAGGAATTAAGCCATGACAGGCAAGTATTGTACCCATGTTAGTTGACTGAAGGCATTTCCTCCAAGAGCCAGTCAATCAAAAACAAATGACCCTACTTCCTTTTTGAAGTAGTCTGTTTGTCTCTGGAGGGGTCTACCACTACTGTCATATTGGGGGGGGGGGTATTTGTTCCTTACACACATGGACTTAATATGACCAACTTTGAGGCTGCTGCATTTCATGGAAAGAGTGTATGTACAGTGATATTCAGCCATTAGTGAAAATATGCCTTGGGGTAAGTGCAGTTATTTAGCCAGTTGTCTGCCATGCAGGAGGTAGAATGGTACTTACACTTGATCTTAGCCGAAAGGCTACGATGCAAATGATTTATTAGTTATATGAAATACATAATGGCTGATTGTGATATAACACATTTGCAGTATATGGAGTGAAGTGATGAGGCCCCAAAAGCAGTTAAAATACAAGCTTATTATGCACCTCTATAATGTCAAGATAGTACATAAATTTTGTTATATACCTTTCAGAGTTGTTATGCTCTAGACTCACACTAAAGCATAATGCAGCATTCACCTTGAAACAACACCAGTATGCGTTAACAGTTTTTAAAAGCTGCAAAACAATTTTTGCAGCTCCAGAAAAGGCAGACTGGAGGGTATAACAGTTTTTAAAGCTTTTAGCCTATAAAAGGTACACCTTCCCTGTGGTCACTGTCTTTGTTGCAGCTGTCTATTTTTATGGCTTTCAAAGTTGTAAAAACTCTTCAGGAAATTTAAAAACTCCCTCTGTGGTAAGATACCCATATAAATAAATTATATAACAAAAGAAAGAATTTGCTTAATGCTTATAAGAGCTCTCATTCTAATTTATTTATTTATTTACATTTGGTAACTGGGTAGTGTCCGACTGGGCAAAAACATAGCCCATTTTCAGCGGAGACCCGAGTAGAAAAGCTCTCAAGTAAAGTTACAATATTTACAGTAAAAAATGCATGTTAGAGTACGTAATGATTACTAAGAAATTTACATAATTACGCAGCACAGTATAAACAAGTTAATAACAGGTGATAAAAATCAAAATCAGAAAATCAATCAAAATCAAGTAAAAGTCAAAAATCAGTTAATCAAATCAATCAAATTGAGTTAAATAGTCAGAAAGACAGGAGTAGGTAAGGGAGTTAGCTTAGCCAGAGAAAGTACAGGAGCATAACCATTGATTGGAGAAATATTTTGTAAGGAGCTGTTTGACGTTGTGAGTATTAGGAATAGATAGTAGATGCTGGGAAAGGGAATTCCAAGATTTGGCTATGGAGTAGCTGTATAAAGAATCGCCATAAAAGTTGTGGATTTTCATAACTTTGAGCAGTATTTTTATCTGCTTACCTGAGTGAGGTAAGATTAGAATATCGTTGAACAAGGTTGGATAGGGCTGGGTAATAGTCAGGTTTATAGATAACAGAATGAGCTATTAGCTGGTTTAGAGCGAGTAAGTTTGGGGGTTCAATCCAGTTGAGTTTTTGAAGGGCGATGCAATGGTGAGCTCTGTGGGGAAGGTAAGTGGCAAATTTGGTTATTTTATTATAGCAAGCTTCTAGGTTATTCAAGTCAGATTTACAAAGGTTTATGAAGACTTGAGAACAGTGGAGAAGGGTGGATAGTAGGTGAGTTTTGGCAGTGGCTATCCTTGCAGGATTAAATAGATATGGTTTAGCCCTATAGAGAGTAGCTAATTTTGTGTGGACTATTTTGATTGTTAAAGCAATGTGTCTGTCGAATTTTAGGTTGTGGTCAAGGGTAATACCAAGGAGTTTGGTATGTTCGACAGGTTCAATTTTTGTACCATTAGAGACAAAGATAGAGATGTTTGTTGTTTTTTTATTGGTGGAATTGGAAAATACCATAAGTTTGGTCTTGTTATGGTTTTGAATGAGTTGGTGGTCTGATAGGTATTTTTCAATGTTATGTAGGGTAGTCTGAGACTTTATTTGGAGTTCATTTAAGGAGGGGGTGGAGCAAATAAGGGAAGAATCATCATCATATTGAATGATGAAAGCAGCTGAAGCTGCAGTATAAAGATTATTAGTAAAGATAATAAAGAAAAGTGGGCCTAAGATAGAGCCTTGTGGGACACCGACAGGCAAAATGGGTAATAGTTTGTGTTCCCATATGGTGGCTTGTTTACAGTTGAAGAGGTAGCTGTGGAACCAGTGTAGGGTATCAAAGCTGAAGTTGAGAGAGGCAAGTTTGTTCAGGAGTATTTGATGGGATACAATGTCAAAGGCTATTGACATATCAAGGAAAGTGACATAGACAAGGTGGTTATTGTTTTTGAGGTAGCTTACAGTGTTGGTGAAACTTAATAGGATGATGTTAGTACTACGGTTTGGGGCAGAAACCATGCTGAGTAGAAGATAGAAGGTTATGTGTTAGAAGGTAGTCTAACATTTGTTTATGTAGGCATTTTTCTAAGATTTTGGCAAGTGGAGAAAGTATAGCTATAGGCCTAATTATCTTAACAGCACACTTAAATAAACTAGTAAAGGGCTTGAGGGAACAACTAGGAAGCTCATAGCTGTGTAAGAACTTAAACTTACCACTAAACCTAAAATAACAGCTATGTCAGGAAGTTAAGACCTTCAATCAATCCACATCCATCCACAACCCCCTTTTTCCCATTTTTACACATGGAGTCGGCAGACACATGTCATACGATCAAACATTTAAAACATTGAACCTCACTTCAGTGAGACAAGAATAACTTGGGTTGCTATAAGATTTGCAATAAATTCATCGGCTGGGATATTAGCTATGTCCTTTGGGTCAACATTTGTAGTATTATTGTGGGCATGCTCTGAACATTTTTGGATGATAGGTCTTAACTTCTTGACATAGTGGTAGAGCAGAAAGTTCCCCACTTTGATTCTTAGCTGGGGTGTCTTCAGTGTGGAGTCTGCATGTCCTCCCTGTGTTTGAATAGATTTCCTCCAGGTACTCCAGTTTCCTTCCACATTCCAAACACATGCAGCAGGTATACTAAACAAATTAAATTGGAAGTAGGTGTGTGGGTTCATCCTTGAGCCCACTGCTGTTCATACTGGTGCTGGACTACATTAGCCAACAGATCAGAGGGGACAGATCAACAAAGTTGCTGTATGTAGACGATGTGGCATTACAGGCAGACTCTGAGCAAGAACTTCAGCAAAGGATAAGAGAATGAAATACAAAACTGAAGGCACATGGTATGAAACTGAATACAGATAAAACAATTGTAATGGCAGTAAATGGTGGAGTTCAAAAGAAGCTGAGAATTGAGATAGATGGGAAAGAGTGGAACAAGTTAACAGATTCACATATCTGAGAGGAGTGGTTGAGGAGAAGGGAAGTCTAAATGAGGAGGTTGAAGCTAGAATCAGGGGGCTGCAGCCAACTGTTACAGAAGCAAAAAAGTCAGCTGTGCAAAACAGTGGTGTGACCAGTACTACTGTATGGTAAAGAAACATAGGCAGTAAAGGCAGAGCAGTTGAAGAAGCTAGAGGTGAAGGAGATGAAGTGCCTGAGATGAGTCACTGTGGGACAGATGAAGAAATGAGGACATAAGAGCAGAAGTCAAAGGTCAAAGATCACAAATGATGGTGATTCAGGCACATGTACAGAAAAGCAGAAGACAATTTGGTGAAGAAGAATTGGAACAGACAGGCAGAAGGCAAGAGAGGAAATGAGAGATATGTGACAATTAGGCATGAGTGTCGAAGCTGGCAGGAGATTAGCACTGAACAGAGAGAGAGAGAGAGAGATTACGACATTTGACACAACATCCCAACCCCATGTCAAAATGGGAATGGGGAAAAAGAGGACTGATAATGCTGATGATGATCAGCAGTAGAATATATCCATGAATGCAGTCTGGAAACCTGTTCACACAACAGCATTTTTGTATACAAAGGAAACAAAAGAGGAAAAGCTGTATTGTAGAAAATGCTGTAGATTTATTTTTTTTCTTGCAATCAAGACACTTCTTGTTAAGTGAGTCTCCATGAACTACCAAGGAATCGTGCTGTGAGTCTACCAATTGTGTGATGATCAAGTGATCAATAATATAGCTTTACTGAAAACACATAATTTTCAAAGGGACTTATTACTATCAGGGCTTGCCACTATCTCAAGATACAATTACCTCAAAGTTGATTATATTAAATATGACTTTCAGGGATGAAAATTCCTTCAAGGGGTATGTATGGAAGCTCCCTCACCCACACTAAACAATAAGTCAGTCATGTATTCTGCAATCAATTCACTTTTTGAACATATTATTTTTTAATGGATTGCCATGGAATATGGTATGGCAAATCTTGTGAAAGAAGCAGTGATTTCTGGGAATTAAACATAGCATGAAAAGTACTGCATGAAATTAAGGATTGCCTTGGTTTAAATTAAACTTTATAAAATTATATACAAACTTTGTAAAACATGTTTTTTTCTGGATATTCCATTTTCCTTACCTTTGAAAAACAAACTGATTGACTGGCTACTCTGAAGTGTCCATACATGAGTTGAATTTATCCTTGCCTTTGTGACCAGGGATGTGGCTGAAAAGGGTCTATGATAGCAAGTTTACTTACCCAGTTCTTCTTCTTCTTTTGGCTGCTCCCATCAGGGGTCGCCACAGCAGATCAACTGTTTCCATTTCTTCCTGTCTTCTGCATCTTGCTCTGTCACACCAACCACCTGCATGTCCTCACTCATGACATCCATAAACCTTATCTTAGGCCTTCCTCTTTTCCTGTTACTTGGCAGCTTCATCCTTAGTATCTTTTTCCCAATATACTCTGCATCCCTCCTCAGCACATGTCCAAACCAACGTAATCGTGCCTCTCTGGCTTTGTCTCCAAACCTTCCAACCTGGGCTGACCCTCTAATATATTTATTCCTAATCCTGTCCATCCTCGTCACACCCAGTGCAAATCTTAGGTTCATAGGTTCATAGGTTCATACTAGGCTATCTGCCCTACGGCATTTATAAGCCTAGCCAGAATGTGTTTGGCTTTCGCCACCCATTTTAAATTTATTTTGCTATGCCCTTTTTTGAGGTTAGTATACTGTGCCTCTGTCTAACAGTGACACAGAAGTGATACCTGGGGTAAACCTATGATCTCCCATCCACTCATCAAGATTCCTCTTGAAGAGAGTCAATGAGGGACTCTGCCTAACCTGGACTGGGATTTTATTCCAGAGTGAAGGGAGCCTCTGGGTTATGAATCTGTCCCTCCAGCATGTCCTATTTATTTCAGTGCTGAGGTTCAAGTCTCTCGAGAGCGTAGCTCGATGGGATTTGGATTTTCTGAGGTGCAGCATGTCCATTAATTCCGGGTTGGACATGGCTTTATACGTCAAGCACAGATCGCCTCTGAACAGGCGGTATGCCACTGAGTAGAGCTGGAGTTTCTTTAACCGGGCAGCATATGGCATCTGTTTGAGCCCTTTGATCCTCTTGGTGAGGTACTTTTGGGGTCTTTCCAGTTGCTGCAGGTGTCTGGTAAGGTACATCCCAAAAGGGGCATTGTACTCAATTATGGGCCTGATGAGGGATGAGTAAAGAGGCATGATGACGCCCCTGATCTAGATGTGAATCCTTCATGATTAGGTGGGCTATATAAAATGTTTTTCTAACCACTTTGGCCACATGGTTGTCAAATGAGAGATTGCTATCAACTTGGGTCCCCAGGTCCCTAATTACTTCTTCTGTACTTAATGGATTACCACCTATGTGGTAATTTGTGGGCACTTTGTTTTTGCCAAAGGGGATGACTATACACTTTTTGGCATTTAGCTTGAGGCCATGGCTCTGGCACCAGTTGTCTGTTTCTATGAGGCCCTTTTGGAGGATGCTTGTGTCGGCTGGAGAGTCGATTATGGCGCCCAGTTTGCAGTCATCTGCGAACTTGGTCAGCCACAGTCCTTCCGTGTTAACATCTTCAACTCTGCCACGTCAAGCTCTGACTCCTGCCATTTTGTCAATGCCACTGTCTCCAACCCATATAACATAGCTGGTCTCACTACCCTCTTGTAGACCTTCCCTTTCACTCTTACTGGTACTCGTCTGTTACAAATCACTCCTGACACTCTTCTCCACCCACTCCATATTGCCTGTACACTCTTCTTCACCTCTCTTCCACACTCACCATTACTCTGAACTGTTGATCCCAAGTATTTAAACTCATCCACCTTCGCCACCTCTACTCCCTGCATCCTCACCATTCCTCTATCCTCCCTCTCATTCACATACATATATTTTGTCTTAGTCCTGCTGACCTTCATTCCTCTTCTCTCTATAGCATATCTCCACCTCTCCAAGGTCTTCTCCACCTGCTCCTTACTCTCACTACAGATCACAATGTCATCTGCAAACATCATAGTCCACGGGGACACCTGTCTGATCTCGTCTGTCAACCTGTCCATCACCATTACAAATACGTATTCAACACAGACATGTCCATCCTTTTTGCAGAATCCACTACCATCTGACCTTCTGCATTCCTTTGTTTAGCACCATACCGACCCATCACTTCCTCATCCCCTCTGTTCCCTTCACCAACATGCCCGGTGAAATCTGCTCCAATCACCAGTCTCTCACCCTTGGGTACAGTCATCACCACTTCATCCAACTCACTCCAAAATTTTTCTTTCACATCCATCGCACACCCAACTTGTGGAGCATATGCACTAACAACATTCATCATTACACCATCAATTTCCAGCTTCATAAACATCACTCTATCCGACACTCTTTTCACCTCCAAAACACTCTTAGCATACTCTTCCTTCAGGATAATGCCTACACCATTTCTCCTCCCATCCACACCATGATAAAACAAATTGAACCCACCTCCGATACTCCTAGCCTTGCTCCCCTTCCATCTGGTCTCTTGCACACACAATATGCCAACCTTCCTTCGGTCCATCATATCAGCTAGCTCTCTCCCTATACCAGTCATACTGCCAACATTCAAAGTTCCGACCCTCACTATCACAGTCCTAGCCTTTACCTGCCTTCGGCCATGCCTTCCGCCTCTTCAAATAAGTAAAATAATTGTGCATGTCAAGGAATAATGTGGACTACAAATTATGCTTCGGTACCTAACAATGACTAAAACACCTGACGTATCTAACCAAACTGATGCCTGTGGAATGGAATGATCGGGAAAATGAGCTACAGTAATGTAAGATTTCAAGCTGCTTTAACAGGAAGTACTAGATATGTAATGACAAAATAAATATGACCATAATGAGAACACCATAGATTTTTTTTAAAACTCCCTTTGCAAGTTAAAGGTCTAGTGGAAGAACTGATATGAAGATCCCAGGCAATGCATACATCAGTTCAGATTGGTCAGTTTATTCCACAACACTCATCCATGATTAATACTGAGTTACAGCATCCCTGGAATATTAGTTTGCTGATAATTTGCTCATCTGCTCATACTACAAGAATCTACACCAGCAGTTATCATTGTTGCAATCTTTAATAGCATTATGCCACCTGGTGGGCGGATTGTGTACTCCTGTGTATTTTTCTTTTCTGGGGGGAGGGACAAGTTGGTGCACAGTACACATTGTAAAACCATAGCTTTTTCTGCACTAACACTATAAAAAAGCTTTACTAGAGATGACAAGCCATTATAACCCAGTTAGACTATTAGCAGGGATTGTAATAGCCATTTAATGACTTACTTTACAGCAGATTACTACAATAAACCTATCCAGTCTGCCCTTAGAAATGCTTTAACATTCTACTTCGCCTCCATATCCACCTACTTCCTTCCCCTTTATCCACCTATCCTATGTCCATTTAAATGCCTCTATGCACTCCGTCTTTACCACTGATTATGGTAGCCCATTCTAAGGGCCAACTATTCTCTCTATGAAAATGTACTTTTGGAGAACGGGATAGTAGTTAGTCACTTCACTCTTCTGACACATTCCCTCCCTCCCCCATGTGTCCTTCCTGTTTAGGATGATCCCCCTAGTTACCTGAAATAATCTTGTGCAACAATATCATATTACTTCCTGCCTCTTCTGGTTTCAAGTGAGAAGAGCTTTAGCTCTTCTAGTCTTTGGTCATATTCTTTCATTTCAATACCATGGATCTTTCTGGTACATATCCTCTAGACTCCTTTGAAAAGCCTGCTGTATGCAATACTCAAGATGAAGTCTGACCAAGGCTCTGTAGAGCATAATCATTAACCTTTTGCTTTTGGAATGTATCCTCTTGAGGATAGCAATGTCTTTCAACTTCTCCTGTTAGGGGTCACCACAGTGGATCACCAGTCTGGAGATTGATTAGCAGTGGAGTTTTTATGGTGTCGAGTTGCCATCCTGGTGCCCAACCTTCACAGAAGGCACACACACACACACACACACACACACACACACACACACACACACACACACACACACACACACACACACACACACACAGACACACACACACACCCCTACTGCATGTCTTTAAAACTCACTCAACCACAGGGAGGACATACAGACTCCGCACAGAAGGTGCTCCAGCCTAGAATTGAACCAGAGAACCTCTTGCTGTGAGGCAACAACACTAACCACTGCACCACCATGGCTGACAAATGTATCCACTTGAGGATAAACTCCAGAATTCTTTTACTGTTGCCACTGTCCATTTTGTCTTTGTTCCTGGTAATCAAGTCTAGGTTTGACTGACACAGCTATATTCTCAAATGCAAATCACAGTAGTCACAGCTAACAGGTTAAAGATGATGTAAAGAGGTTGGATGTGGGTCATAGCACTTGATATCTTGATTCAGGGATAAAGCCAAAATAATAGGGGAATAATATAGCCGTGGTCGTACAGCGGTAGCGTTGTTACCTCACAGCAAGAGGTTCTCCTGTTCGATTCAAGGCTGGAGTGCCTTCTGTGTGGAGTCTGCATGTCCTCCCCACAGTCGAGTGGCCTTCGAAAGACATGCGTGAATCGGCATGCCTTCTCTGAAGGTTGGGCATTGGGCTGGCAACTAGGCACCATACAAATCGACTGCCAATCATTAGCGGACCGGAGTTCCGCTGTGGCGACCCCTAACCGGGAAAAGCTGAAAAGACAAACAAACAAGGCACAAAACTAGGGAGAATTGTGAAATATTGTAATTCACTAAAAAGAATTAATAGAACAGCAGGGCTTGAGTTGAGTGCATTGTCTGAACAATAAGATGTGTGAAACTCCAATGTCTTGTATTATTGACTGACTGTAATCCTTACTAATTTACTAGAAAATTTAAAATGAAAAATTAAAAGCGATGAGGCAAAAGCATGAAATAAAGTCAAAGATGTTGTGCAAAACCAGGAGCACTGACAGACGGTTTCCTATTAGATGACCGAAGACACATTCTATCAAATCTATCGAATGTGTCTTGGTCGAACTTAAAACAATAAAAAGGCAAAATAGCGAAGCAGCTTTTAAGCAAATTCCCTGGGAAAGAATTCACTTGGTTGCTTCCGTTACTTTGCCGTTTTCGGAGTTGGTATATTTAAGTAAGGGGGTGGGGGGACGAAGCCCCCCCACTTTATCTATTCTTTCAATTTTTTTTTCTTTCTTTTTTTTTTTTTTTTGGAAAATCACTGTTCTGAGCTTTCGAGATTGTAAACTTTCGCTTACATGGGGTCGATTATTCATCATTTGCTTTTTTAAGTGTTCGATGATATAATATAGACCCCTGACAGACATGGGTCAGCAGACGCCATAAAATCACTGAATGGCATTAAGGGGACCTTGCATAATATATAAATGAGCAGAAACCCTTCTTATAATCTATAAATAGGTACTGACACAGCAGAAATGCAAGTGCCTCTGACCAATGATTTTGAAGGTACTAAAAATAGAGTAGCTGGTGCCTATACACTATAAAAATAAAGAATGCACTCTAGTTAAGAATATACTGCATTTATATCTCAGTGCTGTTCTCTAGGTGCAGGCATCTCAAATTTGTTTTAAACATTCACTAAGAACACAACACATCTTCTCAATGGGAACACAGCCGAGCTGTTGGCTGGTTTCCCATGCGGAGGATCTGAATGTCTTTCAAAATCATGAGAATAGCTTAGTGCATCATCTGTGTCTCCTGGTACCCCATCACTCATGTTAACGCCTGATAAGAAGTGACAGTGCCCCTGTTTAAGCAGACCTCATCAAATAAAAGAGCATTCTGATCTACAGATGATTTTCCCTGAAAATAAGCATGCAGTCATCTATTGTCTCTACTTACTTGCAAAAATACTATATGTACCTCAGCTTTCAGCAACATAAGCACAGCACCTTTTGAGTACAGATATCCCATGGCCTTTCCCACATGGCAGTTCTTAACTGTCATGATAATCTTAGATATGGAATGTAGCATAACTTATGAAGGAGTGGGTAATTTATACATGTACTACCTAAGAGTGTGGAGTAACAAACCATGCTTGACTTCACCCATCATGCCCAAAAGCATATGCCCATCAGGGACACAGATGGCACTTAGCAGAAATCATGCCCACAAGTAATGTGGGATGACAAACTGATATGAAGGATGAAATAAATATTTAAAACAGTGAAACATTAAAAATAATTTGTGCATTTATTATTGTATAAACTATATCTTAAAAAGGACAAGAAAGGTGCCAGATGCAGGCAACAGTAGGCCCCCACATTTCTTATTGTTTATCAGATACAGATGGCTAGAAGCATGGTTTGTATTATTTAAACCAGAGTAACATTTATCTGTAGTGGTACAATTTCTTTTCCTGTTCTCCTTGTCTGTTATTATTTTCTGATATGCTGTAAAGGCATGGGAGTTAAGAAAGGGCAGCCTTCTCTTACATGCAGTAAGAAACTTAATAGTTTATACATTTATAGTTTGTACATTTATTTATTGATATTATCTATATTTCGTAGATAAAATGAAGGTATCTGGGGAGGCTGCTTCCTTGAGCATTAATTTTAGCTCATTTTTAATTATTATTTATTTTTAATATTTGTCTGTTTACTGTGTAGTGCACAGTATCCATACCCCTCAACCTCTTAGAGCAAGACATCTGGACAAAGATTATAAATAATCCAGGGACAAAGGCCCAAAAATAGAGACACATTTTAAACATTGCTCTTAACAAACTTATTCAGTTGATAAAATAATAGGCTTTGCAGTAACATGAATTTTCTGAAGGGTATGACGTCTGAAACTAAATGTCATTATTTTCTGTCATCAATCTTTAATGACTCTCCAATAGAAAACCACATTTTTTTTTGAAAAAAGGACCAAAAGGTATGAGGCAAAAATTTGGACTTTCTGTGAAAATCTATACAATTGAGAGGTATGCAGGGTGCTTATGTCAAGCATATGTATTCTAATTAAGTTATGGCACCTTTCACAAATAGTGTATGCCCTACTGATGTCAATCATCTGAACCACACCCACAACCTGGGCACACTTTAGCCAGTTGCACTATCACTACATTTAAGTATAACTGACAAAAAGATGCTTGTTCATCGTATGTTGCAAGGCCACATTTTTTCTATACCATTCTAATGCTCTTTTGTTTATTTTTATAGGAGCAGTGTTTTACCATTTTGCGTCAACTCAGTTTTAATTTCATTAGTACTGGTATTTCCCAAGAGATTCCCTAACCATTCATACACACTCAAGAAATATGTGGTTTGCAGAAGTTAGATGTTTCCTTTAGCACTTGCCAGAGAGGCCTTAAGCATACTGACTGATTAGATTTTCCAGAGAGCTGTGAAGTTTCGTTCCTTAGCACAGGAGAAAGTAGTCTTTGTAATGAGTCATTGATTTACTGAACTAGCTGTGTAACCATGTAACCTCAGATCAGAAAAGTAGCCAGACAAGGGACTGCTGTGCCCTTTGCTGTATCAAATAATGATCTTCTATAACTCCTGCTTCCCTAGAGGGAAAGACCCTAAATACTTTCTATTCTTCTGTAACTGAAAATTAGAGTGTTTTACAGAAAGTCCTACAACGTGCTGCCAAACAGTAAAGTAGTTCCTGCTGAATGTTGTTAGGAAAGCAAAGAGAGACCCCTCCCAGGTGGGGGGGGGGGGGTGGGGGCAGAGATTTTTATCTCACTGCTGTTAGTGTAAGCAAACCAGGCACTCAGACACCTCAACATAGCACATAAGCTAGAGAAAAGCATTCTTAAATAGAATTGTTACACTTGTCTGGGTTTGCAGCCTTAAAATACAGCTCCTGACCCAAAGCTGCAAACAAAGCATGTATACAAAAAACGAGCATGTGCCAATGAAAAAATACTATAATTCTGTTGAAATAATGTATCCTGTAATTTGAGACTAAAAGGGATTTGTTAAAAATAGCTGTGTGAAATACATTGGATTCAAACTACAACCGCACTGTATGGAAACGTTTATTTAGTAATCTCATTACTGTTGATATGCAAATTAACAGTTTGACAATAGACCCTGAGTCTGGGAACTGACTGAATTTTTCAACTCTGTTGGGGTTTATACCACATTCAGTATAAATGAGCAAATAAAATCGCCACGAAAAAAATCAGGGAAGAACAACTTTGAAAATGTATCGTAGGATATCATCAGAAACTAACATACAGATATCTTCTCATATTGATTTTTAGGCTGGAAATACATCAGCAGAAGTTAACACAGGTAAATGTATAAGAGTAATACAAACAACAGCATAAAAATGATAAACCACAAAAAATGAATTTACCTTACTGACTTTAAAAAAGTTAAGAATTCTTGTAATAATTATGTAAAATGTATGTATAGACGTAAGAACTCAGTCATGCATAGAAGCATGTTTCTTACTTTTTTTCACATTTTGATGTTCTCTCACAAGTGCATAACATGAGATTGTAATATACAACTCTTATAATCTATGCTTCAATAAAGACGGTACACATCTGCTAATTGCACTGCAAAATAAATTGATTATAGATGCAATTAAAATTATTGTAGATGCAATATGCTGTTCTAAAAATTGATGGAAAAAAGAAAGAATAGACACCATCTACCAACAAAGTAGAGAACCAGCTCTACAGCTTCATTATAATCCCTCAGACAATATGCCTAGTGAATTATCATATTCCCAGAACTGCAGGGCACTTCTTCCTTCAGCTGTGTGTGCATTTGTGAAGCCGCACTTTTTTTCTCACTGCTATGGTATTGTCATCCGTTAAGTCACTCTGTAATCTAATCACACATTTGTAGCAGCCTTTGCCTGTCTTATGTCATTGTAAAAGGGGTGGGGGGGGGGAGCAAATTCCAGTGGGACCACACACAGCATTCTCCCTCCACAGTACATGTTGGAAAAGATGGTACAAGACTTAATTTTACTAGTCGACTTGTGGCATAGGTCTATTTCAAGTATTGTTTGATAAGTTAGTTCTGTACTTCTGAGCCTGTTTTATGAGTTAGAATAAAGCCACATGAGACAGATTAAACCCAAGATAAGTCATAGTGTACTGTAGCCTGAGAATAAGTAAACAAATAGCCTATGGGACATGTATCTGTTTTACAGTGGCACAAGTCCTTGCGCTACTTCAGTATCACCATCTGCAGAACAGCAGGTGCCAGGTCTGGTCAGGTATGTGAAACACATTGTAGAATCATCTGCATTAGCAGATATCCAGTATTACTGTACTCCCAGACTGAACAGGAAAAAAATATAAAATGTGTGATTCCAACCTTACAGATGGTCTCATGTATAACCCCTGATCTAGGAATACTCCTGTCCGATGACATCATTGTCTGGCTACTCGTTACTATGTTGGTGGAAGCGGAATCTCAGACCGGAAAGCTAAGATGAGCTGAATGGTGGCCGCGGCATTCATGAGTCAATGTATGGGATATGCTGTAACAGCTCTGCCAAGCAGCAGCACATGGTGGTCCTGCTTGTACAAAAGAGACCCTCTATGGGATAGTACCACACTGACAAATAATTTTAATTTTATCCACTGTAACTTTGCTCATTAGAATAATATTACATTATTTCCCTAGTCTGACAGAGGGCATCTTGCATAGACATGGAAGCACTTGCTTCTAGCACTTTCTCTATATAAAGTCCATGCTGAACATCATGAGTTCAACTACCACAAGGAACTTGTAAAAATAACTTAATATCAAACTTCCCAACACACACTATCATTCATACATCAAATAACTACAAGTGAGGAAACCCATCAAATGCAGATATGCTGTAGATGTACACTGTGGTTGAGATAATCTGAGTATGGCTGATGTAAACACAAATGTATCATCTTATTGCTATATACTGATATATATTAATTTATTTTTATGTACTTTTTTATGTACTGGTGATTTTGTCGGATAAGTTATCGGTGTTTTTAAAGGCTTTCCTAACAAACAATGACCTTTTTACTGTTACTAAGATCTTAAAACAGATGCCACTTGTATGTTAAGACAATTTGATTTCTGTAGCATAATTCAAATATATCTTCTAAAGAGTGCCTAGAAGGGAAAGTTTATGTAGAAGGATTTAATAGGGACATCAGACTGCATCAGTGAACTGCAAATCAAGTGATACACTTTAATATCAATCTACAGTGAAGTCTGAAAGAAAAAGGAATGAAAAAATGCATAAGGTGCAAAAAGCAAAACTTGAGAGAAAATTCTTACCTAGCCTTCTGTGAATTTCTTGCTGCTGGCTGACATGGTAACCGATATCAAAACAGAGAGTACTTCCATGAAGCCTTCCTCACTAACAGCTCTACTAGGACTGAGGCAGAACTCTGCGATGTCATGCAGTTCCTTCACGGCAACCCCTTTCAGTACAGACCTACTAGTCATCTTTTAGAAACACCAAAAGTCATTTCATGCTTTGCAGGTTGCGTGAACAGAATTACAAGGGACTTTTTTCAAAGTTCATAACTCTTTGTAACTAGCAGCAAAAAAATCTACTCTACACAGTGATGATGCGAGAAGTCCTCCCCCCACAACAAAGCAGTGCTTGTGTCCTGGATGTTCATGTACGGTAAGGAGTCTGCACGTGATCAGGAGACAAAAAGCACCCAGCCCTTCCATTCAAACACGGTTCCTCAGCAATTACACAGCTGTCAACAGTTCAGACAAGGCAATGAAAAAGCCAACACTGTATATAACAGCAAGAGTGTCTGAGAAGATGCAAAAGCCACAACCTATGAGAAATTCATAACCTGAAAGAAACAGCTTGCAAGCTGAAAGCTTTCTGATCTTAAAAGTATGTAGCACAACTGGAAAATATTAAAACTATATCACTCAGCTTATTCATACAAAATTTATATATTAAACTATTAAACTTTACACCTCTCTTTATTGCTTAGAAATGTTACCAGAAAAAAAAAAAAATCCCCCAAATGCATCTGTGTGTGTGCGTGTGCGTGTGAGTGCGTACGTGCATGTGTGTGTGTGTGTGTGTGTGTGTGTGTGTGTGTGTGTGTGTGTGTGTATGTGTGTGTATATACACATAAATAAGAATGATGTAATCATGTCAACTTACCGAGAAAACCCAATGAAGTCCAAAGCACAAATGTGCTGATACCATTCTGCACAGATTCTGTGATTCTGTCTACCTTCAGGATGAATTGTGGAACAGAAGCAGGAAGAAGTGTAGTGGTCTGTTTGTACCTTTACATTTAAGACACAGACATGCATATTATTTTTACACTTCAGTATAAAGTTGCCACATTCTGCTTCCTGGCTGGATAAATGCATTTGAAGGTTAACTTTATATGTTTCCTCACAGAGGGATGTGCTAGCACATGCTCGTGATCTTTTGTAATTCAAGCATCCAGGTGATGCTTTGTCACAGTTTATCCATTATACAGAACTATTATAGAAAATACAACTGCTCATTATCTGCTGGCAGCAACAGTTCTTCACTGATTAAAATAAGTCATAACTGCTCTCAGAGAAGTTTACAGAGTGTAAAATTTGCTATCTGGTCTCAGCAAATATAATGTAATGGAAAATACATTTCCAATAGGATACTGATTTCCTGTTTCTTCTTTATAAGGAAATAAACTTGGGGATAGCACAGTGGAGCAGGAATTAGTGCTGCCTGTTGCTTCCCAGTGCTTTGTTTTCTGACTCAGTTCCACTCTACATTGCCTTCTATATGGACTTCTCTTGTGTCCTCTTTGTCTTTGTATGTGCCTTTGTTGTGGCCTTTGATTTCCTCCCACATGCTAATATATAAATTGCTGATCCACTAAATTGCCCAAATTAAACATTACTCTGTGTGTATGTGTGTACATGTCTGCATGTATGTGTGTGTGTGTGTGTGTGTGTGTGTGTGTGCCTGTTATTGCATGTCTGTATCTATATGTCAGAAAGTGCACACTTGTCTTGTAATGTGGACTGTTGTCCTGTCCAAGACTGGTTCTCTGCTTTAGTATGTGGCTTCCCTGCAATCCCAGAGAGTATGATGCAGGCAGGAGCGGCCTTAGGTCAACTGGTGCCCTAGGCAAAAAGGCTCCATGGTGCCCCCCACCACACCAACTGGTGCCCCATCCTGGTCTACCTGCACCAAATGTTGTTGTTGTGTCTTTCGGCTTATCCCGGTTAGGGGTCACCACAGCGGAACTCCGGTCCGCTAATGTTTGGTAGGGGATTTTTACGTGCCTAGTTACCAGCCCTGACGCACAACCTTCAACAAAGGCACGCCCATTCACGCATGCCTCCACACAGAAGATGCTCTAGCTGAGAATCGAACGTGACAACGTCTTACTGTGAGGTGACAACACTAGCGCAGCACCAAATAAATACTGGAAAAGCATCCTTGTGCCTAAGGCCAGCTATGGATGCAGGTATCAGAAAATTAACAAACTGCTGACCAAATCTGTAGATCTACTGTAATTTCCATTAAGAAAAATTGGAATGTAACATGTTCTGCAGCAAACTTTCCCATCTGATCCATGTACCTGAAAAGTGAGTCAATCACTTTTTTTTCTTCTGGCTATTCACCTGTAGAAGGTGGCATATTCATTGGATCACTAAATTCAGTATTGTAATAAGGAAGTATCTGGACATATTCCAGTATGCAAGTATTCCAAGATAATTTTATTTATCTTGTGCAATGAAATGTAACAGAGTTTATATTTAAAGACCCTAGCTTAATAATCATGATTTTATTTTATATTATATAGATTCTGTAAACTTTTTTTTTTTGGTCAGAAAGTATAGTTGAATATATATTTTTTTATTTTGATAAAGTTTATCATTTTAGGATTTGTGACTGACTGATTTATTGATTGATTTACTATTGAAAGTGATGCTGTTAAAAACATTTGCTGTCCGGTGAAGGAGTGCATTATGGCAGTTGTATAAGTTTGTGAATGGTTCAATTCCAACTATATCTTTGTATCCCAGACTAACATCTCATTGAGTGGTGCTTACCTTCAAGTGATTTGATTCAGTTATGTATGTGCCATAGTCCAAAAACATCTCATTACAGATCACATTTCATTACAAATAGGCTACAGTGCTGACTGCATTCTGGACTTTGAATTTTTATTCTATTAGGACACAGTTCAAAACACTTTTACTAAATCACCAGTAGGGGGAGTGGGAGTGAAATGTTTGCAGCAAGGCACTTTCTGTGCATTGGAGGTATAGGTTGTAGTGTCACTTCATAGGTAGCATGCAGTGCAACAGGAAAGTGAACTACAATAATGAACTACTGCTAGCATTAGGTAAGATTAACTATGGATAATGTTAGGCAACTGAGAAGAATCAGTGCCGAAGAGTGTTTTCTGCAAAGCATACATACCACGTGCTGAGGGCTGTGGAATGAAACACACTCTGTTTAGCTGATTAGCTTTTTCATTTAAATCCTTTAATGTGGACTTAATGCTATAGAAAATGAAAGGATCACAACTGAAAAAAACGTTTTTCCCCCAAGGTGTAGCAGCTATTTCTCAACTTATTATTCTAACCGCACCAAAAAGTTAATGAGATATGACCAGAAAAGCAAAATATACTAAAAGTGAACTGAGACTAAAGGTGTTTGTCTGTAGATAAAGGATGTATTCTCTAGGTTTTTTTATTTTAATCATCAGAAAAAGTTGCTAAACTTAGAATAGGTCATTTGCATTTGCAGAAGTGTAATTTCCCTTTGTATGTGACTAGATTTCTAGATTTTAATGAAAAGGTTCCTTTTTTCAACGTTCACATGTGAGCACAATCTCAGTTAAAAAAAAAAAAAAACACGTGTGGCCTATGGGTTTAATACAACACTAATGTACATTTTAATGTAGCTATCATATGAACAAAACATAAAAAATTAAACTGAAATACAATAACAGGAAAATGAAAAGGTGCACCTTAACCACACTTATGGCCACAGCACTCATACTGTCTCTACCTTGCACCATCCATTCTTTAAAATATATCAGCTGTTTCAACATATCGCGTTAAATGTTGCTGTGTTACATCAGCTATAATAAAATCCTTTCAGCTGCCATATACAAAAACTTACTGAATACAAAAAAAGAGCAGGTTCATAGAGACACGCTTACACAGATTACTATGTTTATTCTTCCTAAACACACAAATATATATATATATATATATATATATATATATATATATATATACTCACTCAACCGAGTACAGTGAGATCATATTTTGACTTCAGAAACTCCTAGCAGTCCCATCTGTTCAGCACTATCCCATCTCTATTCCAGTCTAGTGTCACTAACTCACTCTACCTAATACAGAGAGAACATCTGTGAAGGGCAAGCCACTTAGGTCCTTAATTTTGAATTATCTTCTGTTTCTCCTTTCTCCCTTTCCATTTTCCAAAAAAAAAAGTTTCTAAGCTTGTTTCCCACCTTTCCTGTAACTAATCTAGTCCAGATACAGATTTGCTGTATCCAGGACTGTTTGTAAGCTTCTGAGCCCCCAAAGCCATTCTGTGTTGGAGGGAAGCCTTCCAGCTTATCAGTGGGAGGGGTAAACACTAGGTAGCCTATCTACCACAAGAGTGGTTTCTGGCCCAGAAATTGTATTTTATTGACCATTTGGCAGTTTTTCCATCTCTTGCAACTTACTGGTTTAAAAGCCCACATTTGCGCTTGTTTCCCATCTTTCCTGTAACTAGTCTAGTCCAGATACAGATTTGCTATATCCAGGACTGTTTGTAAGCTTCTGAGCCCCCCAAGGCTTTCTGTTTTGGAGGGAAGCCGTCTAGCTTACCAGTGGGAGTGGTAAGCACTAGGTAGCCTATCTACCACAAGAGTGGTTTCTGGCCCAGAAATTGTAGTTTATTGGCCATTTGGGAAGTTTTTCCATCTCTTTCAACCTTCTAGTTTAAAAGCCCATGTTTGCTCTTGTTTCCCACCTTTCCTGTAACTATCTAGTCTAGATACAGATTTGCTGTATCCAGGACTGCTTGAAAGCTTCTGAGCCCCCCCACCCCAGCCCTTCTGTGTTGGAGAGAAGCATTCTACCTTATCTGTGGGAGTGATAAGCACTAGTTAGCCTATCTACCACAAGATCCAGGTACAGATTCTTAGTTTTAGCACTTGAATTTGCTTATTTGTGCTCAGCACTTGTTCAGAACTCGTTGTTAGCACTAAATAAGCTACAAATTACTACAGCACTCAACCTTCCTCTTTACCTAGAGGGAAAACAGTTTTTATACTTACTTTCCTCACTGCTTAGAGAGAAACAGCTCTTATACTCACTTTCCTCTCTTGTCTAGAGGAAAGTAGTTTTTTATTCAGGCATGTCCAAGGGTCAGCTTCCAGTGTTCTCTCCTGTCTATCTGATGAATCTGGGCATCTTGGGGCAATGTAGCAATTGCTTCATGTACACAGACAACCCTCTCCTCCTACCACTCAACACCACAACCTGTGAGAGATGCACTTATCTAGCCAAACTGGAGGTAAAGCTCTCTCCAACCAAGACTGAACTTGACAGTCAAGAGGACAAGGTAACCACTTGCACCACACCACACTCATCACATAGTCCCACTAAACCTACACCACCAAAATCCACACATAGAAACACAAAAACATTTGCGGAGGCTCTCAATAATAATTTGCTCAAGCAACAAAGACCTCCAAAGCATAAATGCAAGCAACCTCCACCCCCCCAACACGACCCAAATGACACATAGCCCACAGACTCAGTGTGCCACTCAACCACAGCCCATAAGGCAAAACAACGGACCCAACACACTAGTCACAGGTGACACTATAGTTAAGGCACACTGATGTCCCACTCACCAGGCTAAACAAGGAGAAGGTTACTGTCAGCTGCCTGTCGGGTGCCAGGATCCACCACATAACCCACACACTCAGGTCACTCCACAACAAGTATAAATATGACTCTGTCATTGTCCATGTTGGTGTGAATAACCTGAGATGTACCTCCCTGGACTACATGAAATAAGACATGGAATAGCTCTCCGATCTTGTAGCCCAGGCAAGTGTGACCCTAGCCCTGAGTAGCATTCTGCCATCACCAAGAATGGTACCACAGTACAAGGACAAAATGATTGATTTCAACAATTGGCTAAGCTTCTGGTGTCATTATAAGGGGATCCAATATCTGTCTGCCTGGGACAACATGGTCGACTGACCACAATGCTTTGCCAGAGATGGCCTGCACCTGTCACCCCTGGGATTCCGGATACTGGCTAAGGCTCTTGCTGCCCCTATAGTGCCTTTCTTAGGCAAGGTTCAAATGACAAATTCAGAACCATAACAGGAACAGGCGAGCAAAAACTGAGGATAATGCTATTCAGTGCTAGAAATCTAAACCTCAAAATGCACTCCCTCAAGGCACTCTTTAAAATGGAGAACATCTATATCTGTGCAGTGACTGAGACCTGATTCAAGGCTCCAGAGAGCACCCCTGCATTACCAGGCTATAACTCATATCACACTTTTCTGCCACCTAACCTGGACCAGAACACCAAAGGTGGAGGTATGTCCATATTCATTAAGGATAGCCTCATCTCAGGCTAGTTGCTCAGCATAATGCATCCGAGGTTATCCAAGTGCAACTAACTCTGGGCAAAACTGCAATCCAAATTGTAGCTTGCTACAGATCCCCCACCATGCCCCAGGATTCCCACTCCTCTTTTCTTGATATACTGGAAAATATTAGGGTTCAACCAAACAACCTAATAATGGGCGATTTCAACTACTCCACCATTAACTGGGAAAAGTACACATGTACCAACTCCTTCACTCAACGCTTTCTGGAATTCATAAATTTCAATGCCCTGGATCAACTTATCCACACCCTCACCAGGGGCAACAATATCCTAGACCTGGTCATTACCAACATGAGTGACCGGTGTTCCACACCTGAAGTCAACTCCTCGTTGGTCAGATCCGACCATAAGCTAATCACCCTAGATATCCACATCCTGCCCCCACCCCTATTAAGAAAATCACAGTAAAAAATTTCTCCAAAGCCAACTTCATGCTTCTTAAGACAGAAGTAGCGAACTTCATGACACCCATGCAGATGGACAATGCAGTTATGACTGCTGAATCCTACACAGATGCACTCTATAAGCACTTACACGAGTGCATGGATTGTGCTATCCCAAACAGAACCAAGAGCCTATCCTCCAAAAAAAGGAAGCCAGTCTGGTGGTCCCCTGCCATAAACAAACTCTACAAGAGAAGGAAGAAACTGTTGCAAAAGAGAGTAAAATCCCATGAGTGGAGGAGTTCCCTGGTCAGCCTCAGTAAGAAGTTGAGATCCCTTATAAGATCCTCCAAAGCTAGCTATGAAAACAAAATCACCACTGATTCTAGGGACAACCACAAAGCATTCTATAGCTATGTCAAGAATCTCAATGGCAACATCTAGATCTGCTCTGAGTTACAGCACAACGGCATGAAAATTACAGAATCAACTGATATTGCCAATGTCCTGCAGATACGTTCAGTGCTAAATTTACCCCCCTCTCATCCCCTAAAGGGCCCATATCTATACCGGAAGAATACAGAGTCCCTGTAATCACAACTACGCATGTAAAAGCTACACTCTCTAAAGCCAAAAACGCAGCATCCATGGGACCGGACAATATCCCAGGCTGCGTTTTACACGAACTTCAGAATGAACTGGCTTCCCACCTAAGCACCATGTTCAATCATAGTCTCACATCAGGCTTTGTGCCCACTGAATGGCACTGAAACGAATCAAACAGTAATTAATGAAACTGTACAGGCACAGCCATTATGCAGCAGTGAAAGAATCATGAATAATAATGTTCAGAACAACAGAGTCCAACATGAACATACAACTAACAATGAACCGAATAATCAGCAGGGCTTTCAAAGGGGTCACAACGTATGGCACAACAATCAAAACAACAACAGGAATCAGGATCAGAGGAAGAATCGTCGCAACCAGCGAAGGAGATGATAGAAATAGACCAAGAAGGACCACACATCCTTCTAAGTTCACAAGGGGACTTTAAAATATTTAATTATACAATCTTGACAACAGAGCAAGACATGGCCGATTTTTTTGCAAAAGGACTATCTTTTGTCCCAGATAGAAGGGCCGATGTGGTCAGGACTATTGTTGATTTGAAACTGTTTGTACGTAAGTTAAATCTTGCTTCCTTAATGGGAACAAATTCCTCACTTACAAGCGCCTTGAGGGTATCTAGTGTGTTCAACCCTCCCTTACATGGGACATTAAGTATGTTTGAGAAAATGTGTGAAATGGATCTAAGAGCAATACTAAGTGAATCACACATTAGAGAAAGAACAAAAACTAATATTACAAAGAGAGAAATGGAATTTATAGATTTATTAAATCAATGTAATATTAGGGTTATGAAACCAGATAAGGGAGGGGGTTTGGTCTTTATGGACCAAAGTGATTATGATAGAAGAATGGATAATTATTTGTCCACAGATGTATACAAACATGTGAGCATTAATGAGGTTAATGGGGCCTATAAAAAATCAGGGGCACGCTTGATGATTTATTTTTGGAAGGAGCTATTGACATTGACACGTATCAGTATTTGTCAATGTCTGCTCCAAAAATCCCTGTGTTATTCGGGTCTCCTAAGTTGCATAAGAGTTATGTGGACCCATCATTTAGACCCATAGTCGATGGCAGAGGAGCAATAACATACGCCTGTGCTAAATGTATTGATAACATTCTTAAACCCCTCATTAAAGATGAGCCCCAAATTTGTAGGGATTCCTGGAGTTTTTTAGAGAACATAAATAAACTCAAATATAGTGATAATTACATCTTTCTTACAATTGATGTAAAAGATTTGTACACAGTGATACCACAGACTTTGGGGATAGCATGGACTAGGGAATTCATGTTCTCAAATAAAGTGGATGAAAATAATATCTATTTGTTTGAAACATTGTTGGATATAGTTTTATCTAATAACTACATGATTTTTAATGGACAACGTTTCCTCCAAAACACAGGTGTAGCTATGGGGTCACCTTGTGGTGGAAGTTTTGCGAATTACGTAATGGCACATTGGGAACGAACCTTATTGTTTAATAACGTTATGTTCCAGGAAAATGTCTTATGGTACACTAGGTACCAAGATGATATGTGCCTTATATGGAAGGGGGATGAAAGTCTTATTGAAACCTTCATCTCAAGTATGACAGCTATGACTGATTTTCTAGAATTTACATATAATATAGGGCTTGATGTATCAATGTTCTTGATGTTACGCTAATTAAAGGTAGAGCTAATACCAAATATAAAACTATGATTTATAGAAAACCTACTCATTCAAATGCCTTCTTGCATTTCTCCAGTAGCCACCCTTACCACCAGATGAAGGCTGTAGTTAAAGGACAGATGGTAAGGGCGGCAAGGATGGTCTCAGATGATATGGATTTCACAAAAGAATGTGAATTATTGAAATTAATGTTTATCAAAAGAGGCTATCCAGAAGTATTTATAAGAAACATTATATTGGAGGTGAATGCAAAGAGAGGTTCAGGGCATTTTAGACCATTATTATGTAACGGTAATAATAATAACCTTGGTATAACAGCAGAACAGCATAGTATAATTAAGGTGTCCCAAACTAAAAGTTTGAGTTTAAATTTTCTATTTACTTATTCTATCGATCACAAGAAAATAAGGGACATTTTCTCTAAAAATTGGGCTATTATCCTTGAAGATAATGGTTTGAGTAAAGTTTTGGGTTTAAAACCAGGATTTACTTATAGAAGAGGCACAAATTTAAAATGCCTGCTTGAGAAAAAGAAGAACCATAAGAAAGCTACGGGGATGAATAAATGTGGAACATGTCCGCAATGGAAATTTATAAAACCGGGTAATCAAGGATCAAGGACAAGCCATATGTAATTAATGGGAAATTTAATTGTGAATCTAAGGAGGTGGTGTATGTTGCATGTTGTGAAATATGCCTATCATACTATATTGGAAAAACGTAAAGGAAAATTAGACAAAGAATATATAAGCACCAATATTGTATTAGTAGGGGGGACATTACAAATGCATTGGCGAAACATATAATTAAGAACCCAAACCATAAGTTCTCCTACACAGTAATACAAGTGAAGTGCGAGATGAGAGGTGGACCATGGCAGCTGAAACTAGAGGAGAACGAATTAATGTGGCAAATTTGAACTTCAGCATATATTCCACCAGGGTTAAATGAATATGCATCAATTAAAAGTATTTTGAAGTTGAAAGCTTTGCTTAGATGAAAATGAGCTAAACACATGAAAGTATGAATATAAAAATGTATAAATTTATACGTGTATTATATTAGTATTTTGTTGGCCAAAACGATCAAAGGACTGTATTAGCGAGGTAGAGCTTGTAGTTTGGTAGTAATGGAAGCATATTTTTGTAGACATTGCTATGGCTATAAGTTTAAAATATTGAAGCGCGGGGAAAATGAAAAGGAAAACATTAATGAAGGCTCCAAAAACGATGGGGCTTGTATGAGGGCTCCAAAATGGTTGTGCATATTAGGTGTGTATTAAAAAGTGTCGCCAAGGCTGTGGTTTAACAACAAATGATGGAATATTAGTTAAATAATATGATTTTTAATTTTTAACAGTTATTATTATTGTATTGAATTTCTCATTATAGTGAGGAGTGTATAGTTTAGAATAGTTTATTTATTTGCATAGTAACGAATGTTATATTTTAATGGTTTTAACTTAAGTAAGTATTTTATATAAAGTAATTGGTTTTGTTAATTGAATTATTGATCTTTAGATTTGTATATAAGGCGAGGATGACAGAGTACAATTTGTTTGAAGAAGTTGAGGCAGAGACCCCTTCGAAAGCGCTCACATTAAATTTGTTTTTTTAACGCTCGCTGTCTTGTTGAGTCACCTCCTTTGTACTACGCTTGCTTTTGAGTTTATGTTTTCAAGTCATTTATTTAGCTGTTTGGTCGTGAGCCCACTGAATGGCACACAGCAACAGTTATCCCACTCCACAAAGGGGGAGCCTGATGAGCCTGGTCTGTAAGGCCATGGAACATATCATCATGGAACTCATAAACAAAGACATTGGTAATCTCCAAACTCTGGACCCCACCCAGTTTGGGTTTGTGAAAGGCAGATCATGCTTCCTGAACCTGATCGACTTCTTTGAGGCAGTCACCAAAGCTGGTTCACACACAGCCTATCTTCACCTCGCCAAGGCTTTTGACACCATCCTCCATTCTGGAATTATAGCTAAACTCACTAAACTAGGTATAAATCCCTATGTCACAAGATGGGTTGCCAATTGGTTCACTGACAGAATCCACACTGTAAAAGTTGCAGACTCCAAATCTGACTTCAAACCAGTGACAAGTGGAGTACTACAGGGTTCAGTCCTGGGACCTCTCCTGTTTGGTATCTACTTCTCTGAAGTACAGGCTAACACAGAAGGCCTTTGGCTAACAAAGTTCGCAGATGACCGCAAACTAGGAACCATAGTTGAGTCCCTAAATGGTGTGGACATCCTACAGAAGGGCCTCACTGAGACAGATGCCTGGTGTCAGAGCCATGGCCTCAAGCTCAATCCCAAAAAGTGCATTGTCATCCCATTTGGTAAAAACTCTGTACCCATGAACTACCACATAGGCGGCAGTCTACTTAATGCCAAATGTGTGATAAGAGACCTGGGAACCCAGGTGGACAGTAGTCTCTCCTTTGATAATCACATCGTCACAGTAGTCAAGAAATCCTTCTACATGGCACACCTCATCACAAAAGGGTTCTCATCTAGGAAAAAAGAGGTCATTGTTCCCCTCTACTCGACACTCATTATTCCCATTATAGAGTACAACGCCCCTTTTGGAATGTACCTCACAAGACATCTGTAGCAGCTGGAAAGGCAACAGAAGTACTTCACAAATAGGATTACTGGCCTCAAACAGATGCCCTACACTGACCATCTCAAAAAACTCCAGCTTTACTCCGAAGCATATCGCCTACTCCGAGGTGATCTCTGCCTAACATATAAAGCTGTGTCAAACCCAGAGCTGTTGAACATGCTACACCTAAAGAAATCCCAATCCCTCCGAGCTACATGCTCTAGGGACCTAAACCTTGTCACCACAATAAGCAGGACATGCTGGGGGGATAGATTCCTGTCCCAGAGACTTCCCATACTCTGGAACAAGATACCCATCTATGTCAAGCAAAGTTCCTCATTTGCACTCTTCAAGAAAAATCTTGATAAGTGGATGGGAAATAGGAAATACACCCCGGGGATCACTTTGGTGGCTCTGCTGGACATGGGCACAGGAAAATAACTTTCTTGGGTGGCGTAAGCCAAGGAACCTTGTTGGCTAGGCTTACTTAGGCCCTTAGGCCAATAGCCTAGTACCTACTTATGAACCTATATACAGTCTACAAATCAGCAACAAATAATCACAGTCACTGTGACTTGTGATCTCCCTTTGTTGTTGTTACAGGCAGTGAAATCTACAGTGTAACTCTGATTCACTTCACTGTAGAAAAGGAATACTGGTTATACACTGCTGTTCTAAGTTGCTCCAAAGACAAGCCTGTAACTGGTGGTTCATACTCATGATTTACACAAACTCTCCACCTCATTGTTGCACAAAACATACACCCCTACACTGAGAATCTCAATTCACAGAATGCCTTTTTGCCCTGGTTTGTGTTATTGTAGTGCAACAGGTATCCAAAATGCCTAAGTATGTACAGGGCTGGCCTTTGGTCAACTGGTGCCCTAGGCAAAAGGTCTCCACAGCACCCTCCCCCAACACCACCCTGTGCCTCCATCCTGGTCTACCTACACCATCCAGATTACTGGAAAAGTGCCCCTGCTACAGCTGCACCCTAGGCGGCCGCCTAATTGCCCTATGCCTAAGGCCGGCTATGAGCATGTACCACCGTGGAGGATTGCAAATGTTAGACACACTTTATTTTATCCAACTGTCTGTCCTGCCACTAGAAATGCAAGTTTAAAAAACAGCATTTAGGCATTCAGGAGAGAGCAGTGATCTACATGCTTCTGCTATCAAAGTCCATAATTGCCATCAATGTGTTTCAGACATAAGACATCCAAACCACCTAGTACTGAGACTGTTGCCATATATCACCTTCCCCAGCCTCATTGTGGTCAGATCCCCAATGCCAGACTCATTGTTTCATAACATTTCCCACCAGTCCATAACTAGGGTCCTCACTTTTATTCCCTCAACCACCCAGCAGTGATCAATCTTTGACTTTCCACACATTTGCATGCACACCATTGATAACTGACAATTGATAATTGATACTTTATGTTACTATATCCCCCTTTCTGCTCCACATAAAACACTGGCAAAGATGTTGATGAGTCAAAATTATTGCTGGATTCTTCAATTTTTTTGTATGAGACAGTTCAAAATCATTTATTAAATTATTATTATGGGGAGTGAATGATGTCTGAGTAAGACATTGTTTTTACATTTGCGAGAAGCAGTTTCAACAAGCATGTAGGTATGAAATATACAGCAAAACAAGAACGTGACCTAAAATAATGCATTGACAGTGACTCCAGCTTAAGTCTGGGGGATACATTTAGAAGGGGCAGAAGGTGGGACAGGGCTACCTTAGAAACTTGTACTCAGGTAATCAGACTCTATGGCACACCCTACTAGCCTTTTCAGTAACTGCATTCATTAATATAAAACTCTACACCTACTGTGGAACATCAAACACACACACACACACACACACACACACACACACACACACACACACACACACACACACACACACACACACACACGCACACACACACCAACTCCACAGTAACATAACAGTGGGGGTAAAGGGCAAGGTGCATTGGTGCTGAAAGTGATTTTCAGCAGTTACTTCATGGCTTAGCACTCACTGAAAGAGCCTTCAAACAAATGACAGGCTTTCCACCTTTCCCATCTTGGTAGATAACAGAATACTCTCCATACTTTGGGCATCCTAATGGTGACTGGAGCTCACCTCTACCCTTTCCACATCTAAAAAGAAACCAGTTAGGTTACTGTGCCTACTCCCACTTTATGTGGTAGCAATTGGAGCACTCTTGGAATTGCATTCCTCCTGGCTGTGATCAGAACATCATACCTCTCAACTGTCCATATTTTCACAGAAAGTCCAGATTTTTGCCCCATATTTTTGGTCTGTTTCCCATACAATTTGTGGTTTTCTGACAAATCACTGAGGATTGAAGTCAATAAATAGTGACATACATTTAAGTTTCAGACTCATATCCTATAAATGCTAACATGATAGTAACACAGAACATGATAGTAAAGCAGAAGTCCTCATCACCAAACTTCGAATCAACACAAACAAATCTTCATACATTATCTGTATTTACTTACCACCTGGAAATAATATCACAATAGAGGCTATACTAAGCTGGGTTTCTTCTACTTACCCCCAAGAAACAATAATATTAGGCGACTTTAATATTGACTGGAAAGGTGTTAGTGCTGAAAATCCTACCTCTCATATTAACCTCCATGGCTTTAGCCAAACCATAACCTCTACAACCAGAATTAACAAACCAAATAAAAAAGAGAGCACCTTAGACTGGATACTCATAAATAAACAGAAACAATCTTATAAGGTAGGAACGCTGCCAGACGATGTAAGTGATCATTTTTTGACCTACATCATAAGAAAAAAGAAGGATCTTCCCAACCTCCCCACCTTTAGGATAGCACGCTCTACCAAACACTTTAACTCAGAATTATTTCAAACTGAACTTAGTGCCTGTGATTGGAACCCTTTAAAAACCCTTCCACTTGAAGAGGCTGTAAAGTATCTTGACTCTAAATTCTTATCTATCCTGGATAGGCATGCACCTAAACGGTCCATCAGAATGAAGTCCAACCCAGCCCCATGGCTTTCTAAAGAAACCACCAGACATCAAATTTTGCTTAGGAACAAAGCTTGGGCTAAGTGGAGAGCTAACAGAAATATCTCTGATCAACTAAATTTTAGGCAGCTGAGAAATAGTACAAAAAAGGCAACACTTAGAGATAAAAAGAACTACTACTGTAAACTGCAGCAAACACATCAACATAATCCTCAAAAGTTCTGGTCTAGTATCAATAAACTCCTTTCCCCAGGACACTCTCGAACACTTGATGCAGATCCAAATACCCCCCATCAAACTGCCAATACATTTAATTCTTTCTTCACTGAGACCATACAATCTCTAGTTATTCAACTTATCCCAGACAACTCAAGCCTTCCCACCACCACACCAGGATCTCTACCTGCATTCAAACTACAACCCATCTCTACTACTCTCATCTATAAATTCATTCAAAAACTTAAGCCATGTACTCCTTCTGCTGACCAGCTACTGTCACAATATCTCCAAAAAGCAGCCAAAGTAATTGCCTACCCTATATCCATCCTTATAAATAGGACAATCAAATTGGGAACCATTCCAGATATTTGGAAAATCTCCCACATTATCCCCCTACATAAAGGTGGGAACTCAAATGACTACTCTAACTATCGGCCAATAGCTCTCTTATCACCCTTAGCAAAAATTATGGAAAACTGCATTCACCAGCAACTTTTACATCATCTATCTCAACATAACATAATAGCAACCTGCCAACATGGCTTTAGGCCATCACATAGTACCACTACTGCCCTTTTATCCTTTACAGATACCATCAATAGAAACCACAATAAAACGATCCTCTCATCTGCACTCTTTATTGACCTCTCAAAAGCTTTCAACATGGTAAACCACACCCTCTTAATCAATATTCTTGAATCCCTTTCCTTTGATTCTCAGGCTGTTTAATGGTTCAGATCCTACTTCAGCAGCAGGCAACAGGCAGTTCTCTGGGAAAATCAAATTTCATCCTTTCTGCCAGTCACCCTCGGAGTCCCTCAGGGCTCTATTCTTGGACCACTTCTTTTCTCATTATTTATCAATGACCTCCACATGGTAATTCCTCAAGCCACCTGCATTCAATATGCAGATAATTCTACGCAAATATGCTCAGCATACTCTCCATCAGAACTATATTATCTTACTCAAAATGTTTTTAACACTAGAAACATGGTTTACAAAACGCTGCCTCCTTCTTAATGTAAAAAAAAAACAAACTCCTTTTCTTTACCTCCACTACCAAGTCCTCCCCAGTAGATTTCTCAGTCTCTTCAAATAATGACACTATTATAGTCCCTGACTCTACCACTAAACTGTTAGGAATATCCATTGACAATAACCTTACATTTGATTACCATATAAATAACACCATTAAAACAGTCAACAGAAAAATAGGCTCCTTATATAGAATAAAACCTTTCCTAACCCCAGCAGCCAGAACCAAGATTGCTCACTCCCATCTAATTTCTACTCTTCTGTACGCTTCACCTATTTATACCAACCTAAAGAAAAATAACCTTAACAAACTAGCAACTTCCTACAATAACATCGCCAGATTTGCCACTGGCAATCCCTTTAGAACCCACCACTGTCTGAATGTTTGGCAACTAGACTGGCTTGAATTCCAAAACCATCTGATAATCTCCAAACTCACAATTGCCCGCAAGATATTTTACCAGCCCAACACCACCCCTATACTCTCCAATCTCTTAATCCCCTATACAAATCTAAATTCCCTACATTCTTCTAGCAAACTCCTCGCTAGCATAACCAAGTCTAACAACATGGCTGGTGACTCTCTGTTTACTAATGCAGCGGGAAAAAAACTGGAACCTGCTACCCAGTGAACTAACTCTAATCGCATCCTTGCCTCTCTTTAAACAAAAACTAAAAAAAAACTCAAAATACACTGGTTATGCCCTTGTAGTAACCCTGACTAACCACCCTCTTCCACCACTGTTTCTTCCTCTTCCAAACAAACTTCCAAACATTTTAATGCTTATTCATGTAAGCAAGGCTGGTACTGTTTAAACTCTAATCATCATACTGCTGAAATCTTTCTACTTGATGTGAAAAATTCCTTATGAGTCTTACTGTGCTACATTTTTATTGTTGCTTCTTCAAGTGTAAATGTTTTACTGTTGCTTTTTCAAGTGTAAATATCTTTAGTATGTAATAATTACTTGTTGTATTTCTTTATTAATCCTTTCATTTACCATGTAATGATATTTTTAATTTTTCTATCTTGTTGGAGCTTTTCTCCCCAGGCCTCTACTGCAAATGGAAATATATCCAGCTAGACTAGCCCGGTTAACAAATGTAAAATAAAATAAAAATAAAATAAATAAATAAATGAACCTTGTTATTCTCGCAACTTTGTAAGTTTATAAAAGCAATATATAAAATCTGTCCATATTTTTGGGCCTTTGTCCTACCATTATTTTAGACTTTGTCCAGTTTTCTTGCACTAAGTGGTTAAGAGGTATGCCTAGCCTACCAATCTTGTTAGTGCTCTAATGGAGTATCATTAGCCAGACCGTGCTAGTAATAATATACACAGCTGCTGGACAGCAATCTGCCTCCCATACAACTGGCCAAACAGCAGTCAGTCATCACTTCTATCATGCAGCAGAATGGGAGTGTCAGCACAGGATTATTCCCATCCTCCACTGCTGCATATGATGTGTGCATACCTCTCAACCTCTTAATGAAAGACATCTGGATAAAGCCTGACAAAATTGGGAGTCAAAGGCTCAAAAATAGGGACAGATTTTAAATATTGGTCTTTCTTCCATGGTGGTGCAGCAGTAGCATTGTTGCCTCACAGCAAGAGGTTCTCCCGTTCGATTCTCGGCTTGGATTGGGAGTGCCTTCTGTGTGGAGTCTGCATGTCCTCCCCACGGTCGAGTGGACGTTTGAAAGACATGCGTTGAATGGGTGTGCCTTTATTGAAGGTTGGGTGTCGGGCTGGCAACTCGACACCATGAAAACCAACTGCCAATCATTAGCGGACCGGAGTTCCGCTGTGGCGACCCCTAACCGGGAAAAGCCGAAAGACAAACAACAACTTATAAACTTAGAAAGTTGCTAGAATAAAAGGGTTTGCGTTAATATACATTTTATGAAGGATTTGAAATTTGAAACTCAAATGTATTGTATGTCATTATTTAATAATTACTTCAGTCTTCAGATCTTCCCTGTGATCTGCCAGAAAATCACAAATTTTATGAGGAATATACCAAAAATATGAGGCAAAAATCTGTACATTCTGTGAAAATCTGGACAGTTGAGAGGTATGGCTGCATGGCCCACATGGCTATGCTAAACTGTGCTGGGCACACCTCAGGTGCACTGTCTGTTTTAAGTAAGTACACAGTGATGAATGATTGAATACTGGTATTGCAATTGTGATGGGCTTGGAATGCAGTGTAACCCATGCATTGCTGTGCTGTCCCTTCTCAGACTTCATTTCTCAGCCACAAGGTGCTAAGCTCACTGCCCTCTTCCAGAAGGCCATTACTGCAGACAACATAAGTGAAACTAAGCTTGCAGTGCCTGGCTCCCAGCTTCATGAATTCCACTGCAGTATGCATACACAAAATAATCAGCTGTGTGATGATATGGGCTAGTGCCAGCATAGCTAGCTTGAGTGTTGTACAGAATTATATCCTTTGAATATTAAACTGATGTGTACAAGATTTTTGTGTTACAAATGTATTACAACTGTATGACATTTGAATATCAAAATGTATTTGTAAAGTTGCTAGTGTTGAAAAATGTATCAGCAGTGGGTCCTGCTGGACAAAGAAGGAAAATACATGTGAGACTATATGTATATATGTTAGCAAAGGACCCTAGAAGAGCAGAGGTTAACCAGCTAGCTTACTTTAAGAAAAATAAGGAAAATGTAAATGAGCTCTTAAACCACTCAAATGGCATCCCACAGTGATGAATATGATTGGAGACTGTAGGTCTGGAAGAAGCCATTATTTATTAGCTTCAGTAAAAATAGAGGAAATGCCGTGATTGTTTCTTGGCCTCAGGCCTGCCATAAACATAAGAAAGCTCTAGATATACATTTTTACATGTCTATGCTAAATTCCTCTCTCAACTGCAAAAGGGGATAGTGTGGGAACCTAGAATCAGGTGACCAGATGAGGTCATTCTGACTGTCCTGGAAATAGTATTTTTTAGATATTACAGGGAGTAATCTCTGAGCATTGAGTATTCTGTCTTGGGCCTGACAACAAGAAGGACGATTCATCACATCATCTGCCTTGCTCTGTCAAGTAAGTAGATTTATGTCTCAATAAATCTTCTAACAAAGAATGCTCTTCACTGGTCAAATTATAGAAACTCCCTGTTTTACCACTATATAAGGCATAGTCATATTAGTGATATTACCTCTTTTGTTCCCAAGTATAAAGGTAATATCACTGAGGCAATTTTGGACTTAAAACTCTTTACTAGAAAAATGAATTTGTCCTTTCTCAATAGGAATAAAACCAATTTTTTGGTTACAGTCCTTAAAGAAAAAAGTACTTTTATCCCCCCCATTGCACAAAGTATTGTATACCTTTGAGAAGGCAAGTAAAAGAGATCTTTATGCCTTATATAGTGGTAAAATAGAGAGTTTCTATAATCTGACCAGTGAAGAACGTTCTTTGTTAGAATATTTATTGAGAGATAAATTTGTTAGAATCATGAAACCCAATAAAGGTGGGAGGGTTATGACAGCAATGCAAATGGACTACATTAACAAAATTTTCAGTATGCTTCTAGATAAAACTTGTTATATGGTAGCATCCAGGAATGAGATTAATGTAGCCTACAAAAGATTGATTTATTTTTATAGGATGCCCTTTTCTATGGGGTCATCACCCCCAATACATATGATTTTTTATCTAACAAAAATCCATTAATTCCACCAGCATTTGGTATCCCAAAAGCACACAAAAATGTGGAAGATCCACCATATAGGTTAATAGTGGCAGTACAAGGTTCAAAAACCTATCCTTTAGCTGTGTATATAGATAATAAATTGAAGCCCCTATTAAACCAGAATCCACACATCTTCCGTAACTCTTGTGATTTTTTTAGCTAAACTAAATATATATTCTTGTAAAGAGCAAACATGTTTTTGACTGTTCTGTAGTAGATTTATTTTCTTGTATTCCTCACAAAACAGGATTAGAGTTTTTTGAAGTAATGCTTTCAGAATGCCAACTATTTGACATTAATGAAACCCATTTTTTGCTCGAACTAATGGATTTAGTGTTAACCAACAATTTTTTTGTATTTTGAAGGAAAATATTACAAACAAGTTAGTGGTGTGGCAATGGGGGTGGTTAGCTCCCGCATGTTTGCCAATATAATTATGTTATATTGGTAGAAAAAATGTGTCCTTAATCTTGGGTTTGCTTCACTGTGGTCTTTTTACTTTCGATTTTTGGATGATATATTTTTATTCGGAAAGGTGACTCTTTGGAAATAAAGGTATTCTTGAAATATTCAACTTGTACAACTACATTTTTGAAGTTTACACAAAACAAGTATTGTACAAGTTAAACATTTTTAGAAGTCCAACTCAAGTTAGAGAATGACGGTCTAATGTCTAGTATATACAGGAAGGAGACATTTTCAAACTCTTACCTCCACTATGACAGCAGGCACCCTATGCACTATAAGAAAAATTTAGTGAAAGGCCAATTTATTAGAGCCACCAGAATGATCTCAGATGAAAATCTTTTTGGGAAAGAATTAAACAAAATGATCTCCATATTTTTGGTCAGAGGATACCCCTTAGACTTGTTAAGGTCATTGAGGAAGGAAGTTGAGGAGAATAGGGGGGTAAAATTCCTCTGCATTTTGGCTAAACTGGACTTACTAAAAATAATAGGTTCAAACAGACAACTGAGTTCTGAAAATTTTCAACAAGCTATGGCTATAAAATATGATGGTTTAAGTTACAAAGTAAGAACCATTATTACTATGAATTGGGCTGTTTTAAACACCATGATGAACTTTTCCAACATTTAGGTGATAAACCTACTTTTATTCACAAAGTACATAGGAACAATAAAGAAGTGTTGGAGAAAGGTAAACAAACCATAAGGACAGGAACTACTAAATGTGGTAGGTGTAACTATTGCCAATATATTATTGAGATTGAAGAGGTTACTTTGAACAATGTTTTTCAAACAACTCTCACATTTAGGAAAGGTGACTGCAATTCTGTAGGGTTGGTATATTTGGCTCTTTGTAATCAATGTCTTTCATTTTATGTGGGGAAAATGGAGAATACACTTTCTAAAAGGATTTAGGAGCATTTATATGATGTGAAAAAGGACTAACCAGAAGAATGTACTATACAGACACTCTTGTTCATGTGTTGGTTTTACAAAATGTGTTTATGGCATTTTAGAAATTGTTTCACATGATGCCAGAGGAGGAGTTTGTGAAAATCATATAGAATACAAGGAACTCCCCTAGCAACTCAGACTGGATGCTACACAAAAAACGGGTCTTAATGATTACATTTCAATTAATTCTATATTAAAAATTAGAGCAGCAAAACTGTAATTTTTAATGCATATGTTCACTAGTTAACAAGGTTGGCTACTTTTAACAATTTCATTTATTGTTTTAAATGTTCTAAAAGTTATTTGTAAGTTTTTAAGGGACTTTTACTTCCATACTTTTTATGATACTTTTCTCTTTAAGAGGCTAATTTAAATTAATTCAAAAGGTGCAATAATGGGGTAATTAAAAGGAATGATTTTTAAAGGGATTGTAGTTCTGATGAAGTCCATGTAGATGGACGAAAGCGCTTAACTCTTGTACTAACTCATGTATTTTTCAATAAAACTGTATGAATTTCAATGCCTTGAGCTTCAGACACCATGGAGTTTTATTAGTTTATTCCTTTCACAACCAGCTATTGTCAAGCTGGACATGCACCTGCTCTAAGCCCCCCTACATTACACATGCTATACCACTTCTCAACTACCCTGTTTCATGTGGTCATAAAATACTACTCTAAAATGAGAGCAAAAAGAAATTATTCAATGTAAATCTTTACTTGATACTTTGTACAAACTATACTATTCTTATGATTTTTACTATGTATTTTATACAAATCTTTACCTTGATACTTGAGTCTGTGCAGATTATGGTATTCTTATGTTTTTTTACTATGTATTTTGTATAAATTTAGTCCTTGCAACTCAAATCTTGTAATTTAAACTGTTAATTTTTTGTATTGTGGAGCTTTTCTCCCTGGGCCTCCACTGAAAATGGGTTCTGTATGGCCCAGTGGACTGTCCTGGTAAATAAAAGTGAAATAAATAAATAATTTCATACGTACATACATACATACATTTAACTGCATAAAGATCATTAGCATCATACCCAAAGATTCAACCAAGTATAAAACAGAATAAACAGAAGAGTATTTATGAGAGCATAAAAAATATTAACTACCTGATAGCATATAAGTCAATATGCGTGATCTCTGCAGAAGAAAAAGTCATCTAAATAATTCTACATCAAAGATAACTATTACTAAAGCAGGTGTTGCTGCTGGCAAACAGCTTTGCATTTTAGTATTTAGTATGTAAATGCAGTTTCTGTTGCTCTTGAAGAAAAATAAAATCACCTATGTTGCATTAAAAATGGTGTGGTGGTGATATTGCCATAACATTTCCTGAACTAGATCAGCTATGCAAAAGGGGGTGTTTGCAAACAATGACAACAGGTTCATAGTTACTAGGCAGCCCAGGATACCAGTAAGAAACCCGGATTCCCAATTGCCCAAAGCACTGTCTGGTTAAGTGACTTGCTCAGTGTCACAGGGGAGGAAAATGATGGTGGCAAGTCCCAAACCCTGCACCTTTGCCACAGGAAGAAAATGATTAACAACCCGGACTATCATCCTCTGCATTAACTGCCAGAGTTAAATTAAATGTAGAGATAATTTATAATCCAGTCTTGTAGAAAAGACTGTAACACAGTAATATGCATCAATGACTACGTAATGGATGATGAAGATCAGAATGTTCTGATGATAACTCCAAATAATGCACACTATATGACCTGACAAATGTCAACCCCATTTGCAGTTGCTGCAGGCTGTAAAGAAGGTACTGCAATAATACATTACTAAACTGGAACATGGTAAGGCCATTGTACACAGTCTGGGCCTATTAATGAATACATTCATTCTGTAATGCTATGAATAAAACAAAACAATTACAGACAATATAAATGCTGCAACAGCTTTGTTTCAACAACTCATAAGTCAGTACAAAAAACAGAAATATTACAGCATATGGACTACTGTTATTTTATTTTATTTTATTTTAGTTTATTTTTTGTGGGGGGGGTGGGTCTTACATGCTTGCAGGACATTAGCATCTCATTTCTGATCTCATTTTTTAACCTCTCTGTGCCTTTCTGTCATCAGGAATAGTTATCCCTGACATCACTCAGTGCAGTCCTTTGAATGGATAATAATGTTGTATTGTTGCAGCATACATCTGCAGAATCAACAGACCAAGACTGCGGACAAATGGGGCCCTATGCAGAGTAAGGAATCAGGCCCCCATCATCCATACCAATATCCCATTACTTGTCTGTGTCTTCACATTTACTACAAATACTGTTCAAACCTGTCAGTGTACATATTATTTCCTTCTTTATTTGTACAATTATCAGAGAGATTTGGATTTCATTTAAAGCAATTATTTCAAATTTTACAGAAAATAAAAAAAATCTGACAGCCAGTTTCTAAACAAAACACTCACACACTGAAAAACAGACTTAGCATCAGTAACAGAAAAATTCTCTTTCCTTTAAAACCCATGCTTAGGAAAAATGCATTTAGTAACTCATTAACTATAAGAAACGTGCTGGGATACATACTCAAATAGAATATATTGAAGTACTAATTATCGTCTATGCGAAGAGTGCACTAATACAAAAAACAAATGTATAATACATTTGTTAACAGTCTGGGACAGCCCACTGGACATGTGTGCCTTTTCAGGAGCAGCCCAGGCGAAGTAACTTGGCAGAGTCACAGAAGACAAATGAAGTCTGAGAGAATCAAACCATGTACTACAGGAAGCAGGTCTTTAACAGTTCATAATCTTTTGGTGTAATGTTGTTTCATCTGCACATTTAAAATCCCATTGTAGGGCATAGTATGCACATAATAAAGTGTATCAAATCTGTTCAGAATTTTTATTTTCCATATGAGACTGGGTTACATGTAAAAAAATGTGTGCTGAGACTACACTTGTTTTACTGTAAACAGTGATAAATTCCAGTAAGCACTGGATTCTCAAGGGACCACCTAAAGCAAAAGTTGCTTCTGGCTTGGTGGCTGGCCATATCACAGAAGCTGAAGTCTAGGAATGCATTTTTTAATCTGTCATCTTTCTGAATAATCAGCCAATATTCCTTCATACTTTTATGTAGTATCTCAAAATATAATTTCTATGTAGCTGCTGGGGGCATGCTGTTCTCTTTTTGCATAGTTTAACATTCTACTTATACTTTATTCCCATTAACAAGTTCCAGTGCAATATTCTCTACCCCTTAGCCTGAAGATTTTGTACTTGCGCATTGACAGTTTTGCTCCCCATCTACATACTTCCTGAGCAATGAAATATGTTTGCATGTGGTCACACTCAATGACTGGTCTTTTCTATTTCCAGATTTGCATAGAGAACATGAGAAAAGTTTGTGCCACTTGTTAGGAAATGTATAAACTCTACCAAATTAAAATGATGACAGTTATTTATAATAAGGATAAGGCAATTTTGAACTAACTGTACCATCATTGCTTGCTACCCAGAGAGGATGAAATCCTAATCGCAGAAATATGCTAAATGATTGTGTTCCACTAGATATAAACAGACAATTATATCTAAGATCCAAAGCTGTAGCTAATGCTGCCAGGCTACTATAGCAATACCCTATTTGGCACCATGCCTGGAATAAAAAATAAAAATAAAAAAAGTCTTCAAACCAAGAAATCGAGTTGAGAACTAAACACTCATCTGCTTTATAGACTTACAGCCATGCTATACTTTGAAAAGATCATAAAAATGTAGCAAGAATTCATAAAATACACTGAATGCCCTTACGCTCTTGTGATTTAGGCAGCCATGTTCAGCTACTTACATATTTTTAATGGTACAGGCAGTGCAACTGCAAGGACAGATTATAACATGATGTGCACCAGTTATCCCCCCAACCACTTGCACCCAGGGCTGCCACCCCTCTGCCCTCACTATGGCCCTGTAGAGATCTGAAAGATTAATCATAACTAGTCTGATACCCCTGAATTCTACCCATTAGACACACTGTCTTCAGCCTCTGACTCAGATTCCTACAATCTTCATTTTTTAAAGAATTATGTAATTCTGTTATCAATACTTTCATTTCTTAAGTTAATGAGTATATTATACCCATCTGTGCATATGCCACATTCATCAGTTATTCACAATACCTCTGTGAGTAATAGATATAATGTCTCTCATGCCTCTCTTACTTTCATCAAACTTATTTTTATTTTTTTATACTTGCAGACCACAACCTGCTTCAGCTTAAAAATCCTTCTACACTAACCCATCCACAACCCCTTTTTCCCACATGGAGTCAGAGTGTCACGTAAACAGTGACAATCATCTGGAACCAAGGTTTACACCACTGGGTGGATAGCCCTGCTGAGGTTGTTCTTCCACACCACAACTTGCACACCCACTCACACCTATGGCAAATTTAGAGTGTCAAATCCATTTACTGCATGTCTTTGGAATGTGGGAGGAAACCCACACAAACACAGACAGGACATGCAGACTCTGCACAGAAGGCACCCCAGCTGAAAATCAAACTAGGGAACCTCTTGCTGTCAGGTAACAATTCTGTCTTAATAGTAATTGAGACTTCCCTTGCTAAAATCTTGGCTGTGCTATCTTCGTGGTACAAGTGAGTACAATTCAAAAATGTATCTCGTGCCTCTGGCAATAAAAGCTCATATTTAATAATACATATTTTTAAGTAGCTGTATGTTTTTATCATCTTATAATTTAAAATACTATCCTTTAGGAGGGAAACATTGATTTTACACTGACCTTGCCCACTTGTGCTTTTGTTTCTTGATGTTTAAAGAGATCACCAATCTCCCATCACCTTATTTGATGTCTTTTCTGCCCCAGATCATTAATATGCACATAAAAGACTGTCTCATCATTTCTATCTGCACCTATTCATAAATGCTTTCCATAATCAGTAATTTGTGTTTCTATTTCTAGCATGTCGAAGGGTCAGTTGCTAGCGTCCTCTCCTGTTCAGCTGGTGAATCTGGGAATCTTGAGGCAATGTTACAATTGCCTCATGTACACAGACAACCCTCTCCTCCTCCCAACAAATACAAATATATGCGAGAGATGCAACTATATAGCCAAACTGGAGGCTGAGCTCTCTCAATTCAGTACTGGCAAGACCAGTCAGGAGGAGAAGGTAACCACGCACACCACAAACCCAGTCTCACATAGAACTATCACAACTGCAAACCAAACACATAAACACACAAAACATACTCGGAGGCACTGATTAAAAATCTACCAAAACAACAGAGGCCTCTAAAGCAGACACCCAAGCAACCACCACCTCAAGACATAGCAAATGCAACACATAGTTCACAAAGTCAGTGTGCTAAACAGTCACAGCCCTTAAGGCCAAACAACATGCCAGACACACTTGTAATAGGTGACTCCATAGTCAGGCACACTGACGTCCCGCTCACCAGACTGAACAAGGAGAGGGTCACAGTAAGCTGCCTGTCAGGAGCTAGAATCCACCACATAACACAAGCACTCAGGTCACTCCACAGCAAGTACAAATATGACTCAGTCATTGTACATGCAGGTGTAAACGACCTGAGACGTACCTTCCTGGACTACATGAAAAGAGACATAGAGGAGCTCTCTGATTATGTAGCCCAGGCCGGTATGACCCTGACCCTGAGCAGCATCTTACCCTCACCAAGAATGATGCCACAGTACAAAGACAAAATGATCAGTTTTAACAATTGGCTTAATTACTGGTGTCATTCTAAGGGGATCCAGTGTCTGTCTGCTTGGGGTGACATGCTTGACAAGCCACGCTGCTTCGCAAGGGATGGTTTGCACCTGTCACCCCTGGGCTTCCGGATATTGACCAAGGCTCTTGCCACCCCCATAGTGCCTTTTTTAGGCAAGGCTCAAATGACAAACCTACCTCCCTAGAAAACACAAGTGGAAAAAAACTAAGGGTAATGCTGCTCAATGCCAGAAGTCTAAACCTCAAGATGCACGCCCTCGAAGCCCTTCTCAGTATGGAGAACATCGATGTCTGTGCAGTGACTGAAACCTGGTTCAAGGCTCCTGAGAGCACCCCAGCACTATCAGGTTTTACCTCATATCATGCTTTCTGGCCCCAAAACTTGGACAGAACCACAAAAGGAGGAGTATCCATTTTCATCAAAGATACTCACACCTCCAGGTTAGTGGCAACGCACGAAGCATCGGAGACTATCCAGGTGCAACTAACCATAGGCAAAACTGCCTTACAGTTTGTAGCATGCTACAGACCACCCTCTCAAACTCAGGAACCCCACACAGCTTTCCTGAAGACACTGGAGAGTATGAATGTCTCTCCAAATACCATCATTTTGGGAGACTTCAACTACCCAAACATAGACTGGGAACATTACTCAAGCCCCAACACTCTAGCCCAAAGGTTCTTAGAATTCATAAACTCAAATGCAATGGAACAATTAGTCACCATTCCCACAAGAGGAGACAATATACTAGACCTGATCATCACAAACATGGGGACAAAATGCTCCACACCGGAAGTACATCCCTCTTTGGTAAAATCAGACCATAAATTAATCTCACTGGAAATCCACATCCCGCCCCCACCCCCTGCACAAAAGACCACAGTGAAGAACTTCTCAAAATCAAACTTCACACTTCTTAAGACTGAAGTGGTATCTTTCAAGGCCCCTGGGCCAGTGGAAACCACAACCCACACTGCTGAATCCCTTGCAAATGCCTTCTATGGGCACCTTCAAGAATGCATGGATCATGCAATCCCAAATAAAACCAAGACCCATTCCCCCAAAGGCAGGCGACCAGTCTGGTGGACCCCAGCCATAAACAAACTTTACAACAGAAGGAGGAAGCTACTACATGACAGAGCAAAATCCCTAAAAGGAAAGGCATCTCTGATCAGTACTAGCAAAAAACTACGATCACTCATAAAATCATCCAAGGCCAACTTTGAGAGAAAAATCGCAAATGACACAAAAGACAATCACAAGGCCTTCTTTAGCTATGTTAGAAACCTGGGTGGAAACTCCCAGATATGCTCAGAGTTAGTCCAAAATGACACAAAATACACTGAACCCACTGACATTGCCAACATTCTGGCAGACAGGTTCAGTGCAAATTTCTCCTCCCCCTCTCCCCAAAAGGAGAAATAACTATCCCAGCAGAGTGTAGCCTCCCTAGCATCTCAGATGCCCAGGTGAGAGCCGCCCTCTCTAAAGCTAAAAACACAGCATCAATGGGACCAGATGGTGTCCCGGGCTGTGTGCTACATGAACTCCAAGAGGAACTAAACCCACACATAAGGCTGCTGTTTAATCTTAGCCTTACCACAGGATACGTACCCAAAGAGTGGCGTACGGCAACAGTGGTCCCACTTCACAAAGGCGGTGCTTCTATGGACCCTGGAAATTACCGCCCCATAAGCCTGACGAGCCTGGTCTGCAAAGCTATGGAGAGGATCATTATGGAACTCATAAACAAAGAGATTGGGGACCTACAGACATTGGATCCTACCCAATTTGGCTTTGTCAGGGGCAGATCCTGCCTTCTGAACTTGGTCAACTTTTTTGAAACAGTCACTAAGGCCATTGATGAGGGTAAGGCAGTTCACACAGCCTACCTTGACCTTGCAAAAGCCTTTGACACAATACCCCACTCGGGCATCATAGACAAACTCACCAGCTTAAATGTAAACCCATATGTCACAAGATGGGTTGCAAACTGGCTCAAGGACAGAACCCACAGGGTCAGAGTTGCTGGAGCTATGTCAGACTCTAAGCCAGTCACAAGCGGTGTCCCACAGGGCTCAGTCCTGGGACCCCTCTTGTTCGGCATTTATTTTTCCGAGGTACAGACAAACATAGGAGGATTGTGGCTGACAAAGTTCGCAGATGACTGCAAACTGGGCGCCATAATTGATACTCCAGCGGACACAAACATCCTTCAGAGAGGCCTCATAGAAACAGATAATTGGTACCATGGCCTTAAGCTAAACGCCAAAAAATGTATAGTCATACCCTTTGGGAAAAACAAGGTACCGACAAATTACCACATAGGCAGTAATCCATTAAGTACGGAAGAGGTAATCAGGGACCTAGGGACCCAGGTTGACAGTAACCTCTCATTTGACACTCACATTGCCAAAGTGGTTAGGAAGACCTTCTATATTGCCCACCTTATCATGAAGGGTTTCACATCTAGATCAAGAGAGGTCATTGTGCCCCTGTACTCTTCTCTTATCAGGCCAACGATTGAGTACAATGCCCCATTTGGGATGTATCTCACCCGACACCTGCAGCAGTTGGAAAGACCCCAAAAGTTCCTCACCAAGAGGATAAAGGGTCTTAAACATATGTCATATGCTGCCCGACTGAAAAAACTCCAGCTCTATTCAGTCGCATACCGCCTACTCAGAGGTGATCTGTGCCTGACGTACAAGGCCATGTCCAATCCTGAATTAATGGACATGCTCCACCTCAGAAAATCCAAATCCATCAGAGCCACGAGAACAAGTGACTTAAACCTCAACACAGAAATAAATAGAACGTGCTGGAGGGACAGATTCATAACCCAGAGGCTCCCTACACTCTGGAACAGAATCCCAGTCCATGTTAGGCAGAGCCCCTCACTGACTCTATTCAAGAGAAATCTCGATGAGTGGATGGGAGATCGTAGGTTTACCCCGGGGGTCATCTCTTTGTCACTACTAGACAGAGGCATAGTAAACTAAACCCTAAAAGGGTGTAGTATTCTCATCCTAAGGGGTGGTGTAAGCCACATACACTCTGGCTAGGCTTATAAATGCCCTAGGGCAGATAGCCTAGTACGAACCTATGAACCTATGAACCTATGAAAGATAAGTTATTGTAATGTGATTAATATTATTTGCTGTGAAATAGGAGTTAATGTTCTACATTTGTAGCCAGCTCATTTTCTACTGTCCCACTACGCTCTCAGTCACTGTTAATCCCTGACTACAGTCCAGGCAACTTGAGTTTGATTAACGGCATGGATGTCTGAGGTGCTAGCACGGAGGGAGGGAGGGACGACTGTGCCAGTCCTGGGCGGGGCAGTCATGTGGATGTTCCCTCTGATGGTCCCTGGTGGAGGCTGGGGACATTGCAGGAGGAGGGTATGGTCCAAAGAAGGGGAAGAGTGGTGGACGTAGCTGAAATGCTGCAGACAAGGAGTTATACACTGTATGTCAGCATTGCATGTCCGCCTCTCAGACCCAGTTGACTATTGTGGGGGGTAATAGGGTATGCCAAAAAAAAAGAATCCCTCTGGCTAAAGGTAACAGCATGAAACCCAAGCATGCATTTAGGTTTCACATCATCTCCAGCCCAGATCATAATTACTCTAGGGAAAGAAAGAAAGTGCAGGCAGACTTGTTGATGGATGGATTGGGGGGGGGGGGGCACTGGGATATGCTATAGATCTTTGGGTTGTATAAAGCATTAAAAAAATAATGTTTTTAATTCATAATATTAAATGATCAAATGAAAAGAAATCTTAAAGGGAAGTAATTGCCTGCTTCAGATGTTCAACACATTATATTTCAACAGTAAGTAAAGAATAAATATATATCAGTCTGCCAGAATCTTGTCCAATGAACCATTTTATCCAGTTGCCAGTAAAAACAAACCCAAGATGTGCACATCAGTTCTTCCAATGAAATATTTAACTTTCTTGTGCAACAACCTCTAGCTTAGTCTTTTCCCTATACTGTTAATGCATGTGATATTCATTTAAAGCTCCTTCCTAACACTAAAACCTGATAATGTATGACTTTAATATCATTCCTAGTCAAGCCATCCATATACAGATGGAGAGTGATATCTGTCTCTCAATCCACAGCTGCCATTTCTACAGTCTGCCAATTTTTAAAATGGCATTAGACTAATACTTTTGTAATTGCCTAACTTATCAGAGGATCATACAAAGTTACTAGGCTATTGGCCCTGAGACCCTTACAAGAATAGTCAAGAATTTAGCCCATGTTCCAACAAGTCAGCACCCTATGCCACTGTCCAGCAGGGATGTTGGTGGAATCCCAGGGGTGTATTTTTTGTTCCTCATCCAGTTATCCAGGTTGCGCTTAAAAAGGTTTAATGAGGTACTCTGCTTTACGTGGAGAGGGAGTCTATTCCACAAAAGGAGGAGTCTCTGGGACACAAATCTGTCCCGCCAACAAGTCCTATTGATGTAAAAGACCAGGTCGAGGTCTCACGTGTGAGTTCATAGGTTCGTAGGTTCATAGGTTCATAGGTAGGTACTAGGCTATCTGCCCGGGGGCATTTATAAGCCTAGCCAGAGTGTGTCAGCTTTCGCCGCCCCATTGATTAATTAACTGAGCCTCTGTCAAGAAGAGCCAATGAAGTGATCCCGGGGGTGTGTTTTCTGTTACTCATCCACTCGTCAAGGTTTCTCTTGAAGAGTGTTGGTGAGGGGCTTTGCCTAATGTAGTTAGGAATTTTGTTCCAAAGCATGGTGAGTCTCTGTGACAGGAATCTATCCATTCAACATGTTCTATTTATTGTTATGGTGAGGTTTAGCTCACTAAAGTGAGTGGCTCACAGTGACTTGGATTTCTTTAGGTGGAGCATGTCCATCAATTCTGAGTTGGACATGGCTTTGTAAGTCAGGCAGAGATCACCTCTGAGTAAGCGATATGCCACTGAGTACAGCCAGAGCTTTTCCAGTCAGGCTGCATAGGAAATATGTTTGAGGCCAGTAATCCTCTTGGTGAGGTACTTCTGTGGTCTTTCCAGCTGTTGGAAGTGTCTTGTGAGGTACATCCCAAATGAGGCATTGTACTCTATGATGGGTCTGATGAGTGATGAGTAGAGGGGAACTATAACCTTTTTATTTCTAGATGCGAACCCTTTAGCAATTAGATAGGTTACATAGAAGGATTTCCTAACTACTTTGGCAATATGATTGTCAAAGGAGAGATTACTATCTACCTGGGCCCCCAGATCTCTTATTACCTCTTCTGTATTAATTACCTATGTGGTAATTCATGGGTGTTTTGTTTTTCCCAAACGGGATGACTATGCATTTTTTGGCATTTAGCTTGAGACCATGACTTTGACATCAGGTGTCTGTCTCAGTAAGGCCCTTTTGGAGAATGTCCATGTCAGCCAGAGAGTCAGTTATGGCTCCCAGTTTGCAGTCATCGGTGAATTTGGTTAGCCATAGTCCTTCTGTGTTTGCCTGTACTTCTGAGAAGTATATGCTGAACAGTAGGGACCGAGCCTTGTGGGACACCACTTGTGACTGGTTTAGAGTCGGACCTGGAGCCCGCTATTCTTACCGTGTGAGCTCTGTCTGTAAGCCAGTTGGCAACCCATCTCGTGATGTAGGGATTTATGTTCAGGCTGGTTAGTTTTTCTATAATTCCCGAGTGGGGAATGGTGTCAAAAGCTTTGGCGAGGTCAAGGTAGGCTGTGTGAACCACCTTCACATCATCTATGGTCTTGGTGACTGTCTCAAAGAATTCAACCAAGTTTGGTAGGCATGATCTGCCCTTAAAGCCGAACTGGGTCAGGTCAAGTATTTAGAGGTTCCCAATGTCTTTGTTAATGAGTTCCATGATGATGCACTCAATAGCCTTGCAGACCAGGCTAGTCAGGCTTATGGGGTGATAGTTACCAGGGTCAGTTGTGGCACCTCCTTTGTGGGGCAGAATAACCATTGCTGTGCACCATTCTATGGGCACATAGCCTGTGGAGAGGCTGAGGTTAAACAGTGTGTTTAGGTGGGGGGTTAGTTTGTTCTGTAGTTCGTGCAAGATGCAGCCTGGGACCATCTGGCCCCATTGAGCTGTGCTTTTGGCTTTTGAAAGGGCTGTTTTCACCTATGCATCTGTGATTTCCAGGACACTACACTTTTCCAGTATTGTTGTGGGCCCTTTTGGGGGTGAGAGGGGGTGAAGTTTGCACTGAATCTATCTGCCAGGATGTTGTCAATATCAGTAGGTTCAGTATATTTTGTGCTATTTTGCACTAGCTCAGAGCATATCTGCGAGTTGCCACTTAGATTCTTGACATAGCTAAAGAAGGCTTTGTGGTTATCTTTCAAATCCTTGGCTATTTTTCTTTCGAAGTTAGCCTTGGATGATTTTATGTGGGACCTTAGTTTCTTACTGATACTGATCAGGGATGTCTTTCCTTCTTGGGATTTGCTTTTTTTCTGAACTAGTTTCCTCCTTCTATTGTATAGCCTGTTTATGGCAGGGGTCCACCAGTCTGGTTTCCTTCTCTTAGGGGAGTGAGTCTTGGTTTTGCTAGGGATGGCATGATCCATGCATCCTTGTAGGTGCTCATAGAGTGCATTTGTAAAGGTTACTGCATCTTGGACACTGTTATCCTTTAGCGTGGGGGCTGTGAAACTTACCACCTCTGTCTTAAGTAAGGTGAAGTTTTCTATAGAAAAGTTTTTCACTGTGGTTTCCTTGGTTGGGGGTGGTAGTGTGGTGTGGACATCCAGAGTGATTAGTTTATGGTCTAATCTAACCAGTAACGAGCTGACCTCCAGTGCGGAACACCTGTCGCCCATGTTGGTGATGACCAGGTCCAATATGTTTTCACATCTGGTAGGGGAGTTTACCAGCTGATCCAGGGCATTTGAGTTGATAAATTCCAGGAAGCACTGGACCTGGGAGTTTGTACTTGAGTAGTTTTTCCAGTTAATGGTAGGGTAATTGAAATCGCCCAAAATCAGGGTGTTCGGTAGGACCGTCATGTTTTCCAGTGTCTCCAGAAAGGTGGAGTGGTGGTCCTGGGTCATGGAGGGTGATCTGTAGCAGGCCACAATTTGCATTGCAAATTTGCCCAATGTTAGTTGCACATGGATGATCTCAGAGGTATCATGCTGCTCCAATAACCTGGAGGTGTAGGTATCCTTGATGAATATGGATACGCCCCCTCCTTTTGTGTTTCGGTCCATGTTCTTTGGCCAAAATGTGTAGTATGAGTTGTAGCCTGGTAGTGCTGGGGTGCTCTGTGGAGCCTTGAACCTGGTTTCAGTTACAGATGTCGACATTCTCCATACTGAGGAGTGCTTCGAGCGTGTGCATTTTGAGATTTAAACTTCTGGCGTTGAGTAGCATAACCCTCATTTTTTTATTTGTGCTGTTTACGGAGGTGGGTTTGATTTTGAGCCTTGCCTAAAAAAGGCACTATGAGGGCAGCAAGAGCCTAGGCCAGTATTCGAAAGCCTAGGGGTGACAGGTGCAAGCCGTCTCTTGCAAAGCAATGAGGCTTGCCAAGCATGTCTTCCCAGGCTGACAGACACTGGATCCCTTTTGAATGACACCAGAAGCTTAGTCAATTGTTGAAATTGATCATTTTTTCTTTATACAGCAGTATCATTCTTGGTGAGAGCAGGATGCTACTCAGGGTCAGGGTCATACCCGCCTGGGCTACATGATCAGAGAGCTCTTCCATGTCTCTTTTCATGTAGTCCAGGGAGGTACGTCTCAGGTCATTCATACCAACACGAACAATGACAGAGTCATATTTGTACTTGTTCTGGAGTGACCTGAGTGCTTGTGTTATGTGGCGGATTCTGGCTCCCGACTGGCAGCTAACAATAACCTTCTCCTTGTCCAGCCTAGTGAGTGGGACATCACTGTGCTTGACTATAGAGTCGCCTATTTCTAGTGTGTTAGGCATGTTATTACACCTTAAGGGCTTTGATTGTGCGGCACACTGATTTTGTGTTTTATGTGTTGTCTGGTTTGTGACGGGAGGTGTAGGTTTTTTGGGTGTCTGCTTTGGAGATCTCTGATGCTTTTGCAGGTTTTCATTTAGAGCCTCCGAGTATGATTTTGTGTATTTATGTGTATTTTTTGCCACTGCTGGTTTATTATGTCTATTTGAGGCTCGAGGTGTGGTGCAAATGTTAACCTTCTCCTCATGACTGCCTGTTCCAGTCTTGGGTGGAGAGAGCTTAGCCTCCAGTTTAGCTATATAATTGCATCTCTCGCATATGTTAATGTTTTGTGGTAGTAGGAGAGGGCTGTCTGTGTACATGAGGCAATTGTAACATTGCCTCAGGATACTCAGGTTCACCAGCAGGACTGGAGAGTATACCTGAAATTGTCCTTTGGTTATGCCTGAATAGTAGGGTGAGCTGCTTAGTCACTTGGTTGGTGAGGGGTGAATAATGAGCCTTGCTCTGCTGGGCAATCAAGTGTCGGGGTATATTAGTGCTTGCTATTAGGTCTGAGCAAGTGCTGGACTGTAGGATGCTTTTTAAGTGCTTAGGTTGAGAGTTAGACTATTTTCAAGGGAAAAACTGAAGAGGAGACTTGTTGGAGCGGGGAATAATTTAGCCCTAGCTAACTGGCGCTGCCCAGATGTGCAAAACAGTGTAAATGCAGTTTTTGCAGCAAGGAAATGAAAGATATAGAAATTAGCCCAAAATGGCCTATACACTACTAACTTCTGGGTTGAAACCAGCCCTCCAGGGACAGATGGCTGCTCAAAGCTCCCTCTCTCTCACAGGTGAACAGAGAAACCTCATTCTATCTAAGTAAGGTATGGGCAACTCAGAAACTTGTAACACAGCCCTGAATTCAGCACTAGCCTGAAAACTGGACTATACTAGCTTAGAAAGGTGGGAAACAAGGAAAACATGTTTTTGAAAAGATAGCAAAAACAGTACAAAATACACTTAAAACAGCTTTAAATGACTACAAACAGTAAGAAATACACTTAAAACAGCTTTAGATGACTACAAGCAATCAGAAAAGGCTTTTAAACAAATTACCCAATTAACCAGTAAAAAAATCTCAAAACTGAGCCCTGTTCCTGTAGTCATCAATCGGACAAGTTCTAACTGCACACTCCTGCCACTGGGGTGTAGGGGAACCTTCTCCAAAAAAGAAGGCCTGGATTAGTGCTCAAGTTATACAAACAAAGCCAGATTCAGCAGGCCTGAATCTAGTTTATGTGACAGCAAACAAGGCACACTAATTTCAGTAAGAAACAGTTCAAATATGCAGGCACTATAAGCCTCTAACCAGAAATTCCCAACTCAGAGGGGCAGAGTCCAGCCTCTCCTCCCACAAGAGTGCAGACCACAAACCTTCTTAATGTAAAATGACTGGCCTGAAGCCCAAGTACTTAAACCAGAACTAATCCACTTTTAGAATAACAGACACTGAGCCTTCAATCAGCAGTACCCAACTTAGAAGGATGTAAGCTACCTATCCTGCCACAACAGTGCAGACCACAAACCTTCTTAATGTAAAACAACTGGTCTGAAGCCCAAGTGGGTTACTCTTATAAAGCTTGACTTTCAGATATGCAGCAGTCCCATCAGGGCGGGTCTGAGATTGCTTTGTATGCCAGACAGAGGTCACCTCTGAGGAGTCTGTAGGAGGCTGAATAAAGGGACAGGGATTTTATTTATTTATTTATTTTTTATTTTACATTTGTTAACTGGGGGTGTCTGAGCTGAAAAGGCCCTTTTTCAGCAGAGGCCCAGGGAGAAAAGCTCCACATAGAAAAATTACAGGTACATTTAGATATTTAGACATGATCAGTATGCACACAAATTACAATAGACATGTTTTTACAGTGGTATGCAGCACATAAACAGTTACAGTGGAGAGAACAAACAAGAAAATATTAATTTAAAAATAAAGGTAATTAATAGATTTGTGGTGTACAGCTGAAATTTGGAACATAGGTAGAATACATACATAGTACACCGGTACAGTACATACATTGTATATTAGCCAGTGTTTGTGAGTAAGAGTGAAAATTATTATCAAGTACTGTAGGTTTAGTATGTGTACCTTATCCACTTTCAGTAGCCTGGGGAGCAGGCTATCTGTGTAGGGTAGATGTTTGAGGCCCTGGATTCCCTGGGTGAGGAATCTCTGTAGTCTCTCCAGCTGCTACATGTGCTTTGTGAGGTACATGCCTGAAAGGGGCATTGTATTCCATAATCGGTCTTATAAGGGAAGAATACAGGGATGTTATGACCACCTTGTCCCTGGATGAGATACCCTTGCTAATGTGGTAGGCCATGTAGAAAGCTTTCCGTACAATGGAGGCAATATGGTGATCAAAAGTCAGTTTCTTATCAACCTGGGTTCCCAAGTCCCTCACAACTGATTGTGTGTTTAGTGCCTTATTATCAATGTGATAATTTGTGGGGACATCATTCTTCCCAAAAGGGATGATGATGCATTTTTTGGCATTCAGTTTGAGGCCATGTTTCTGGCACCAGTCATTTGTTTGGGTGAGACCCTTTTGAAGGATGTCCACATCACTACGGCAATTGATGACAGCATCCAGCTTGCAGTCATCTGCAATCTTGGTCAGCCATAGCCCACTAGATTTTGCCTGCACCTCGGAGAAGTATATCCCAAACAGCAGAGGCCCCAAGACTGATCCCTGGGGTACACCGCTTGTTACGGGTCTACTACTTGAGGTGGCTACCCCTATCTTGACTAGGTGGGTTCTATCAGTGAGCCAGTTTGCTACCCATCTGGTAACATATGGATTGATGCCTAGTTGAGAGAGTTTACTTATTATACCTGAGTGGGGAATAATATCAGAGGCCTTGGCCAGGTCAAGGTAGGCAGTGTGCACTGTCTTCCCCTTGTCTATGGCCGTGGTGACTGTCTCAAAGAAGTCAACCAAATTTAACAGGCATGTCCTCCCCTTGGCAAAACCAAACTGTGTGGGATCACGTGTCTGGAGGTTGCCAATGTCCTTGTTAATGAGGTCCATGATAATGCACTCCATGGCCTTGCAGATCAGTTTAGTTAGGCTGATGGGTCTATAATTTCCTGGATCACTGGATGCTCCACCTTTGTGCAAATGGATTACAGTAGCTGTCCTCCACTTGGCTGGGATGAAGCCGGTACTCAGGCTTTGGTTGAATAGGGTGCCTAATGCTGCTGCAAGTTCCTGCCTGAGTTCATGTAGGATGCAGCCTGAGATGTTATTGGGTCCCATGGAGACTGTATTTTTTGCCCTTGAGAGGGCAGTGATGACTTACTACCTAGAAGTAAGGGGAGGGGGCAGGTACTTGGGATGTCATGTTTTTTTGATGAGGGGGACAGAGGAGGGAAGCTTTCACTGAACCTGTCTGCCAACAGGTTGGCTATATCTATAGGGTTTGTGTATGTAATGTTCTTGACCACCAGTTCTGAGCAGATCTGGGTGCTTCCCTTGAGATTGCAGACATATGTGAAGAAAGCCTTATGATTGTCTTTAGTCGATGTGGCCAGTTTGGGCTCAAAGTTTGCTTTGGAGGATTTCACTAGTGCTCTCATTTGCTTGTTCAGGCTAAGGAGAGATTGCTTCCAATTAGACACCTGCTCCTTCTTGGTCCTGGACAGCAATGTTTTCCTTTTCTTATTGTAGATGTCCACCAGACAGGTTTACTCTTCTTTGAGGAGGAGGATTTCATCCTGTCTGGTATTCCTGATTCCATGCAGCTATATAAATGCTCATATAGTACTTTACTGTAAGTTTGGACATATGTACCAGTTTCTGTGTAGGGGGAGGGGGCTATGAAGCTGTTTATACCTTCCGTTAGGAGGTTGAAATCAGCTTTGGAGAAGTTTTTTGTTTGACCCTAGCTGGGGGGGGGGGGTCGAGGGAGATGGTGACTTCGAAAGTTACTGCTTTGTGGTCGGATCTTACCAGGGATGATGACACTGTAGTGATGCTGCAGTGATTAGTCATGTTGGTTAATAGCAAGTCCAAGATATTTTCACCTCTTGTGGGGGTTTCAACCAACTGGTCCAAGGCATTTGCTTTGACGAAATCAAGGAATCTCTGAGCATTTGTGTTTTGGCATGAGTATTTCTTCCATTCTATGGTCAGATAGTTAAAGTCACCCAGGATCAGGGTAAAGGGTTGAATATTAATAGATTCGAAGAGGTCCAGATAGGTGGAGTGGGCATCTTGAGTCAGAGTTGGAGGCCTGTAGCTAGCTATGATTTGAATAGGGGTCTTGTCAGTTGTTAACTGCACCTGGAGTATTTCTTGTGCATCATACTGTTTGACCAGCCTAGAGGTGTGTATGTCTTTTATATCTAATGCAACTCCACCTCCTTTTGTTTTGCTACCCACAGCTTGGGGTCTGAATGACTGATAGAATGAATAACCTGGTATAGCTGAGGTGCTCTCCGCAGCTTTGAACCAGATTTCTGTGTCTGCACAAATGTCAGCTTCTCCCAGAATTAAGAATGCTTGCAATGAGTGCAGTTCCCATGTTTAGACTCCTAGCATTTAACAGCATAACATTTAATTTACGTTGTGATGAAATTTTCATGTTGGTAGTTTTGACCCCATGGCATTGCCTAAAAAAGTAATAATTAGTAATTAATCTCCACTGGCAATTGCCTTCCTTTTTTTGTGACCCTAGTCTATCTTGTAGGTGACTGTTGAAGATTTATATGCCATTTTTCCTGCCTTCCGTTATTTGCAACAGCCTGAACGATGACCACCTTCAGTGTATCTTGATGCTGTTTTGTGTTTCCTTTGTGAAAGCTTCTGTTAGACTTGTTCCATGTATTACAATGGCAAACAAACTATGGAAAAATGCAGCAAGAGAATGCCAGTTTTTATGATTTTTTTTATCCCAGTCCAACTTTGTAGCACATGACCTTGTCTCAAAGAAATAAATATTTGAGCTTATGCTAAACATGCTTATAGCTGTGCAACTTGTTCTGTTACAGTCAATTATTTGTTACACTGAAAACTTAATACAGAGGATTAAAGCTATGAACTAGCACTCTACATCCTCTAGTCCTGAAACTATTCCATCAGTCTCTATTTGCCTATATTGTAACTCTGAGCAAATCACTTAACCAAATAGTGTCACCCTGAAAGGAGACATGTAAGTAGTGGTTTACAAATAAATAAACAGATAAAATATACAGAAAGCAGAGTTTGAATTTTTAGCTGGTTTCCATGAAGAGTCCAGCAACATAGCTGTGCCACTCTCTGCATTTGAGTTCAATCAGATGAGGTTAACAATGTATCTTGGGTAAGGTAAAAAGAGAATATATGCTCTTTTCAGCTGCCATTGATGGGATAGGTCCAGCTAGGGTATAAATTATTTACTTAAGGGTGAGTCAGTAGAAGATGAAGGGTAACTTTAAGCCAAGTGCTTACCAAACATAATCAACTGCTGAAAATATCCTGCAAATCATATAAGTCTCTACCCACCAACATTTGCCCTACAATGTAGATGCTGCAGTATATTGGTTAGCAAAAAATACTGGTCTGCTTCTACTCAGAAATTCTTATAATCATCCTGGGGAAAAAACAGCATCAGTTAACTAGTTTAAACAGTGATATCATGGTGTAAATATGTTAAAACAAGTTTTGCTCATGCCTTGTGGCAATGCTTAGATAAAGGTACACAATCAACCCTTTACAGTCTGCTTGAAAATAACCCCACGGCAATGTTAAAAGCAATCTATTAGAACTGCTACAGCAATAAACATCGTGACACACCCCTTCTCTAATTAGAGACAATAAGAATAAAGCTGAAGGCACTAACTGGTAGCATTTTATTCTGTTGGTAATTTGAAAAAAGCACACCACTGAAGTATTCAGTAACAAATAGTTTCATGCTATCATCTCACAGCTTGAAGCCATCAAGGAGCTAGCATTCTAATGCATAGGTCAGAAATTTAGTTTGCTCTTTATGTGGCTTTAAACAATGTTAAGTGTTCTACTCTCACTAATGATAACAGTCAGCTTGTCTGAAAATGATCTAATTGCCATTTAGTAATAGAGAAAGTGGAATGCACAGGTAATAACAGGATACCATTCAAGACTGAAAGCATAAACTTAAATCATATTCATTTTTTAAATAGTAGTTCTTAAAATATCAAAATGAACATGAACAATGTTCTGTCATTGCAACCCTGAATCTAGCTTGCTAGGAAAATAGAAGATTTACCTTCTGGTTTAATTTCCTTTTTTATAATAATTCTAGCTTGTAAGACAACCTTTCCCATCAGATTCTCACAGGTTTCACTTTTTTTTCTCATTCTTTTTTTCTATTAACTTTATTGCTGTACTCATACTTTTATGCTAAGTAATACAGATATTTTTGGTGTGAAAATCCCCCCTTGGGTTGCAATTTTAAGTTTTAGAAGGGAAAGTGCATTTCTTGTAATAGTGAACATTTAACTGTGATGGAGATAATATATACTAAGTTCAGAACTGCCATATCTAAGAGAATTCACCTTTCATCAAGTTAAAACCGTATTGAATTTATTATATATAAATATTGCACCATAAGACACATTTTATATGAGGCAGTGGCTTGCATAGTTCAGTATTTTTTTTGAATCATACTTATATTTGTGATGCTCCATGGATTGCAGTATAGAGACCCAAACTTCCACATGGGAATGCGAATGCTGGAATGCCAGCATACTTGCTTGTGATTGACAATAGCTTCCATCCTTTAATGAAATGGTAAATGTTACGTTCTTGCTCGATCATAATAAAAGTAGTATCAGCGCATATGTAATAGCTCAGTATTTCCAAAAGGACTCCCTTTACTCTTCCTTATAACCCTGAATGTGTCAGGCTGCTATAGGCAAAATCGTCAAACATCACAAATAACAGTGAATTGACTTCTGACATTGTTACACATTACATATACCCATCTTCATGCAATATGTTGCAAAAAATAATAGATTGGTTAACTTACCATTTACACCACAATAATGGTCTAGATTTACATATCTGTGTATCACTGCCTATGACATCTCACCCTAAGTACCCGACCCGACTATTTTCCAGGCTGAAGAAATCGATCCCAGTATGACAGTACCTTCATATTTCTGCATTGCTGAATTCAGTATGAGATATATGCTGTCCACACTACTTCAGGAAGCTTTACCACAGCTGTACGTATTAATCTTTATACTCTCTTTCAGTGGCACTTTGGCATGGCCGCTGCAAAATGTACCTTAGCTGGAGTGATGGCTTATGAGAAGTCATTGCAATCAAATGAGTGTGAATTGGATTACCTAAACTTTGCTGTCATACAGATGACACTTCAAGAAAAAAAAAGTTTTTTTGACAGGGCTGGTCCCCAAGTGAGAACTTTGTTCCTACCCCTATACTTATATAAACTAACTCCACACAACTGTGGGGAAAAGAGAAATACCCTGTAAATATTTAAAATGGACTCATGCTAGTGCAGTTGCATAGCACAGCAGGTAAATGCAAAAACATTCAAAAATGGCTCAATTTGAAGAGCTGAGATTGAGGAGAATTCATTCCATGAAACTCTATTCCTTGATTTTAGCCATATGATGTATGCTGTAAAAGAGCAAGAAATATGAAATCTGATTATTAATTTTTTTTTTTTTGCCAACATGAAGCTAACTCATTAAATTGCAACAAATCCATTTAAAGAATTCGGTGCAATTTGACAACATGCAGCAGACATGAGAGGGTGACACACTACATGTATCACTGAAGTGCCATTTACCACATGTGACATAAATAGTTTATAGCAAACGTATCTATATTTATTTCCCTTAGTTAATTTCTCTGTTCTAGAATTACCACCTACTGCAACCCATTAAATCTTCCATATTTTACTTAGCTCAGTTTGTAGGTGTTAAGAACTCACGTTTCCAGAACTCATATGGTTAAGAGTAGATTTTAGGAAGACTGCAGCCTGACAACATAACACAGTTAGGAAATCTGTTCTGATATATCGATAAGTCATTTTGGCTGGCAGTCTGTTTAACAACAGAGTCATTCTCTGGTACCCAGTTTGCAGATCAATAGTCTAGGAACCATTCATGTTTATTGCTGCAGTAGTAAGCACATGATTTTGTATAGCCAGTAAGGTGTATGGATTTTCTGTAGGTTGATAAACTGAAAGTAAAGGCTGAGTTGTCCAACCATTGTGAGCTGGGAGATCATCAAGATGAGGTGAATGGCAGCGTTTTGACTGATAAACTAGAGTTACCATAGAGTTACCATAGAGAGAGAATTTGGAAAGACAGGTACACTAAAGAAGATTCACATAAGCAGTAAAATTAATTCAAACTAACTAATAGCCAGGCTAAATCTGACAAACAGTGTAGGGTCATGGGTGTTTTAGACCAATAATGCAGGGGTGGACTGAAGAATGGTAGCACACTGGCTTTTGATGTAGAAGGCTAAGGGATCTATTCTCACACCAGGTAACTGGGAGAACTCTTATCTGTTTGGCTTGAATGGTTCTGGCTGCAGGTATTAGCCTGCCACAGGCTGTTTTGGGGGAATATTTGTGAAACCTTGATGGACATTTTTTATTGCTCAGGTGATAGAGCCTAGTTCTAGTGAATGAGCCTAGGTAAAGGGTTAATTCTGTGCTACCATGTTCTGTTCTGGTATGATCTTCTGTTGAAGTGATTTCAGGGCAAGTTTGGAGAAGGGGAATAAATATCCAGTGAGGAAAGTCAGCATTCACAGGTTCAGCTGGTCATGATTGTGAACCTGAAGTTAGATTCATTTGTGTAGTTCTAATTATAATATGGTGCGATATATACACATATGCTGCTGGATACCAAATAGTGTTCAATTTCTATCATGCTTTGTATATATATATATATATATATATATATATATATATATATATATATATGTTTATTTATGGGTGTACTTTTGAAGAACGAACCCGCTAGACCGAATGGGCTAGCAGTCACGGACCTTAGGGTTAGGGCATGGGTCATGGTAAGGGGATAGCCCTACTAGCTATCCCCTTACCCTAACCCTTGCCTCAACCCTAAGGTTTGTGACTACTGCACAACAGTGGAAGACATTCCAAGTCATGCTATCTCCTCCACTGTAGTGCCATAGTCACGGACCTTAGGGTTAGGGCACGGGTTAGGGTAAGGGAATCGTTAGTAGGGCTATCCCCTTATCTTGACCTGTGCCCTAACCCTAAGGTCCAAGGCTATCGCACGATAGTGGAAGACATTCCAAATTGGGCTATGTCCTCCACTGTGGTGCGATAGTCATGGACCTTAGGGTTAGGGCACGGGTTAGGGTAAGGGGATAATTAGTAGGGCTATCCCCTTACCTTGACCTGTGCCCTAACCCTAAGGTCCGTGACTATCATACCACAGTGGAGGACGTAGCCCATTTTTCAATGTCCTCCATTGTGGTGCGGTAGGTTCGGTGTAGTGAGCTTAAGCGAAAATGCACTTTCGTTAAAGTGCACTTTCGCTTAAGTGGGAATGTACTTTCCCATTTTGAAAAAGTAAATTTTCATTGTAGGAAAGTACGCTTAGATATATATATATATATATATATATATATATATATATATATATATATATATATATAAATATAAATATATAAGATAATTCACAACTTAAACAGGAAGGCACACTTTGTGGGATTCAGGAATATCTTACTCTCAGAAGAAACTTCTTTTCTGAGCTTGCCTAAGGCATAACAACTTGAATGGAAGATATAATATCTGGATTCTCTTGGAATCTTTAGAGTGTTGCTGCAACTATGCTAATAGTATGTAAATTATATTTAAGTATAAGCAGTGGTTACAGCCATTGCTTAAAACACAGGATCCACCCTACTTTTGGTGATGTGTGCCAAATGTTTCAAGCAGAACAAGCACTCCTCTAACAGCAGTCCAACCTGTCCTTACCCAGCCTATATGCAACTGATGATTCAACAAGTTCAAAACTCAGCCTTTCAGCAGTCAGATTCCATGACCTACCACCACTAAGAAGGGTGACAAATGGATGTATCAGAACCTAATGGGGATTAGGACCACCCTTCCAACTCTCTTACTCATCTTGGCAGTGATGTAATCTCCTCTCTGGCTCCATTACCTATTATTAGACCAATCACAGCAACCTACTAGCAGCTATCTTGGCAAACATTGAAGCCCCCACTTCCTACATCCCACCTGACAGTGATCAGGATCTCGCCAGAGTCTACACCTAGCCTAGTATTTATCAGAATGCCGTAGCATATCTAACCTAGTGTGGTGTAAATAAGCTTACAAACACACCCTCTTTTCAGCTAGAGTGACTGGAATATTCATCCATCAAATAACCAGTCTTGTGTATTAGAGATCATTCCCTTTATAGCCTCTCCACATGAAAGGACAGTTGTCAGATTTTATTTCAGCAAAGCATATCTATCCTGATGCTTATTTCTGATTAAAGCCTCCCTTCCAGACTTCCCATGCTGCCAGGGATCCACCCCCATCCTAGTGGGGAAGTGATCAGAATCTACTAAGTCGTCAATGATCAGTCCCCACCCAGCTGCCTATTGAGCGTAGTACCAGAGACTCTAGATTACCCTCTATTTTAAACAGGTTATTGATGACTTACAAATGAAATTATAAGTACCAATACTGCAACCATGTTGAGGTAAAACCTACTTATATCAAACCTAAACAACCATTTTTCACAAGTAAGCAAATCTTCCTGCACTGATCCCTTTGGGAGAATATCCCACACAACCTAAATTAGGTATACTAACTCCACAGTCACACATAAGAGGGAAAAAAGTTTAGAATTCCAAGTTCACTGAAGGTGGCTTTCAGTGTCACATGTTGTGGGATGTGCAGTGTCACATGTTGTGGGATGTGCACTATTAGTCCTATTCCTTTTTGAATCCCAATAAAATACAGTACATCCCTCACTTTACTTAAGGAAAGCCTGGTTTTCTTGTTCTGACTACTACCTACTGATATCCAAGGTACATGCTAATGACATTCCTAATGATATTTTTTTAAGAATCACAACTTGATTGTACTACATTAGGTGACAGGATCATAGCAACTTCCTAACCATGCTATCAGCAGCAGACCATGCTTGACCTATGTTCTTACATAGGTATGCAACTATATAGCACCTCCACCTGACAGTAAGCATTGTAGATGTCCAGAGGGCCAACATACACAATGCCAACAGTCCACATTTATGAATCTCAACCAATATGTTTTCAGGTAATTGGCAGTTTGCATCACTGGAATTGTGCATTATTACTCAGAATTTAAAAATCCAAGATAGCTTAGTTGTGTTGAGTGCAATAACTGTTATACCACATCACTAGTTCCTCATTTTCCCCCGACAGATCTAACATCTCAAAAGTATTTAAAGTGAGGATACGGATGACCAGGGCTTTCCTGACATGACATACAATGGCTAAACACACCTTTGTATCTAAAAAACAAAAGAAGATTCTGGGTCACAGTATGAGATACTGCTCCTTTTAGAAAGTATTAATGATGTATGTCCAGTCCAAAATATTCATGCCAGATAAACACTGGAGTCAGACCAGGCTGTCAGGGAATCAAGGAAGTACAGCTTCAAGCATTATGTATGAAGAGAATTATGCAGCTGCTGCTAATTTTCTGTGTGATTCTGCTGTTCTCTGTCAGAACTTGATTTTTTTTGTATCTTTTTTTCCTCTCAGCCTGCCAGCCATAAGCCCTCTCCACAGATCTGATGTGGAGCTGTTATCCAACCATAGGTCAGGGATGTTGTGTTCTTACCAGGATCCTGACAATGAGAGAATCATTGGGTATTAAGATCCTCACACCTTCCCAGTTACTTATACACCTGTACCACTGCAAGGACTGCTCATGCTTCCCACACCTATGCATGCGTGTACCTTCCCATGCTGAACAAGGAGCTACTGTCATTAGCTTAGGCAGACACAGTGAAAGCCTGTCATTATATTGGCTCCTAGTGTCCATGCTGGAACTTATGCACTTTGCATTATGGCAGTGACAGGCATAACTGTCTGAGAGCCACCCCCTCCCCTCCCAGAATAGACACCACCAATCTTCCCCAGCCACTCAGCAAGGCCACAAATTGAACGCGGGTGACCTGGACCATAGTCTGGGCTTTAATCCACTATGCCAAAGTGCTGTCACTCAAGCTGTGTTTGAAGGTAAAGATTCTGTCATGTAGGGAGTTGATTCTGTCATTCTAAAATGTAATGCCTTGATTATATGTGACCACTCCAGGCCACTGATTTTACTTGGCCATTGAATTAATTTTAGGTTGTCAGAAAAGCCAGGAAATACAGTATCATGCATTATGCATAAAAAAATTATACAGTTGATACCAGTTGTTTTCCTGCATGATTTTGCTGTTCTACATAAGAACTTGAGCTGTGTTTGTATGTAAGGTTCTATCAAGGATATATGGGAGTTACTTTTCAAATGTATATAGAGATGAACATATTTCTGTGTACTTTGAAGTCATCCATTGCCTCCACTCTTTTGAAGCTCTCTTGGCATGGGATTTCATCATAATCAGATAAAAAACTCACCAATCTGTGTAATATCCCAGTCTGCATCACAGACATCTGATTTTACTATCTGTGTTGGGGTTGCTACTTAGCTAAAATAAATGTAGTGAACTGTAGTTAAATGACAATAAAATTTGTGATGAAGTAAATTTCACTCCTTAGACAAAAAGCAAGCAAGGTCACAAGAACATTTATCCGGTACAACTAAAAAGAGCTGGAATAGAAGACTGCAGTTATCAGAAAGCTTCAAAGCCAAGTAGCTTTTTACAAAAATACTAAAAAAGACTGCCCTGATGAGGGGCTGCAGCAGATAAAAGTAACATAACATAAAATAATTATAATACTAAACAAGGAAGGTCTAAATTTTAGACATAAAGAAATTAAGAAAGGCAGATTGCAGGTATTGAAATATACTATGACTCAGAAAAATCTAAGCTAATATTGGATAAAGTAGGTAGCCAGATTTCAGAAGCATGCAAAGGTATTAACCATTACAAAAGATAACAGAGTAACTGTTTTATCATTACATATAACAGGGAAATATATATATATATATATATATATATATATATATATATATATATATATATATATATATATATATATATATATAGATGTATATATACACACACACACACACACACACACACACACACACACATATACGTGAAGCTATACAAAAGACAGATTCCAACATGTATTCAATAAGCTAAGCAAGCAATCAGAATATGAAATATATAAGTTCAGAAATTAAAGGCAGAAAGATGAGTCCATGCAGATGAATAATGCTTAGCTAAAAGCACTTGCTAGAAATATGAATGCACTGACATTAGTAGAGATCTAAAGAATATTTAAAACAGACATGTACTAATGGAAGAATTAGGCAGACATGGTAGTGCAGCGGTTAGTGTTAGCAAGAGGCTCTCTGGTTCAATTCATAGCTGGAGAGCCTTTTGTGCAGAGTCTGCATGTCCTTCCTGTAGTTGACTGAGTTTTAAGGACATGCAAGTAGGTGCATATATGTGCCATCTGTGAAGGTTGGGTACCAGGCTGGCAACTCAACACCATAAAAACTTCACTGCCAATGAGTGTGCAGACTGGTGATCTGTTGTGGTGACCCCTAACTGGGAAAAGCCAAAAAACATTGCAGATTGGCTGACACAGCCATGACCCTAAACAAGCTGCTACTTTATAATATAGCCCTGCCATTTGAGAAATAAAGGCAAAAAAATACCGTGGGATGTAAGGATACGAAATTTTATTAAGACCTCAACAATCTGATTGGAAATTAAAATAGCAGATATTAATGACAGCCTTAAATGTGTCATCTCCATCGGCATATAGAGATACAATCTTAATTATGTCCTTGGTGTCCCAAGTTTGATTAGTGGTTCAGACATCTGCTAGTGCTGGTGTGGAGGAGAAGAAAGTGATGCAGCTTATCAGGCTTGCCTCTACTTGGGGGAAGGGTGCAGGAATGGTGGTCACAGAGTCCCATGACTGAAGCCCCACTGGAGACTAAAAACCCAACAGAAGTGCTGGCTTCGAAGGGAAGGGGCTCCCTTGAGGGATTATATCCCTCATAGAAGGGTGGCATGGCCTTGCTGATGCTTATTGCATGCCAAACCCTGAGTGTGTTGCTAGACATAAGTACGGGGATTAATACTACAAAGAACAAAAACTTGAACTATCTCTGATGGCTTCCTTAGTGACAGCTTTGCTCACTTGACTTTTCCCCTCATTACAGTCAGCAGGTTGTAGGGCCAAACAAATATAAAATAAAGGGACGTGTAAATGCTACAAAAAAAAAGAGACACTTACAAGGGGGAAACATAGATACTGCATTAGAGAATATCCTCATAAAAGTGCCTTGCTCTAGGAACCTTATGCAAGATACAAGAAAATTAGTCATTTTGCTGGAGTATACAGAAGGTAAATTATAATAATTGATAAAGAACAGTACCAAAAGATAAATTCCAGAGATAAACAAAGTATAAATAAACAAGGCAGAGTAGCAGATGAGATATAAGCAATACGTTATAAAACAGTGATAGAGGAAAATTAAAATGCCATGAAGAAAACAGCATATATTTGCAAAGTAAGTACAAAAGACAGTGAAGAAATGCCTTAGCAGTAGCTAACATGCTGAAAAATAAGTAAAGATGTAATAAACATTAATAATCTGTGAATATAATACAGCTGAATTGTACAGGATTATAATCAGAGGCAGGTTTGTATGTGTTTGAGACATGGGTGCCAAGAAATTAACCTTGATACCAAAGCAAAATACAAAGTAATAGAAGTGGGTTTTCTCAGACTAGAGGGAAAGGAATCCAATATTTTGAGTTATAACCTAGAAAAGAAACTTAAAATAGCTGTTTCACATATGGAAACAGATATGGAAAAGGAGGACATCATAAAATAACAAAAGACAGGGAAATGTAGACTGTTTTCCAAGCCACACAATTGCAGTTTAAATGAGACTAATCAGATATAAAAAACTGATTTTTGAAGAATTGCATGGACAGCTTTGACAGTGGTTATTACAGGCCAGTGTACAGCAATGAGTACTTATTAGCTATAGCTGTTCAAGATTTCCAGTGATACTAGTACTTTTATATATTCTCACAGAAAATGCCTTTGGCTCAGGATAAATAAATAGTATATATGGGATGACAGAGACCAATGGAACTGACCATACTCCACCTTTTAAGAACCATCAGTTTGAAAGATTTTATCAGAGATTAGAAACTGCAGATAGAGAGGTAAGAGTGTAGCCAAAGAAGAAGTGGAATACTTTTTGTAGAATGTGCATAATATGTACAAGGTCAAAAGAGTTGCTGGTGGCCTACTAAGAGTTCGAGACTTGACAATGTCAAGTCCCAAAACTATGAAAAGTTAGTGCCCTTTCATTGCCTACTAAAGCGTGCTAAGCCTAACCCTGCTGCTGCCCGACTACAACCCTAATCATGCACCTTACCTTAAAAACACTTCCTTAATGGTAACCAAATAGAAAATGCACTGTTTATTAACAGTACTTTTACACTGGAGAGGCTCACGCTCACACACACACACACACACACACACACACACACACACACACACACACACACACACACTCCAAAAACATGCAAAACACAAGAACTATTCCCTTACCTAAAGCTTACTCAAATTCTAACCCACCACCCCTCACATAAACACACGTCAATCCCTTACACCAGCCCACTTGCCTCTGTCTATATTTTGAATGGTCTGCGTTACTCAAATGAACTCTCTGCATTCTGATACTGCAGATCACACTGTCAACATCCTGAACTGTCAACATTCTGAACTACATCAATATATACGTTGACAGGAAAGCTAATCAACGTAACACTTGGGTTGAGGAGTATGGCTTTTCCTGGTATTATACAACCTCAGAGATGTTATATTCAAGTAAGTGTGGGTGCTGGGAGCTTCCCCTACAAAAGTTTCTTTTTGTCATGCATGTTCTAAGGTTATTTCCTGGAGCATGAACATTGAAAATATCAATGTTGTAGGTTGATCTTTTTTTCCATTATTTTGTAAATCAAGATTAGAATATATTATTTTCAGTGTGTGTGTGTGTGTGTGCGTGCGCGTGTGCGCGTGTGTGCGTGTGTGTGAGTGTGTGTGCGTGTGTGCGTGTGTGCGTGTGTGTGTGTGAGTGTGTGTTTGTATATGTGTGTGTGTGTGTGTGTGTGTGTGTGTGTGTGTGTGTGTACATATATATATATATATATATATATATATATATATATATATATATATATATATATATATAATGAACTTATAGACCATTTTCTGTATTTATATCTGTATCTTTCCTATGGCCAGATTTATGAATATCTACACTAAGTGTACATGTTCTGTATTTAAGGACATCCCTACCATATTTTTTGTGCTGTCCATTCAGAAAGATGACACTAAGTGTACACATGGTAACCTTTATGAATCTCCCTCAAAATTTAAGGCTGCAAGCAAATCAGCAAGAAAACTAAAATTAGGACAAAGAACGTGAAAGTTATGCTTGTGTTATCTATTCACTCAGAACAATGTATAGTTAGTGTACAGTTAGTATAGGCATTCATGAATCCAGCCTCTAATATTTGTTTGCTACATTTCTGTTGAATTTCCTTATCTTCCAGTGTCTACTGAACACCCCATAAATTATTTTAACCATCTCCTATTTTTATCACTTTCCATTAACATCAAAACACTAAGCTCCAAAATCCTCTAAGGACATTACAGAGGTAAAAATATGTACATCTGGTGAAACAATTAGTAGAAGCTACAAAGAATGTACTTTTACAAATGATAATTTATTAAAAAAAATGTAGCATTTTTGTCTCTATGCAAAATTTACTGCACTGACTTTACAAGCAACAAACCAAAATTCAAGGAGAGGTGGAAAAATAACTAACTTGCTGAAGGTTCAAGTGTATCAAGTGCAACACCCCTCCAGCAATTACAAAAAAAAAGAAAAAAAAAACGCGGGTGGAATTGGTCCAGACTATACCTCATGCAAAAAAAAAATAATAATATTATAACAACCAAGAAAAGAAAAGAAACCAAACAGAAGGCAGAGAATCAGCATTGCAAAGAATAATTCCTTAGCAAGTTATGAACAGCTGACTGTTTATCATTTGTGAGTGGGTTAACTTGTATAACTTATAGGTTTACCACTTGCAGTTATCATAGATCACCAGTTTCCACTCAGCACCCTCTTGTGCCAGTCATTATACTTACATGTAAATTATAAACACTGTTAAAGTAACAGACTGTTTGGCCATCCCAATCCTCATTTATCCTCTAAAGACAAACAATGTTTTCTTTGACTAAACTGAGCCTAGAATCCCAGGCTAAATTAATATGACCTACAGTTATAAGAAGATAAATACAATAAATTGTACATTTATGCTCAATTTGGATTTTCATTTTTCTATAAATCTGTCATCAGTTACCTATGCCTTTCCAAATGAAATTTGTAATCTTATTTTTTGCTATCACTTTCTTGTCCCTCTTACAAGTATTACACTTACACAAAGGAAAGCCTTTTTCCATAACTTCAGTCATTTATCAGGTTAAGAAGGTGTGTTTGATGTACAGAACAAAATACTTACTTGTTTTATTATTTTATTCATATTCACTGCTGAAATGATGAGAAGTTTTTTCTTATGTATTTTTGTATTTCATTACATTTTTGCATGTAGTATTGTACTTCTGTTCAGTGACATTTTTTAAATCTTTGCTTACTTATATGATGCTCTTAACATCCACATTATGTAATAAAATTATGTTATTGGCATAAGAATCAGATTAGTCATTTTTGTATTAATCTCCTAGGACCTGGACCAATGACCCCTCCACCTATCGCTAATAGGCATCATTCGATCCTCCAGTGATGACAGCCAGGCAAGAGCCCCCCACCACATTTTTCACAATTTATGGGACCTGATTATTGCCTTTATTCTGCTGTAGGTGAAAATCAGGTGTTAGGAACAGAGACAGTGATTCGGTCTCAAGGGAATCCTGACCTTGTCCCTCCTAAACCATCTCGTAAGCAGCTGGCTGGCTTGCAATGGCTGCCTGGGTGGAGAATGAGATGCATGCCTCCACCCACATTACCTGCACCTCAGCAGCACATGCACCAATTAATAGCCTGAGCTTGCACCATTCTCCTGTACCTACCCACCAGTAGGCATTGTTCATGTGGCAAGACAGGCTGCCTTCCTCACCCCAGAATGGGTAAGTTGGCACTTGCCACTCAACACTATCTCCGTCATCCATCCCCTTCAGCATCAGTACTGCATAGGCCCAAGCAAGAGTCACATAAGTAATTTTGATGTAAACCTTACATAATACAATTTTTCTTATACCTTCTATTAAATGTGATAGAAATAAAATATTAAAATGATTCAGAAGGCAGCTTTAAAATGGGTCTACTACAAGTGCTTGTGTACCATTAGCTTGCAACACTCTTCTCTGCTGCTACTCACTCATGTTGGTTGGTGCTCAAACTGCCACTACCCTGATTTCTGTGCACTACCATTAAACTAACTTTCCTTCTCAGAACCCTGATCCTAACCTTAAAAATGACTCCTGATCACCCCCTAAGCCTATCTCTGAGCCAGTTCGTGTTTGCTCCCTAACCATAACTTTGAGCCAACTCCCAATTGCTCCCTAAACTTAAAAGCCCTTTCGCCTCCCTTACTCTAACCTACCATAACTCTCAGTCACTCTCTAAACCAAAAAACCCTACTCTTCCTCCCCTCCCTAAACCTAAACCCCCCACACGTTTTTCTTCTTCATTTACCAGTTCACAGTGAGACCTTGATGGAATCTGACTGCTGTGGCAGCTGCAGCCCTGAGCTCTGAGCAGCTGCTCAGCCAGGTGGGCAGATGGGGAAACAGCTGCTCAAGCCCATGGCTGCAAGTTCCTGGATTTCATGCAGCTGGGGCTCAAGTAGTTGTAATTGTGTCCCTTAAAATTTCAGACATTTGCTATCTTTATAGGGGATCAACAATTAACTTGCTTTCAGAAACTGGAGATTCTGAATAACTTTTACAAGTCAGGAAATAGATGAAGCTGTAGTTTATGTGAAAAATGCCGTACAATCAGCTTCAAAGGAGTTAAGACAGAAAACATTAAATTTCAGATCACTTATTAGGACTTAGTATTAAAACAGGCAACTGTATATTCAAGTACATGGATAAATAAAGTAGCCAAGTAAAATAGTTGTTTATCAAAAAGGGATCACAGCTAGGTGGCACTTATAGTAGGAAAGTCTCAGGAAGTGGAATTGGCTGAAACATTCTCAGAGATATAAACATTGTTTTACATATGTCTACAACTGCTGAAAAGAGTTGACAGAAATAATTTACAAATGTAAAGGAAGACTTTTCCAAATGTAAAAGTATTCCAATTTGCTCTTATCATTTAAGTCTTTTATATAATATAATGACTCTAACCTATTGAAAAGTTATGGGGGATTTAGTTGTACAGTATGCTTCCCAAAATGATAATGTTTTATTACCATTTCATGAAAGAAGGGATAATTCAAGACTTAGCCCTCCTCTTATGAATAGGGACTAAATGATCAGCACTTTCAGGAATGTGCCATGAAAAAATATTAACAGAGCCATCTACTTAGAGGTGAAGAAAATGAAATTATAACGTTTGTGATACTGTAATCTGTTTAAACATGTATCTTTAGCATGACCAAACTGCATACAGCAATGATACGCTTCACACTGCAAACAGATGTTGCAAATTGTCACATTTATAACACTGAGGCTGTATGGGATAAAACAAATCACATTGCTACTTACTCAGGTACATAACTTTTGATATATGAATTGAAACTCCATACAAATGTAATAAATTAGGGTTCAGATTCCACCTTCTATGCTCTGAGAAAATAGTTGCATCACCTCACACCTTTCACCAGACCATTTTAAAACACTTTTGAACAGAATTACTACATTTCTTTAGCAATCATGACTCACCAATATGTTTCTTAACATACATGGCTTATCAGTGTGAATTAAAGTAAAATCAGTCCATGGATCCTTCAGCCTGACTTTAAAGAGGCTTTAGTGTCCTGCTGTGATTTGTGCCGATCTGAGCCCCTTCTTTATTTTTACATCCCTCCCTCTCTCTTCCTTTATACCCCACATACATTTTTTTTATATTTTTGCTCGTCTATGATTTTTTTTCTTGTAATCAAAGTCCCTACTTAAACAAAACACACTGGTTCAAATGGTATTCCTGACTACAGGGTCATTTCTGACTTATTATTGTATAACTTACTCCAAACCTTAAGTCAGTGATAACAGAGAGGAGGCTACAGGAAGTATTCCCCTGAGCAGCAGATGTGGCAGGCGAGTACCTCTACATAAAAGAAAACATTCTGAAGTACCACTGACAAACTGTATGGCATCTATGCCCACCTTCCAATGATTCCATCTGTCCAATGGTTAAGTACATTGAACCTGGCAAAAGATTTCAGTCCCTACACACCAACTCTATACCATGTGTAAACAGTCTTTGATGCAGTTTGTATCCCCACCCCCCTCTGTAACTCCAAGTGTAGCATAAATATATTTATCTCCAGTTAAATCTTTCACACTGACCTCAGCCTTAATGTACATCCTGTGTATTAAAAAGTCAGTAGCACTTCACCTTCCCAATTTACTCAAGTCTGCAGTGCTCAAGTACAGAAAAAAATGCCATAACTATGCTACCATGTTAGAATCACACAATATGCACAGTAAGAATTTTCATCTCTTAACTTCTTAACTAAATAGCTTGAAGATGGTACGTGTAAAAATGTAAAAGCTCAGAAATGTCATATTTATAGAACCAGCCTACAGTGTATTAAAGTAAAACTATAAATAAAAACACATAATTTACAGATAGTAAAAGGGGTGTAAAATATAAAAGCGTAGAGAAAAGAATACCACTTATACTGAATATAAACTCGTGCACTGCAAATACATGTTTTAAAGAGAAAGCAGAAATTAAATTATAAGGTATAGTAAGGTTTGAACTATGGTTAACATACAGTTGCCTGTAAAAGAAATTGAGATGAAATGAGACAATGTATGACATTGAGATGTTTCAGCACATAGCAAATAATGATTAATAAAACAGAGAAGTATTTAATTAAAGATGATTTGTCAAGTAATTTAGAATGTATACATAAATTCTGACTTACCATGTCCTATAAGCATGGAGCATGTTCAAAGGGTATATTAAATATAAATACAATAAGAGAAAACAGCTTCTCCCTTAACCACTTGACTTGCTTCTTCCTTAGCTGCAGTCAGATTCATAAACAGTGTACATAGAAACGTAAAAACACAAACTGTGACCAAGGCATCAGAATATACCAAATACAAATACAAGTGTTTCTGAAGACAGGAAGCATGTCAAGGTTCAAGTAATATGCAGGTGTGAGCACAGTGTGTGCATCCTACTGATGATAGGACAAAATGATGTGATCTTGTAGTAAATACCCCTTGGTCCGTGATGTAACTGCAGCAACAGAATGGGTCACATCCAGTCAAGCACATGTCACACTGAGACTTTTAGGAGTCCTTGTAGTATATAAGGCAAACAGATGTAAATCTGCAAACTCATCACTATGAAGAGGAAGGGATATGCAGAGTGTCTGCCTATAGCTGTTGCCTGTACTTGGATATTAGCTATGGTTACCTGCAAAGTATCCCAGGGAAGATAATTAACACCCTAGAAGAAAACAGCCATTATGAATATGTACATATTGATGTAATCAAAAGCAAAGATTTGCAGTGGCACTCTGCAATAGCATGTTACACATGATATAGAGTTGGAGTAATTAGAGAGCAAACTACATTTATTGATGCAGTGGTATAAAGTACACAGCATACTAACGCATGAATGAAGAGTGTAAATGTACACTGGTATATTACTGTGGTACTGAGTATAACAACCAGCACTTGGGACACTGTCAGCCTACAGACAAAACTGCAGAAACTACCTGCACAGAGGTAAGATACTACTAAGATGTTCACAGCACAAGAGACAGTACATGAATGCAGTCTTCACAAACACACAACTTGTGAAAGTGGACATGTGCAGAACAAATAAAGGTGGAAGAATAATACAAAATAGTGGCGTAAGCTGAAACAAATAATCTCCATGTGTCGTGCATGATACATGTTATTTAATTCTACAAGTCCCTCAGGTCTTCCCATGGCTATTCTCAAACTCATTTCCATTGTTGTTTTCCCCTCCTTCTTTTTGTCCAGTTGCCATGATGGCCTTGCTAATACATGCCATTACTGGTTTCTCTTTATATTTGCTTTTTTGTTGGAAAAGGCAAAGATTAATATGGTGGTGGGTAAGGTACTGCATGAAGCTGAATAGGCCAAGAATGTGAGCATTCACCTTCACTAGTAGCTTTTTGCATACGGAAGTGAGATCTGCAAACTGGAAGGATAAGGACTGGTTAGATGTCACTAGGGAGGACCATACTAGCCAACATACAAGGTGGCAGCCTGCATAGGTTTTGGGGGCAGGTCTCTGACAATGAATAAGTAGATGCACAGGCCACCCTGATGATATAGCCATTATTTAAATAAACAGCTCTGTGACTGCACTTTTCTGGAGAGGTCTAAAATACCATAGGCCATCACCTGCTGTCCTTACCTACTGCAGTCCATGCCAGATATGAAATCCCACTGCAACTTCTCAGTGCCACCTGGAACATCATCCACTTTTCCCACTATTTGGTGGGCATCCTACACCTCCTTGTCTTCCAATTATTGATGGGACTTATGTGTTACACTTTGCACTATGTAATACAAGCAGTGAAGGCAGACAATTGGAATATTTTGCAGATGTAACCCAATTGCACATGTCAGAATCAAATAAACACTTGTCTAGGTGTACATATGCAACCTTTATAAATATTGCAGTGCAGTCCTTGGTGGTCAAACCATGATGTCAGCAGCAGTGAACATGTAATGTGCTATATACCATATGTGTATAATGTGGTATCTACAGGATGTTAAGTACAGCAGGCTTGCAACTGTTCTACATAAATGCACATTATTCATACGGCATGTGATTCAGTAGGGATATGTGCACTTTATGGTCACTTACCCTGTCCATACAACGACAGTGATTCACCGTGTTGCAGATGTTGGAATATAGACACATGACTTGTGTATTACACACTCTGAATATGACTATACAACTAGAGGGATACACAGTGTAGCAAGCATTATGTTATAAATGTGTATGATACCTTTTATACACTTTGACCCTATCTATCTAATTACAGTGGCATCTGTTGCAGCAAGTAAAGTCTTACAGTATGTATCACACATTTTATACACTCTAACCCTCTTCAAACAAATGTGATGGTGCCCGTTGCAACAAGAATGCGTAAAACACACATAATGCAGACTGATCTTGTCTGTATAACCACAATAATGTGCAATAAATAGGCAAAGTGCTATAAGCACCCACTACATTTTACGCACTCTGATCCTGTCCAAGAAACTATAGTGATACACAGTGGAGTAGGTGACATGTCATGTATAAATGTAATGCACTTTAGCCACCTTGACCCTCCATATACAACTGTGGCTGCAGTGGGCACAGCAGAAGATGTGCTATACCTGGACACATTTGGATAACTAATGACTTACTCACTGAATTTCATTCTATCAAGCCTACAAAACTGAATGGGTAACCCATCACTAGTAATATGATCTACCCTGATGTTTGGCAATCTGGGTATTAGCCCTTTAAATGAGGATGGGTGCAAAGTACCACATTAACAACAACACCTTAAAATACCCAATCAGTGGTAAGAGATCTGGGCACACAGGTTGACAGCAACCTCTCCTTTAACCACCATGTTACCTCAGTGGTAAGGAAAGCCTTCTCCATTGCCTGTCTCATAAATAAAGGCATTGCCTCCAGAAAGAAAAGAGGTTATAACCCTCCTGTACTCCTCACTTCTCAAACCAATTATAGGGCATAATGCACCCTTTGATAGGTACCTCGCCAGGCACCTCCAACTGTTGGAGACATCAGAAGTACCTTGCACCTGCTCTAGTGACCTCAACATGAGAAGCGATATTAACAGGACCTGCTGGAGAGACAGATTAATTTCCCAGAGGCTCCCACTATTCTGGAATAAGCTTCCAATCCTAGTAGAACAGAGCCCTTCACTGACCCTTTTCAAGCATAATCTGGATAATTGAATGGGGAATCGCAAATTCACTCCTTAGGTTTCAACTGCATCCCTTTTGGACAGGGGTAGCAGGTGTTGAGTCAGGTCTGCTAATAGCATCATTACAAGAAGGAAAAACTTAGCTCAGCTTGTAAGGGCCTCAGGGCCATTAGTCTAGTAACCTCCTATGATCCTATGAGTGTAGAAGCCTTTATAGGGGTTGGAATGCTCCTCCTATGTAAAAAAAGTCTTGATGAGATATCTGTTTGAACTTGCAGTTTTAACCATATGGGTTTAGATTTAGTTATTAACTGCCTACGCTATAATAAACATACTATACACCTTTTGCATTGCCACATATTTGACAGTGTTAGCATCGCATTGTGCTAGCACACATAGACACTCAATGCACTGTGTCAACCCTTCCCAGTCTGTGCTCTTTTATTTCTGGAAAGTGACATCATTCTCTGCTATGGCTTACAGATTTATGTTGTAATAACACAGTGATAAGCACAACAGTGTTACACTCATTAAGTGAATAATGCATTAAGTGAATAATGCTCAGTTTAATGACATATACTCATTTAAAAATGGAATGCCTATGTTTCCAAGATGAGGTGCAGCTGAACTGGTTATATCATTTATTCCAAAAGTGCACCCTTTCAGAGGATGCCAGGTCAACCATAAGTCTGCCAGAAGGAGATCCTCAATTCAGCCTCGTCTAAGGGCTTTGTTCTAACAGACACCCATTGTGATACTGGATATGGACTACAAAGAATCATGTATCTCTTCTGCCCACACACCATTTGAAGTCTCTTTCCATATCCATAGAAACAACTCTGCCTCTCTTCATTATTTGCCATTTTGAGTTGTTTGATGCATGCAGTCCAAAGCCCAATGTTTGTATATTCTTATTCTTAAGAAATTACCACTTTTCTTTGTACACAAAATTTCTATTTGAAACAAGACTGCCTCTGGAACTTCAAGTGTCAGCTATGTGCTGTGAGGCATGTAGTCATGTTTCAGAACATGTAGGCCACATTCTAATGTTGTAGGGTATCTTGTGACGTCTAAGATTACTGTATACAAAGATGCTACATAGCAGTGACTTTTGTGCTTATAATGTAGAAGTACATGTGCATCTTGTTGCATGGCAGAGTGACATGTTGCAACATGTTTATAATGTGGTACCCATTACACAGTCATAGGTTCTTACTAAGCTTATGGCTTACTGATGGGAGTAGTGGCATAGCGGGGGGGGGGGCAAGTGGGGTGGTCTACCCCAGGCAGCACATTTGGGACTGTCACATTTAATTAAAAAATATATTGTTTTGTTTTTAAAGACATTCTTCTTTAAAAATGGTCCGATACCTGTTGAGTCTTGTCTATTCGTGTGTTGTCAACCAGACACCCTGTTCTTCCTTTCCACCCATGTGCAATTTTAAATACAGTACAGTGTCAATCAGATTTGCAAGTGTTCAATCTGCCTTGCTTTACTTGTTGTGTGTGTGTAGAATTTTAAGGCTGCTCGTCTAGCATTCACAGAATTTGTAAGTGTTCAGTCTGCTTTACTGTGTGTGTGTGTGTGTGTGTGTGTGTGTGTGTGTGTGTGTGTGTGTGTGTGTGTGTGTGTGTGTGTGTGTGTGTGTGTGTGTGTGTGTGTGTGTGTGTGTGTGTGTGTGTGAAATGCCCTTTTTTCATTTCTTCAAATCTTTTGGTTTTCTAATACCATGACAGGAATGAACCCCATTCCTAAGTCAAAGTACGATTAAAGTTCATGAAATTAGTATTGTTTCAATCTTTGATGTCAGCCAGAAGTGCTCTTTGCAGCACCTGCAAAGTGCTCACTAATGACTCCTTCTGCAATTTGTAAGGAGTTACATGTATTGCTAACATATCTAAATACAATTGTAAATTATTTTTTACAAGGCACGTTGCTCCTACTACTATTGGAACTGTCCGAGTATCTTTCTTCCATATTGCTCTCATTGATGGCTGCAAATCCTGATATTTTATGACTTTGTATCTGTCTGTATGCAAGACACTGTAGTCACTAGGTGTTGTGACTTCAATGATCAAAGCTACTTTTGTCTTCTTTTCATGGACCACTATATCCGGTTTTCTAGAATCTATCTTTTGAACTGTTGGTAATGGGTGATCCATGTGATGCAGACTTCATCATTTTTTATGATGGTATGTGGCTTATGTTTCCAGTGTTTTTAGCCACTTCAGTACCATAATGTTTGCATAATCCTCAGTGCAACAGTCATACCACATTATTATGCCTTTCAGTATATAGTCCTTTTGCCATTAATATGTCACAACCATCAACGAGGTGTGCAACTGTTTCCAGTTCTGTTTTATAAAACCTACATTTATCTGTTTCTTCCACATGTTCAATGGACTTTGTAAACTAGAGTGTAAGTAGCCTACTGTTTTGGGCTGCCAATACTAACCTTTCATCTCTTGGTTTGAATTCACCTCTCCTTAACCATTCCTGCATTCATTCCTAATCAACATGAAGTTTTTCCAGAAGTTTTCTGTAATTGCAACTACATTGATGCATTTTCCACATTTCTTGCCTTCTCATCTGCTGCTTCACCTTATATTCTTTCTTTTGTTTTTTGGCACATTCAGTTGCTGCCTGATTTTTATGTACTTCTGGTTTGATTTTCATTCCTGCTTGACCCAGTTAGGCATACCTGGTGGTTAGTGTTACTCAGGCTCAAACCCTGTGCCTTGGGTACAAGAAACAAGAACCTGAATTCTCTACCCCTACCACCACTTGTGATTCATGGTGTTGAGTCCCTAGAATGTATGGAATGTTTAGCTTGGTTCATACTTTTGATCTGTTCTTCTTAAAATTTGTGGTTTTCTCTCAAATCAGTGAGGACTGAATTCATAAATAATGGCAGCATTTAAGTTTTAGTCTTCCTGTCTTTCAGGAAATACATGGTAACACAAAACATTTTATTCTAGCAACTTTCTAAGATTATACAAGCAATGTTTAAAATGTGCCCCTAGTATTGGGCCTTTGTCCACCTCCCATAAATGTTGGCCTTTTCTCAATTTCTTGTGCTGTAAAGTTGAGAGATGTAGTTGAGTGTCAAGTGCATTTTACAAGGAGCTGAGAGCTTCAGGGGAAGAGTTTAGTGCTGCTTATGTCAAGTCTGTTTGCAACGTGTAAGTGTTGTTTCACAAATTATATCACTATTGTGCTAAAGTATTTCAGTGTATTGTTAGCAGCACAAAAGATAGTGTATTTGTTTTTGAGGCAGAAGGTTGTGGGTTCTACTCCCATAGTTTGTAGATAGATTGCTGATACTGTACCATGTTGTACTTTAAAGGGATAGATGCTGCAGTCCTGAGAGTATCCTCCTCTGGAAGAGATACCTAGTAACTATGAACCTGTTATCAGTTTGCCATCCATTCCCTATTGTAGCATTACCAGCTTACAGTACCAGCTTACAGCTTACAGTACCTTTTTTAATGTAACATAGGCAATTTATTCTTCCAGGGCAACAGGCACTTTATTTGTAGATGAAACAATGAAATATAAAGTTGTTTGCTACCAGCAACCTCTTCATTAGTTACAGATCTCTTTAATGTGGAATTATTTGGATGACTTTCTTCTGCAGAGATTGTGCATATTTACTGATATTAGTTTGTAATTACAGATGTTTGAGCAGACTTTTATGCTGTAAATGTTCTGAACTGGGGCAGTTTTGTCATTATTGGTTTATACATTTTGTTTCATTTACTGGAAAAATCTTCAAAACAAATTTAAAACACACTCTAACTAGTGTGCTGTATTATACAAGGAATGTAATGTAATACAATCAGGAAGGTGAATCAAAGAACACGTGTGTTTGCATGGTCCTAAATATGTGTGCAAGGGGACTATGATTTGAAAACAGCGCAAAAGTAAACCTTATCTGCCACTGGTCAGATGCATTTTCCTTTGAATGTGGGTTCCAATGCTGTTTCAATGCATGTGAGTTTCTAGGGCTGAGAAGTTTTAATGCTAAGTCTGTTTTCATTGTGAGACTGTATTGCTTTGTTTAGCAGATGTCTGTCAGTGTTTGGACTATAAAATTTAAAATAAAGTTTTAAATTAAATCCAAATAATAATTGTAGAAGTAAAACATAAAACAGTATGCACATTACAGTGTTTATGGTAAATGGAGAGAAATAGCCAAGTAATGGATCACTGGAATGGCTGTGGGGGTTGTGTATGAGGGGCCCCATTTGACAATGATTTTGTAAGGGGGAAGGAGCAACAAACTCAAAGACAGCCCCAGGTGGCACAAACTCTAGCTACACCACTGGATGGGAGATCCCTTAATCAAATCTGACCATCCTGCTGTGACATTCTTCAAAAAGACCCCTTTACATTCAGGGATTACTCTAATACCAGTTACTCACTGTTTACTGATCTTTTTGAAAATATTAACTTGAATAGCTCCTCCAAACTTGTACTGTGGCTACTGAATGACGTCTGATTTTTGCTGCCTCTTGGATAGATGTATTGAGGCATCTGTATTAGTATGAAGTTAAGCCTAATGGTAAGCTTAAAACTAAATCCATATGGTGGGAACTACCACATACACAATCTGTATAAGAAAAAAAAATATTGGCCATCTCTGAAGTATGCCCATTTCAGCATTCTGAAAGGGATTTAAAGTGGTGAGTCTCACAGACTTACAATTACAAGGCTGACTTGAACATAAGGTTGCAGCATATTCAAAAGACAACCATAAGGCCTTCTTTAGCTGTATTAAGAAGCTTAAGAGTAACCAATGATTCTGTACTTAACTTGTATCTAATTGTACCTTTTTCATTGACCCCAAGGACCATGTTAATATTCTTGTGGACAAATTTTCTTCCAGTTTTATCAAATTAACCTCCCCTTTCCCTCTCATATCTTTACTTCTGAAATTACTTTGGAATGAGTCCAATCTAAAGTTTATCAATTTTGTAATTTTTTTCTCTTTAAATAAAAATAAACAAATATTTCGAGAATAAAGGAATGAGTCCTTTTGCCACTTTCCAGGATTAAAATACAAGTTCAGTGGGTACTGTCAGTATAACTAAATGCTTTCTGAGAAGTCCCACCTAGTGAAACCCCTCCATTAGCTCTTCATCCAGTGTCTCTGCACTGGTTATATCCCTGATGCAGAACAGCTATTGCAGTGCCCTAACATTAAGGCAGCCTGTCTACTGATCCTGGAAATTATATGTCTGTTAGTCTCACTAGTATTATTTCTAATTCTACAGAACAGATTTTAGCTAAATTAGTAAAGAATGATATAGGTGACCTTATATCCCTGAATTCAGACCAGTTTAGCTTTGTAAAAGACAGTTCTTACCTGCTCAATCTGTTAAAAGCCTTTGAAAGAGTTACTGATGCCATTGCTAAGGATCACTTAGTCCAGGCTGCCTACAAAAACCTTGACCTGGGGGGGGCGTGGCTAAGGATGAGCCTTGAGTTGCAGCATTTCTGTCAGCTCTGCCTTTTCATATCTTTTATAACAGGAAATTTTGAGAATATCTATCTAATACATTGTTTTTTTACACATTTAGTTTATTCTTAAAGTCTTTTTAGATAGTATCTCAATTTTTGTATTTTTTTTTATATTTTCCTGTCAAAATATTAGAGTCAAGTTTCTGTCATCAGTTAACAGTATGAGCTTCTCTAAATCTTCACACCAGGATATCTCTTTAAAAAAGGGACTACAAACTTTACTTTCTACCAATCAAGATCTCTTTACAAAAATTGATAAATTGGATTTGAACTTGGAAAACTTTAAGGAAAAATCTTCTCAACAAATGGAAACTATTCATCTAGACCTTAGACAACAAAAAGAACAAATCAATGGAACAGAAACATCTTTAAATGACATGGACTCTAGAATTCAGGTAAATGAACACAATCTAGAAAGCCTTTTAAAGCAAAACTCCCTACTGTCAGCAAAAATAGATGATCTAGAGAACAGATCTCGAAGAAACAATATCAGAAGCTTTGGGTTGCTGTAAAATGTGGAAGATAATAATATGGAGACATTTTTAACATCATGGTTACCAGAGATCCTGCAGCTACCAGAAGCCCTTTCATATGGAATTGAAAGGGCTCATAGATCTTTGTCTTTATCAAAAATTAATAAAGCTAACACCACAAGATCTGTCATAGTCAGATTTTTGTCCTCTTATGACAAATAAATTGTCCTGAAGACAGCATGGTTCAAATCTCCCATCAAATTTAAAGATAATGTTATCCGGTTTGACAATGACTATTCATCTTCAGTAACAGCCAAAAGGAAATTATTCTTGCCATTACTCAAAGAACTTAAAAAAACACAAATTAAAACACATTAACTTTTTCCAGCAAGGCTAAAAATCTTTCTTCAAGACGGTCCCAAGATTTTTGATGAACTTGAACCAGCCATCGCATATATAAAATCAAATAAAATCCTGGATAAAATAGATGATATGGACTGGGCTTCCACTAACCTCAAGAAATTAGCGGAAAATGGTTCCTGGAAATCTCTAGACCACAAAAAGAAACTAAAAAGAAATAAATTACTTGAGTTCTATTTTATTTTGTTTTTTTTTTTTTTTGCATAACCCAGAAGTCTTGTGAGATGAAAATGGTTCAACAGGTGAGTGTTGTATTTACATTTTTTCCTTCTTCACTGGTTTGTGTTATGAACTACTTAATTTTATGTTATTTGCTTCATATTCAATTATTATTAACCTCAAGTTACATTATGATCTAATAATATTAGTATTTAGTTCATTAACTTGACATAGAATTTCCTTCACATGATATAATTCATTCACATATAAGATAGAAGGAATTTATGTTCTCCTGCTTTTGACAGTTCATATCTTGTCCTTTGCAACTAGTGGTTATGTGGTTGGTTACGCTGCCATTTTACAGTTACATTCAGACTGTAGGAGCGGGCTATATGCATTGCGGTGTACTGGTTCTTACTTTTTATTGTTTTTTCAGTCTGAGTGATTCTTTCCTTTTTTAAAATTTGTGGGTCTTGGCTATTTTGATTTTTAGCTTTGATGTATTGCTGATGGGTTAGCATTGTTGGACGAGTTATTTGAATGGGCTTTTGTATGTATACGCTGGGGTTTGTTTGATTTGTTTGATGGACGCTATCTTTTTAGTGTCCCATTGTTTTTGGGGAGATCTTGTGTTGGCCATGGACTTTCTTGTGGGATTCTTTGTGGGTTTATTTGTTTGTTGTTTTTTTTGCTTCATTTTGCTATCTTGTGTATTAGTGCTTGGATTTGATTCATGCAGCAACAATTGCGTATTGCTCTTGGTGTATTCGTGATGTCTCGAGCACTTCCTGGAGTTGTTGGATGTTGTTCTGCATGTCTCGCTCACCCTTTCTCCCGCTGCAGCTTCCAGCTAGCTGTTCAAGTTTGTTGACTGAAGATCAGCTGTTAGTTGACTTTCCGATGCAGAATGACGTCATCAGCACTCCAACCTCTTTAACGAAGCACTCAATGTATGATTTATCATTCATCTAAATGGAAGATCAAAACAATACTTATTTAGTGTCATCTGCAACTTTTGAATGTCATCTTGTTAGTATCAACCTTTCGGTCACTCGTTCATCACATTATGATCATTTTGATCTAAATAGTGATACTAAGCCATCACAGAACTGTTAGAGGAAGAGCAGGGAAAGGACAGTAGAATATCATGAGGAACAGTGAAAGAGGGAAAACTAAAGAAACTTGAGATCCATATAGCAAGGTACTATATTTAGTCCCACAAGTATTGTTTATTCTTGGACTTTGATTTGATGATCTATATATACATATAAAATTGAACTGTTGCTTCAGTTTTAATATGTTTTATAATCCATTCTTATTGTTTTGCTGTGCATTTATTTTTTGTTTTAAAGGAAAAGGAAGGATGGGGAATGAGAGATAAAAAAAAGAAGATTTGAAAAGTAGAGTTTAAAAAAAAAGAAATACTAACTTGCTAACATACTGTCATATCTCAACAATATAAGTTTTAATTACATGACTTTTTAAAAGTGGAAGGGAGGGAGGAGGAAAGAAGAAAAAGAGAATAGAAACAAGCATTGGCTTGTTCTTTTTTATATTATAATAATTAATGTATCTGTCTTTTGTTGCATACTTCAATGTTGTTTAATACATAACAAATTATTCATTTTTTAGTAGCAAAGCTATTTCATCTCTCTACTTATTCTGACATAATTGAGTATCTTATTGTTTATGGTATTATTTTTATTTTTGTTTTTAGAATGTAAGTGATACAACAGTTACATTTTATGGCATTGTCTTTTATACAGTTTATCTGAAATATCTTTTTATATATATTTTTTTAGAATGATAATTTTAATGTTGTTTATTAATTACCACATTCTTTAACCTATTTTTCTTGACTCATCGCTTCATGACATCTTACAATTAATTTCAGAGCGTGGTCTTAGTGAAATGTGATAACATGTTATAGGTAGTGGAAGAGTAAGATAGAATGTAATTAAAGTAGTTGACTAGTCTTTAGTGTCATATATTTTTTTGTTATTCCCAGAAATATTCTATTTATATTACTCTTCTACTGTCTTTACATCTCGCTACGGACTATGCATTTACAAACATTACAGTATCTATTAACAGACTGGTATTGGTATTCATTATCTATTTCTAGTATGTAGTACCGTAGTACTATATACCACTAATAAATGGTTTATTGGATTTTTGTTATGTCATGCTGTATTAATACATCTAAGATCATAACTAGGCAGGCCTGACTGTAATTTGCTGCTAGTTTGAAAGATAATTTGGTGATTGATGTCACTCAAATTAGGAGTTTTTAACTCCAGAAGTGTTTGGGGGGTTTTCTTAATTAATAGTTTTTGTGATATATTTTTGAAAATATCGTTATTGATGTTCACTACAACTCATATAAATTACCACTATTTAAACTTATCTTTGGTTTTACTACCTTATTATATGATTTATATAATTTTTGTTGTGTTCCCTATATCTATCATTTATATATTAGCTGTTAGAAAAATATGTATTAATGTGTGTGCTTAATGCTAATTAGAAGCTAAAAGAGTTAACACATTTTTCATTCTATTTTATATACACTATTTTATATACAGCTTGGTTTTATATGAGACTAAAAGATGCTTTTGAAACTGCAGTGTGCTTTCTGAAACTTGCACGATGCCCTCTGACCTAGTAACTGCTAGCACAGCAAAATTCATGTTTATGCCTTTTGGAAATGTACTTGAAAAACAGGTGATTATCTGCTAGGTCAGGAAGCAATGAATGAACAATGCTATATTCTATAATGTTATGATTTTGAACAATTAGCTCTGTTCATGGTATGAGAACGTGCACAGCTGCAGAAGGAAGAGATAAAGACAGACAAAGAACTGTTGGAGAAATGAACTGCAATCTATACTTGCTTTGTGCTCAAATTAGCCATAGTACCTTGAATGGTAACATTGCATATATCTAACTGGTGGTAGCCAAGGCCACATTGTTTTTCTTAGGAAGTTTCTCACAAAAATTGATAGTACAAGCAGAAAAGCATGAAAACAACTGCTATGTAATGATGATGTTAAAACTTGTGATCTGCTACGTCAGCTTGGTAGGCAATGTCTTATTAGAAAATGTATAAAAATGCTGGTATTTACTGATTCTAGTTAGACAAACTCTGTATTAGCACGTTTTTGTCTCCTTGCTGCAAGATTAAAGTGCCTTAACCTGAACCTACCATGTATTGATCATTTTTAAAGTATATTTTTCCTTTGACATTAACAGTCAGACAACTAATAACACTTAGAGTTAGAATGTATTATTATGCAAACAATTTAAATCATGACTTCCTTACATTGCATTTCTCTTAATGTGAATGGTTTAAACAATCCAAACAAGAGGAGATCTTTAATTAAATACCTTAAACTTCAAAATTCTCAACTGATATTCTTACAAGAAACCCATTTGATATCGGAAGACATTACCAAATTTGACTCTAGATCAGTCTCTCTGCTAGTTAGTTCTGAACATATTCAGAAAAAAAGAGGTGTTACAATATTATGGAATAAGAGACTCCCTGTTCCTAGAATAATAGATACATACCAAGATAATAAAGGTATGGTAGCATCCGTCACATTAGAATTTAATAGTAAAATATTTACATTATTTAACATATATTGGATTCCTGGCTTTGGACTTAAAACAGCACAGCAACATATAGAACACATTACTCAATTTTCAAAAGGCAGCATGATTCTAACTGGTGATTTTAATTTTCTTTTTTGATAGTAAAGACTCTACCTTCACTGGGAATAGGAGGATTTCATCCACTGTCAGGTTATTAAAAGAATTTACTGATTCCTTTTGTTTGAGAGATATAAATAACTATGCAGATACTAAATTATTATTCTATACTTTTTTTTCTCACAGGCATAACTCATTTTCAAGGATAGACAGAGTTTTTATTTCTAATAATTTAGTTGATTCTTTATCTAATGTTAAGGTGATTGCATGTCCCCTCTCTGATCATAATTCTATAACCTTTGACTTATCTATTTACTAATTATATAATGCTCAGATAAAGAGGATTCCTGCCTACATCTCTAATTTGAATGATTTTAAATCCTTCATATCTACAGAAGTTCAAAACTTTATCGAACTCAATACCACTAAAGACACTTCCGAAATTTTCATATGGGACGCAATGAAAGCCTACTTGTATGGTAGGATAATTGATTGGTATAAAAAAATAATTTCATGGGATAAAGAGTTAAAAGAGATTCAAACAAAACTTGATAATTTGAATCTACTCCTTTTAAAAAACAAGAAAGATAAAACTATTAAAAAACATATAGCTTCTTTAAATAAGAAGTATCTTGAGATTTTAGATCATAAGATAAAGATTAGTTTAGAGAAGTTTAAATTTATTACTTCTACATCAAACCCTAGATCCATAAATATGCTTGCCAACAAAATTAAAAGAATGAATACATTTAATCACATTAAGGAACTTTATTCACCTCTAAAAAAGAAAAAGGTTTCTGGTCTTCATAACACATTAAATGAATTTAGAGAATTTTTTTCTAAACTTAATCAGTCTACTGAGTTAATAAACCCCATAACTGATATAAAGTCATTCATTAATAAAAACACAAAAAAAGTTAACTGTTCAACAAGTTGAATCATTAGACAGACAAATAACCCTTAATGACATTCAAGTACAAATTAACAAATTAAAACAAAACAAAGCCCCGGGTAATGATGGTATCCCTGAAAATTATAAAATTTTACCTACAAAAGCTCTCTCAATTTTACACTAAGCTTTCAGTATAGCCCAAACTAAAAATGTAATTCCACCATCGTGGAAATGTACCTTTACCACTCCTATTCTAAAACAGAATAAAGATCCTACCAAATGCAATTCATACAGACCGATTTTTTTATTAAATACAGATTACAAAATGTTTATGTCTATTTATGCAAATAGACTCAAACATTTCCTTCCTAGTTTGGTAGACTCTGATCAAACTGGCTTTATTATTAACAGAACCTCATATGACAACATTAAGAGAATATTAACCTTAATAGAATCAGTTAAGAACTTTAAAAATAACCTAACTATAATTAGCTTAGACATAAATTGTCCTTTCGACACAATAAACTGGAACTATTTATTTATTCTACTGGGAAAATTTAACTTTTCCAAAAATGTTATAAATCTTATTACCCAACTTTATACTGGTTGTCAAGCATATGTCAAAATAGGCTCCTATATTTTTCAATTTATACCTATTGAAAAAGGAACCAAACAAGGCTGTCCATTATCTCCCCTTTTATTCACCTTAGTTATGGAACCATGAGCTAATCTGATCAGGGATAATACTAACATTAAAGGTTATGATTTGGGTTTTAATGAAACATCAAAAATACAACTGTTTGCGGATGACATCTTGATTACTTTGTGGGGGGTAAAAATCCTACCTTGACAGAGTTATTTAGTAATATGGACAAGTTTCAGAAAAACTCAGGTCTTAGATTTAATCATAATAAAACACAAATTCTCTTAGTTGGTAAAAAAATTCAACACTCAAATTAATTTTAAGAAATATGTATCTCAAACTCAACAAATAACATACCTAGGTATAATTGTTTTTAATAACTTAAAAGATTCATTAAAAATAAATTTCAACAAAAGTATTCAAATAATAGAATCTCTAACAAGCTCATGGTTAAAAATAAGATTCTCAATGGAAGAAAAGTTGTCACTAATAAAGATGGTTTTACTTCCTAAAATCTTGTATATAATGCAGTCTATATCTATACCTCCTACCCATATAGTAATTAAAAAGTTTAATTCTCTCATTAATAAGTTCCTCTGGCATCCAATTAAACATAGAACTGCGTTATCTATCCAAATGTTCAACTGGGATAATGGTGGTATTGTTTTGCCTAATCTAGAATTTTATGCTATTTCATCTGTAATTAAAACTATTACTCTTCTTATAGATAGTAAATATTCAGCTAAATGGAAAGATTATATTCTTTGTTTATCTCAAAATCCTAATAATACTTTTGAAAATTAATATTTTAAATTAATATGTTAAACTTAATAAATAATACTTTTATTTGGAGATTGAAATATTTTTTTTTCATATCATTATATTCAATTATATAGATCTAACTACATAATTTTAATTTTGAAATCTTTCAAAAACTTTATTCTTAGACACAAATTATATGAATACTGGATATTTCTTATTTTCCCTATAGCCTATATTCATAATATCATCTTCACTACAGATTATCATAAAATGTATTTATTTAAACAAACACATTTACTAGTTTGGTATCAAATGATGAATAATGACGAGTTAAAATCACTTAACATTCTTATTGAAGAGAATAATTTTGATTCATCCTCTTGGCTTGACTTACAAGAAGCTAGGAAATATATTAAAGATAAGCTCGATCTTATTCCTTCTACAACTAAAACAATACTCCCCAGGCTAATACAAAATTTAATGGTTCTCATTCAACAGAATGACTCTAATAAAATTAGTCTCTCTCACATATACAAATCAATAAAATCAGTCTTAGATATTCATTCAGAAAATTATTGGAAATCTTTTATTACCATTAATAATTCTCATCCTTCAGATATTGATAAATTATGTATACTCCAATCAGCTCGTAAAACTACATCCTCACATAAATGGAGAATTTTTACTTGGAGATTTCTGAATAGATCATTTCTTACTCTGTTTAAAGTCAACAAGATATCTAAAGAAAATGTTTTATGCTGGAGATGTAAGAAAGTTATTAATGCGGATTGGGTACACATATTTTATGATTGTCATCTTTTAAAGAAATTTTGGGATGACATCAATAACTTCCTACAAGCTATCTTTACAGATAATTTTTCAATCAATAAATCACTTATTTTGTTTAACACTCCAGTCCCAAATTGTGTAAATTCAAAAAAAATATTCAATTCTGTGGTCTGTTCTATCCATTGCCAGGAAAGAAATCACTAAAAATTGGAAATCCTCTGAAATCCCTTCTTTTCAAAACTTTAAAGATCTTCTCATGGAAGTCTCTAAATTTGAAATGATGACAGTTAGAGCTAGATCATCAGGGAACACAACAACTTACAATTATTGGAAAAGTATAAATGATCTACTGGTAAACCAGTAAAATGATTCTAGTTTTATTTTATTTTTATTTTTTAATTTAAATAGCAAACTTCATCCATAGGTAGTGAACACTTTTGTAAATAGTTATGTTTATTCTTGTTTTTGTATCAGTATTTTCTATTTTTATCTATTGTATCACAAAATCTTATCAATTATTTTATAGCAATTGTATGTTTTAGTTTTGATCTTAATAAAAATTTTTATCAGAAAAAAAAAGAACCTTGACCCTAATGCCTGTGATGCAATTGCTAACAACCTGTCCGAGCTAAATATTAATCTATACATAGTTTGCTGGATGGGTCTACTTCAGAAGCAAGAAATCGCACATAACAAAAGACCAGATACCAGAGACAAGTATGCCAAGTCTTCAAATAAACGAACGACCATATAGCCGACAACTTTCCATTGGTAAGTAACCACTGGGGCAAAAACTCACTGAGAGTACACCGCACCATCTACAACCCACCCTAACTAAAAATACTAACTCCAGGATCCCACTGCAATGGAGAAAAGGGTACATTTCCCCTTGTTGGCCCAATGGTTACTTACCATAGAAAACTTGTCAGCTATGTGGTCAGTCATGTTACTGAAGTTTGGTGATTCTCATATTGGGCATCTGGTCTTCAGTAATGTGTGATTTCATGCTTCTGAAGCAGACCCTGCTGGATACCTAACAGGCTATCCAACATAAGAAATGCTGTTAAGGTCAGGACTGTTTCCTCTGGATAGAAAAGTATTACTAGTGTTGTCCCACGGGGGCTTGTGTTGTGCACTCCTTCATATAGTTGTTTGGCATGAAAACTAATATCACTGGACTATGGCTAACCAAGTTTGCTGATGTCTGCAAACTATGGGCAGAAAGTAAATCCAGTTCTGGTACTCAAATTCTCCAGTAAAGGCTAGACCAAATGAATGCTTGGTGTGTTAATTGTGGGCTTCTGACATTGCCACAGAATGCAAAGTAGTTTCCTTTGGCAAATCTTGCACTACTGATTGCCACATAGATAATGTTACACTTAAATCTGACAGAGTCATTAGGGACTTGGGTACCTTTGTTGATAAATGTTTCTCCTTTGACCACCATGTCTCTTCGGTGCTTAGAAGATCCTTCTACACTGCACAACTTATCATTTGTGATATCTTCTCAAGTTGCAAAGAAATTACAGTCCTACTTTATGTTTTGCTTGTTAGGCTACTCATTTAAAGTAGTGCCTTCTTTGGCATGTACATCACTAAGCACTTAAATAAGCTCAAGAGACCTCAATGTTTTCTCACTTAAAATGTCTCCAATCCTAGAACCCTTAGTTATCATGATTCTCAGTGTCATAATAGACTCATAAGTGGTGATCTCTGCTTAGCCATCCATGTGTGAATTATCTAGAACTTTTTTTTTTCAAAAAAAACTTTCCAACAGTAGTTTGATCAAGAATGAAACATGTAAAACCATAAAAACAGTCACCAGCCCACACAGGTTCCTGAGTTCTGAATAAATCCAAAAGCAAGGAAGATCTGCTTATGTTTTAACATTAAGCATCTGATGAAGCAGATTTTCCTGCAAAAGCACTTATGTTTTAACATTAAGCATCTGATGAAGCAGATTTTCCCGCAAAAGCGCTTATGTTTTAACATTAAAACTTCAATTGAAACTGGAAATCGTGGTCGTACCTGAGTTCTTCTGTATTTTTATCAAGAATGAAACATAACAACAATCATAAAAGTCAAGCACATTAAAGAAAATAGAATTAAATAAAGAAAAACAAACAACTATATACAAATGATACCAAGAAAAGAGAACTGTATTAAAATTAATTACATCAATAATTATTAATTCAGAAAAAAATAGTAATTATAATGTTGATCATAAACATGGTAATTAAGATATAAATACATATCTCTCACTTTGCAAAAGCTAAAAATGGATGAATAGTGTAAATTATGAAAATTTCTAAAGGGCATCAGTTCCCTCAGGGCAACCCACTTCAAGAGAGTGTGTTTAATACTTTTGGCCAATTTCAAGTAGTACTAAATAATCAGCTTTGTAAGATGGGAATAATTTAAAAGCTTAGAGTATTGGGTTGTCAAGAGATTAATCTCCTTCTAATTTAGAGCTGCAGTGTCCAAATAGTTTTTAGTAATAAAAACTTAAGAAACATAAAAACAATGATAAAGGAACTTAAAGAAAAGGTTTAATGTTTGGAGTTGGAACATGTAAGATCATAAATTGCCAAGAAATAGTTTCCAGATCTGGCAAAATAACTGAAATTTGTTTCTACAAGTTTAACTAAAGTTGTTTAACAAATTTGCTTAGCCAAAAAAAGTATAATATGATTGCTAGTATTAATGACAGGTAGGAAGAAGGTTTTTTAAATGGTATAAGCATTATGTGCTATCACAAGCTGTAAAAAATATAACTTTTACTAAAAGGAAAGCATCTAATGATTAATTTCTAAGTTTGTCTACTAATTTCATCACAAACAAGTTTTTTATCAAATCCAGACCATATTGAAGTAAGAAGGACTGAACTTTGAAATTTAAATGTCATAATTAGTTTTAGTAAATGCAATTTTAGGGTCAAGGTCTCTGTTGTATTTAAATTTTGTAGTTAAATTATAGATCTGATTCAGCAAAGGTAACACTCACTTGATAAACATAGATATGTTCTTAACTGACCAGCTGTAGTAAAATCATGGGACAGGTAGTCCCAAACTACAGTTTTTTTTTTTTTTTAAAACCAAACAAAGTGGAAGTTTAGCATAAACAAAACAAACATAAAACATTAAGTTGTCAGGGGAAGGACGTATCCAAGTAAAAACAGACTCTGTTAAGCACTTTCATTCTTTTAATGTAACTAACAACAACTTCATCAGAAAGAGACCCACAGTTCTAACAAAACTTAAATACAGAAACCAATGCATCACATAACCAATCAATTAACTAAAGTCATTAAGTGCAATAAGCGTAAGTCTCTGTTTTAAACATACCATGCAAAAGTGCTACTTAAATAGGTTAAAAAAATCATAATTAAATTCTATTTTTTAAAAAAACATCTACCCTGGGATTCAATAATCTCCATGTAGGCTTCACATGAAGCATAAATTGAGTTTATGTGTTTGCGTGGTGAGCTGCAGCGCTTAATGAATATTCATGCTGCAGCTTGCCTTCAAACGTAAACAAGCAGGGTTTGGTGGCAGCCAGGAAACCGTCTAAAGCAACAAAGATAATGAACTTAGTTACAGCATAGCAAACTGGGTTAGCAGGATTGCACAGAATGCCATGAGGACCACCAGGGTTTTTCATATATAAATGTATTATGTTGTAGGGACAGGACAGTGTATATGTACACTCCAGCATACTGGGCTAGTGAGACTGTGCAGAATGCAACATGAACCAAGGGTTTTTTTTCATATATTAATGTATTATGTTGCAGGGACAGGACAGTATATGTGTACATTCCAACATACTGGGTAAGTGGGATTGCATGGAATGCCATACGGACAACCAGGGTTTTTCATATATTAATGTATTATGTTGCAGGGACAGGACAGTGTATGTGTACACTCCAGCATACTGTGCTAGTGGATTGCATGGAATGCCATTAAGACCACCAGGGTTTTTTATATATCAATGTACATGTTGCAGGCACAGGACAGGACAGTGTATATAGTGCTGAGTATTGTGGAATCCCATCCCAGGCAGTCTGTATAAGTTGTGTCAATGAACTGTAAGGGTACACAGACTGCCATTTATAAAAAAAAAACAGTCATGGGAAGTGTGTTTATTGAATAGGGGCACAAAAATGAAGTTTAGGGATGATCACCACGAAGGAGGACTGGAGAAATATTGTTATGTACCACGCATGAGGAACTGTAAAAGGAAGACAGTTGCAGCAGAAACACTAATCACATCTCCAGATAGCACAGTACGGACTGCACAGTGACAAATGTATATGATGTGACTGTCACACAAGGTGACATAACAGTGGAGGATGTCTGTGTGATATAAGCATCCAGACATGAACAATGGAAAAGATGTGTATCATGGATGTTAAATACAATTGAGGTTAGGTGCATCTTATGAAGCTGTGCAAACTGATTTGCCTGACTAAGCCTGTATTGTCACCAGAGGCTTTCAACAAGAAGGCAGAGATACAGGCTCATGGCCAACAGTGAAAGCATCACACACAATCATGGACAAGATCAGAATAATACCACCAGTAATGCCCATGTCTCTGACACAACGTATGTGTTTCTGAGTGAGTATAGATGGTTTTGCACCAACACACTTGTACAGCTATTAGGACATCTCAGCAATCTGTGAGTGCAATCAATTACACTCTCCTGACACTTACATATGCAGTAGGTGTGAGGACACACTTGACATTATGATCACTGGAGGCTAGTTGACTGGTGTGCATGGCATAGATATATATGGCACATTCTTCTCTGCCATGAATGTAAACCATGTCATTAATGTCATTAAACAGCTATGTATGTCATGAGTTTATTACTAAAATAGATATCACACATGCATGTGGTATTACACCTTGATGTGGGTTCTGTGCCATCGGACTGCAATGTTTATGCAACAAAGCTAATACCTAGGTATGCACAACTAGTTGTGTGATAGCTCACATTAAGGAAGGTGGTACACTTCAGTTACACATCACTGGAAGATGTGTATGGAGATATATGAATAATGGTGCATTGTGCTCAGGTATTGGTGCAGTGAGGCTGTGAACTATGAAAGTATTATGGCCTGTTATGTGGATGTCTTGCACATACTCAGTAGTTGAGTTACATACAAGGGGGTACTCACCACCATGGACACATGCAAGTGGACATTCCACATACCATATATCTCAGGGCACAAGTCACATAACAACTGGTCTGCAGATTGGGTGTGACATTTACATGATCATTGGTTTGTGCATTTGTTTACATAACGAAAGAAATCCCCACATGTTTTTCATCTTGTGTTGTCATTTCTGTGGCAGCAATCTTTGATGTGTGTTGATACTGTCATATTATATTAATATCACAGTTGGAGTCAATAATTGTCCACAATCTGTAGTCCTCCAGACAGTTGTTGGGACACAGGATTTGCATGTCATTCTTGGCATCTGTGATTTCAATCATGGACAAGAAAGGGCCTCGCAGACAGCCCTGATGTACACACTTGATCACTGGACACTTGATATAGGTCATTTCATACATTTCTACATATTTAGATGCCACAGATGTGATCCACTTTTCAACCCACTTGTGATACAGGTGTTGATGGTCACATCTGTCATTGTGGAGTGTATATCTCAGTGTGGACTCCTGTTGACTGCCTCTGCCATTTCAAGTTCCACAGGATGATGCTCTTTGAGGACATCTGACAGATGTAACAGACATAGATGTAGCATCAAATACTCACACATGTCTGCTGGACACAGCCAGGATATTACTAGTGTCCATTTAGAGAAGGTCCATGATGATACGTTTGTTTGGGTATACTTTCTTTTATCAAAAGTACACCACTTTGAATGCTAAAAACATGAGCTCACATCAGCAAAAGTGCAGTTTTCCGAAAACATACTTTTGCAAAACACAGATAAGTAAATTCCATTTGGTCATTTTGGGATCCTTTGGAAGTAGAGGTAAGGTGTTTTTTATCATTTTTTACAGTTATAACAACAGTGTAAGGTTTAGGGCAGTTGGGGCTTTTAGGTATAGGTCATAGTACAGTGAGGATAAGAAATGTACCCTTTTCCCCATTGTAATGCAATCTCGTAGTTGGTATATATAATTAGTGGGGGGTGTGGCCACATGGGGGGTGAAGGGGGGTAAGCCCCTCTGCAAAAGTTTGTTTTTTATTTTTATTTTAGTTTATTTTTCCATTTCAATTATCTGTGTTTCGAGAAAGTTCCTATTCAGAAAACTGCACTTTCACTGATATGAGTTCAGGTTTTTAGTATTAGAACAGGTGTACTTTCGATAAATGAAATTAGACCCATAGGTTTACCACACAGATCAGTAGAGTCAGGATGTATCTATACATGCATGCATCTGGTGCTGTCTCCAGCCCAATCCAGCCCACTCAGATGTTCTACAAGGAAACAGATCTAGTACTTTTTCTCAATGCCCACCCCGCCAGGCATGTCTAAAGGTCAGTTCCCTGTGCATTCTCCTATTAACCTGGTGAACTTGAGCACCCTGACGCAATGTAGCAACTGCCTCATGTACACCGACAACCCTCTCCTCTTACCTTCCAACACTCAGACTTGTGAGAGATGCATTTATATATCCGAATTGGAAGCCATGCACTCTCCAGCCAAGACAGGAATAGCTGATCAAGAGGAAAAGGTCAACACTTGCACCACACCACATGGAACGCATAGCCCTCCAGAACACACACCAGCACTGCCTTCACATAAAAACACAAACCACACACCCACCTTCGCAGAGGCTCTCAATAAAAATCTACTCAAGCAGCAGAGCCTTCCAAGGCAGAAACACACTCCACCACCACAAAGCAACACTAATCACGAGACACATAAATCTCCTAAACAGTGTGCCACTCAAGCAAAGCCCCTAAGGCAAAACAACATGCCCAACACACTAGTCATAGGTGACTCGATAGTAAGGCACACTGATGTCCCACTCACCAGGTTGAATAAGGAGAAAGTAACAGTCAGCTGCCTGTCAGGTGCCAGGATCTGACATATAACCAATGCAATCAGGTCACTCAACAACAGGTACAAATATGACTCTGACATTCTACATGTGGGTGTGAACTGAATAGACTACACAAAAAAAGACATGGAAGAGCTGTCAGATTATGTAGCCCAGGCAGATATGACACTAGCCCTAAGCAGCATCCTACCATCACCCAGAATGGTACCACAGTACAAGCAGAAAATGATTGATTTCAACAATTGACTAAGTTTCTGGTGTCATTCTAAGGGGATCCAGTATCTGTCTGCCTGGGATGACATGATTAATAGACCTCGATGCTTTGCCAGAGATGGCCTGCATCTGTCACCCCTGGGCTTCTGGATACTGGCCAAGGCTCTTGCCACCCCTATAGTGCCTTTTTTAGGCAGTGTTCCAAAGACCAAATTACCACCGTAACAGCTACAAACAAATGCAATCTGAGGATCATGTTGCTCTATGCTAGAAGTCTAAATCTCAAAATGTACTCACTCAAGGCACTCCTTAAAATGGAGAACATCAACATTTGTGCTGTAACAGAGACCTGGTTCAAGGCAGCAGAAAGCACCCCTGCACTACCAGGCAATAACTCATTCCACACCTTTCGGCCCCAAAACTTAGACCGAAGCTCCAAAGGCGGTGGTGTCTCCATATTCATAAAGGATGTGCACACCTCCAGACTGGTAGCCCAACATAATGCATCAGAGATACTTCAGGTGCAGCTAACACTGGGAAAGACAGCGATTCAGGTCGTAGACTGCTATAGGTCCCAAACCATGTCCCAAGACTCACACTCCATGTTCCTAAGCACCCTGGAGAATATTAGGGTCCAACCTAACACTCTCTTGCTAGGTGACTTCAACTACCCCTCCATTAACTGGGTAAACTACTCATGTACCAATACACTTGCCCAACTTTTCCTGGAGTTCATTAATTCCAATGCCCTTGACCAGCTCGTTCTTACCCCCACTAGAGGTAGCAACATCCTTGACCTGGTCAGTACTAACATGGGCGTCCATTGTTCTACACCAGTAGTCAGCTCCTCCCTGGTTAGATCCGACCACAAACTAATCAACTTGGAAATCCACATCCCTCCCACCCCCACCCCCCAGCAAATGTAACCGCCATGAAAAACTTCTCCAAAGCTAACTTTGGGATCCTAAAAACAGAGGTGGCTAACTTCACAGCACCCAAGCAAATGGAGAATAGTTGCGTTACTGCAGAATCATACACCAATGCACTGTGCAAACACAAACACAAATGCATGGATCTTGCTATACCCAATAGAACCAAGATACTCTCCTCCAAAAAAAAGGAAGCCAAACTGGTGGTCCCCTGCCATAAACAAACTATACAACAGAAGGAGGAAACTGATGCAGAATAAAGTGAAGTCCCAAGAATTTAAAAACTTCCTTATCTGCCTCAACAAAAAGTTGAGATCGCTCATCAAATCCTCTAAAGCTAGATATGAAAACAGAATTGCAGCAGATAGTAAAGACAACCACAAGGCCTTCTATAGTTATGTAAAGAATCTGTACGGCAATACCCAGATTTGCTCTAAGATACTGCACAATGGTACCTCCTCCTACACTGAGCTAAGAGATATTGACAGTATACTGGCCGACAGATTCAGAGCCAACTTTACCCCCTCTCCCCCCAAAGGACCAATCACAATACCAGTAGATTGTCAGGCACCCAGTATTACTGCTGCACAGGTTAAAACAGCACTGTCCAAGGCCAAGAATACAGCTTCTATGGGACCTGACAATATCCCTGGTTGTGTTCTACGTGAACTACAGAGTGAACTAGCACCTCACCTGTGTACTCTGTTCAATCACAGCCTCACCTCAGGCTTTGTCCCTGCTGAATGGCACACTGCTACAGTTATCCCTCTCCACAAAGGAGGAGCGACTACAGACCCTGGGAACTATCGCCCCATTAGCCTGACGAGTCTGATATGCAAAGCTATGGAATGCATCATCATGGACCTAATAAACAAGGATATAGGAAATCTCCAAACTTTGGATCCCACACAGTTTGGTTTTGTGAAGGGTAAATCATGCCTGCTCAACTTGGTCGACTTCTTTGAGTCAGTCAACAGAGCTGTGGATGAAGGCAAGGTGGTTCATAAAGCCTACCTTGATCTGGCCAAGGCTTTTGATACCATTCCCCAATCCGGAATCATAGAAAAACTCACTAAGCTTGGCATCAACCCCTATATCACTAGGTGGTTTCAAACTGGCTCACAGATAGAACCCACAGTGTGAAAGTAGTGAACTCCAAGTCAGACTGCCAATTAGTCATGAGTGGAGTCCCACAGGGTTCGGTCCTGGGTCCTCTCCTGTCTGGTATTAACTTCTCTGAAGTCCAGGCCAACAGGAAGGGACTCTTGCTGACAAAGTTTTCAGATGATTGCAAGTATGGAGCTATTATTAACTCCCCAAGTGATGATGACATCCTACAGAATGACCTCACTATGACCAATGACTGGTGTCATAACCATGGCCTTAAGCTCAATGCCAAACAATGTGTCATCATCCCCTTTGGGAAAAAAACAGTTCCCATGAATTGCCACATTGATGTTAGTCCACTGAACACAGAAGACGTTATAAGAGATCTGGGAACACAGGTTGACAACAACCTCTCTTTTGATCACCACATTGCCACTGTGGTCAGAAAATCCTTCTGTGTGGCACATCTCATTACTAAGGGTTTTGCATCCAGGAAGAAAGAGGTCATTGTCTCCCTCTACTCTTCCCTCATTAGGCCAATCATTGAGTACAATGCCCCATTTGGCATGTACCTCACTAGACACCTGCAACAACTGGAGAGGCCACAAAAGTACCGCACAAAGAGGATCCTTGGCCTTAAACACTTGTCCTTTATGGACAGACTCAAAAAAACTCCAACTATTCTGTGTCTCATATCGCCTAATTAGAGGCAATCTCTGCTTGACTTACAAAGCCATGTTTGACCCAGCTCTGTTAGAAATGCTACATCTAAAGAAATCCCAATCCCTCCTCACCACATGCTCCAGAGACCTCAACCTCATTACCACAATTAACATAACATGCTGGAGGGACAGGTTCATAACCCAGAGACTGCCCATGCTATGGAACAGACTTCCCATACATCTCAAGCAGAGCACCTCGCTGACCCTCTTCAAGAGAAATCTTGATGAGTGGATGGGAAACAGAAAATTCACCCCAGGGATAACACCAATGGCTCTACTCAACAGAAGCACTGGGAACTAAGGTCGGGTGGCACTATGTTGGGGTAATCCTATAGCTAGGCTTATAAAGGCCCCAGGGCCATTAGCCTAGTACACACCTATGAACCTATAAACCTATGTACACCCTTCTACAATAACATAGTCCATTTGGAGGTGTGTTGATGTGTGTATCACACTGTTTCAGGTAGGTGCATGTTCTGAGTCATGCTATAGGTGATCTGTGATGTTGTCACAGCTCACTGTTTCTGTGTGATAGGCCTGCATGAAAGTAACACAGTGCATGCTGCCTATCTTGATCTGTCCTAGGGTTTGGACACAATCCCCCTACTCAGGTATCATTCACAAACTCTACCAGCTGAGGATTAACACTTAAGTCACTAGATGGTTAACCAATATCCTCACCAACAGACCACATACGGTGAAAGTTGGTGAATCAACCTCTACCACTGCAGCTGTCACCACTGGTGTACCCCAAGGATCTGTGCTGGGCCCTATACTGTTTGGAATCTATTTTTCAACAGTCCAGACTACAAAATATGACCTGTAGCTTACAAAGTCTGCTGATACATACATATCGGTTGCAATAATTGAGTCCACCAATGATGTGGCTATAGTACAAGTGGGGTCAACCACATAAATGATTGGTGCCAAAGCCCCACAATGTACTAATAAATACAGAATGTGCCAGGATTTATGCCTTATGCAAAATGGAATTTCCTGGTTAATATATCATTGACAACACTCTTCCCCTATGCTGAAACCAGTGGTGCAAGATTTGGGAATGCACATAGACAGCAATCTGAATTTTTACCAAATATCCACAGAAGTATGGAAAGGCTACATCGTGCACCTCAAAAGTCAGGCCATTGTATCCAGATCTGAGGAGGATATAACAGCACTGTATTCAAACCTCATCTGAACACTAAAATAGTATAATGCTTCCTTTTGCATGTACCTCACCAGATGCCTGCAGCAGCTGGACAGACCATGGGGATTTCATACCAAGAAAATACAGGTCCTACAAGCCATGCCATAACAAACATGAATATACTGAAATCCCTGTTCCCAAAATCTGTATTGGAAAGGATGAGATGACTTGTGCCTGGACTACAGGACATCTCTGACCCTGTCCTGATGTGTACACTGCACATCCACAAATCAGCAGAGTTTGTTGAGAGGAAGATGGTGAAAGCAATGTCCCACATGTTGTTGTAAAATGCTCTCTCTACTGTCTGGAAAGTGTACAACAGAACCCCTACCTATCCAAGTACATAGAATACAGAACACAATACTTTACACAAGCACCATGGCACAAGTCTAACTTGGAGTTTCCCAGACAACACTTTATAGCTGATGACATCAGCAGTGTCTTTTGAGGAGACTATAACAATGTCCCACATGTTGTAAAATGCTCTCTCTCTAATGTCAAGCAAGTGCACAAACACACACACACACACACACACACACACACACACACACACACACACACACACACACACACACACACACACACACACACACACACACACACACACACACACACACACACACACACACAGTTGACTACAGTCAGAATGGAACCCTTACCTATCTTAGAACATAGGCTACAGAATACAGTAATTTCTGAAAGCGCCACAGCTCAAGTTTGACTTGGAGTGTCTCAGACAACACTTTATAGCTGATGACATCAGCAGTGTCTGTTGAGGAGAATATAACCGTGTCACACATGCCATTGTAAAATGCTCTCTGTAATGTCAAGCAACAGCACACACAGAAACACACACACATACACACACACACACACACACACACACACACCTCACATACACACACAGTTGAATGCAGAGAGAATAGAACCCCTACCTATTGGGTTTATATCAGATTGTCGAATGCTGACAACTTCAAAGCTTCAAACTTCGAACTTGAAATTTCAAAGTCTAAAAACATCAAATGTAAAAAAAAACCACTCAAAACCCAAAACAAAAAAAAAACACTCTGTGCAAGGGGGCAAGCCCCCCTGAACCCCCACACACCCCTACTTAAATATACCAACTCTGAGAGTGAATTACAGTGCCTTAAAGGGAAATCTTCTCTTACCACACTCTATGGTGATCTCCGGTATGTGCTTTGGCATTTTTACACTTCGAACTTTCAAGTTCGAAGTTTAGTGCTTCGAACTTGTCAGCATTCAACATTATGATATAGACCCTACTTATCTAAGTACACAGACTGCAGAACACAGTACTTTATACAACACCATGGCACAAGTCTGACTTTTACAATGCTGCAGGTCAACTTATAGTGGATGACATCAGTAGTGCATGTTGGAAAGAAGAAGTTGGGAGGCCTGCATGAAATGGATCTGTAGGCATGTGCAAGTATCAAACTACTGTCAATACATGGGATTGGAGAGGTAACTGCAGGATACACACTTCTACTGTTCTGGCTAGACATAAACAGTTGACTGCAGTGAGAACAGAACCCCTAACTATCTAACTACACAGACTGCAGACCTCTGTACTTGATGCAAGTGCAACAGCACATTTTTGAATTTTACATGGCTGCAGATCAAATTATAGTGGATGGCATCAGCAGTGCATGTTGGACAGAAGAAGTAGGAGACCTGCATGAAATACATCTGTAGGCATATGCAAGTATCAAAATACTGTCAGTTCATGGGATTGGAGTGGTAAATTCAGAATACACATTTCTGCTTTTCTGGCTAGACACACTTATACACACACACACACACACACACACACACACACACACACACACACACACACACACACACACACACACACTTGATTGCAGTGAGAAAATAACCCCAACTTAAGTCCACAGACTACAAAAAACAGTACAGTATGCAAGTGCCATGACACAAGTCTGACTTTTATAAGACTGCAGGCGAACTTAAAGTAGATGATGTCAGCAGGCCATGTGGGAGAAGAAATGTTGAGAGACCTACTCAGACTCATACCTTCATGTGTACATAGGGAGCTACTAGCCTACTGGTCCTACTGTGTTTAGAAGCTTAGCTGTAAAAAACACAAATACCCTAATTGAGCACAGTTGGATGGTCATTGTTATCACTGCAATTTTCTAAGTAACACCAACTGGCCATGTCCATGAGGGAAATAGGTGCCACCCCAGAGGTGACTTTACAATCATCCAACCAGTAGTCAAGGTTGCGCTTGAACAAGGTCATTGAGGAGCACTGATTCACACACAGTGGGACCCTATTGCAGAGGAGTGTGTGTCATTGGGGGATATATCTGTCTCCCCAGCATGTTCTGTTTATGTCACAGGGTAGGTTCAGAACCCTGGGCCAAGTTATTCTTGCCCCATTTGATTTGCAGATGTGCAGCATTTCCAGTATGTCAGGGTCTGAGACTGCTCTGTAGGGCAGGCATATGTCACCTCTCAGAAGCTTGCATGATACTGAATACACTGACAGGCCTTTCAGTCTTTCCATATATGTAATGTTTGGAGGCCCTGGAGTCTCCCAGGCACAACCTTGTGCTTTCTGCAATTGCTGCAGGTATCTGGTGAGGTACAGACAGAAGGCAGCATTGTACTCAATTAGTGGTCTGATAAGGGTAAACTACAGTAGACATATGACCACCCTGCTCTTTGATGCAATGTCATTATGTATGACGTGCACAATGCAAAATGTGTGTCTCACCACTATGGACACATAGTGGTGAAAGTGTCGAGTGCTATTAACATGTGTTCCCAAGTCTCACAACACTATGTCTGAGCTTAGACAGGTGCTATTTATATCATAATTAGCAGGGGTACTCCATTGCCAATGGGGAAAATGAGCCATTGTATGCTTTAAGGTTCAATCCATGAGTTTGGCACCAATCATTTGTGTCTGGCAGCTCCTTCCTTAATATGTTACCATCACTGGGGGACTCTATATTAGTGCATCCAGTTACCAGTCATCTGCAAACTTGGTACACCACAAGCCACCTACCATTGCCTGCACTTCGGAAAGTAGTTTGCAAACAGCGGAGGGCCCAGATCCTTGTGGTATTCTAATGGTAATTGGCAACTGCTGGAGGTGCAGTCCCCAACTCTGAGAGTGTGTGCTATGTCAATAAGCCAGTTGCCTAAACCTGTACTAATGTATGGCTTAATTCCCACATGATAGATCTTCACTATGACACATGAATGGGGGATAGTGTCAAAGGTCTTGGATAAGTCATCATAGGTGGTATGTTCTGTAATCCATCATCCAGGTCTATGGGGTCCATATCCCAGAAGTCCACAATGTTCAATAAGCAAGATCTACCCTTGACAAAAACAAAATGAGTAGAGTTAAATGTGTTAAAGGTCACCTATGTTCCTGTGGATATGGTCCATGCTGATTCCTTCCCTAGCCTTGCAGATAACTGTTTTTAGGCATATGGATCAATAGTTGTAGTTCGGCATGTTACCAGATTGATATGCATAGCATAACACACATTTGATATTACATTCTGTACTGTGGTTAATATATATTTGGAAAAAGTACTGAGACACCATGGTTGCAATGCTTGGGGGGGGGTGGCAACAAATGGATATATTGTAAATATGTGACATATTGTTAGATAGGGCCCTCAGTTTCTAATGTTTACACATGCAATTTCATGCCATACAGAGCAAATGGACAGTAAACACCAGTAATACAGCATAAAATAAACATTTCCATATTGCAGCGAGCAACTGGTTTGCACAATGGTTAACAAAGTGTATACATACATGAGATACACATGTCTGAGCATAGGCAAGCAGTGCGCAAATGAAAGCTGCATTGCTAAAGCCTGACAATTAGTATTGAGTCTATGAAATACACCTGCTGCTTAACTGACTATTTGGCAGCATGTATTAATGCCCTGATACATTTCTTTTTTGGCCCAGATGGTACTGCGCTCAAATACAGGTGTATCTAACACTTTAAAATACTGTTCATTAAAGAGTGATAATGGATTGACAGGAATTGATTATACGAGATGTGTTGTGTGTTGGCATAGGACAGCAGGGTTAAGCGGCATTGCGCAAAGGTAACTGTAGCATTTTGTCACTGCTCACCCTCACTGAGCATTGGTCCATAAAGTAAAGGGATCCATTGCTTTTCTGCTGCTTATGTGTGTTGTGTATGATTTTATTTTTTGACAAGATTAAAGGTGTTAAAATGGGGTAGATAGGAAAGTGGTGAAATGGGGAACAAGCAGAGGGAAGAACAAAGTCTGACAGTTAGTATTGAGTCTCTGGAATACACCTGATACTTAATTGACTCTGTGGCAGCATGTGTTAATGCAGTTACTTCTGTAATGCATTTCTTTTTGAGGCCAGATGGTACTGGGTTTGATTACAGTTGTATGTAATACTTAGAGCTGCTTTCACATTACTATTGCTACTTGTTGGTGAGCAATGTGCACCATCTCACAATAATGCATTAAAGAAAAGAAATGGGGAATATAGGACGGTGGTGAAATGGGCTGCAAGCAGAGGGAAGAACAAAGGGAAATCAGGGCAGGAATGTGCAGAAGCGAGGTAGGAAAGAACCATAGCTGTCCATTTCTTTAAAAATGTAATGGGAACATATCTGAAAAATATTAAATTAATTTGGACTGTCACCTCCGGAGAGAGGGGTGACCACAACACAATCATGTTGTATAGCCAGTTGGACTAAATTGAGTGTGTCAAGAAGACATGTGTATGAAATGGAGAGCTACGTATGGGACGATTTTTATTTTTTGTGGGACTTGTGCCCATTTGTTTTTGAGAGAGAGTGATGAATGTTGAGGGAGGGATGTAGGAATGTCTGGGTGAGGTAAGTTGGGTAGGTGACGAAGCAATTGCAGACAAACAAGACAAGAGACAGGGATGGTGATAGACACAAAAGGTTGGGGGAAACCATGGTTGGAGGTGAGGGTGGGGACATCCCGAAACCATGGTTGTCAAGCTGGGTGACAGTGAGAATGGACTTCTCACCCAGTGGACTGTCATCACTGTCACCTCGTTCCGCCACTGGCTATAGTGCCTGATGTCTGCGTCTCCTCCTCCTGGTATTATGTAAAATGAGGGAGAGCAGCCTGTCTAGCCAGTGTTGGCATGTACCAACAGTGTGGTGCACAGCCCTATGCACCATTCCTGGCAATTCAGTGCAAATGATAAAATCACCACCTCCACCATTGCTCCCAGAGGATAGCACTGGACCAGCATCTGGGGCAGAACTTTCTCATGGGGCAGGTAGTGCAGAAACAGCAGAGACAGTACTGCCAGGTTGGCTCACAGACATGCTGGGCAATGGTGTTGGAGCCAGTGGAACAGGGGCAGGCTGATCCCGACAGGCAGGTCTACCCCGCTGCATTGTGGAGCATTTAGTCATGTGGTACACATGGATGACATGGACACATTTTGACGATGCATAATACAAAAAAATAAAAAAATAAAAAATAAAATAAAAGCAAAATAAAAAAAAGAGAAGACAAGGGTTGGGGTAAGAGAAAAAAAGAGATAAGATTAATACCTTCATATGTGACATACACTGCATTGATACATTTAATTAACTCTATTATCTTAACTTTTACTTTTATGACTACAAACTCCTGACAGATAACTTTTACTTTTAAGACTACCAGCTCCTAACAGATGAACACTATTCTACAGATTGCAGAAAGTACTTCTTGACATATGCATGTTCCAGTTATATAAATTGCACTTTACAGCAGGACATTTGTGCCACTGGTATAGAGGTTTTAATTTAATTTAAATATAAATTGCAGAAGTAACAGTGTTGTATATTTGGGAAGTGTGGTATTTGAACCCACAACCTCTGACTAAAGTGTAATATTGGACTCTTGGTTTGTGCTACAGACTAATGCATGCATACTTGCTTTTACAGTCAAGATACACATGCTCAGTTTGATACAACTCTACAAAATACCAAAAAAAGGTATCTTTAAATTTTAATACTAGAATAACACTACTATTCTGCTGCATGCATACTACATGCTTCACTCATCCTTGCCAATCTAGCCCCATAGGTTCTGACATTTATCTTACAATCACCTGCAGCTGTGTAAAAAAAAACAGAACAGAACAGAATACCATTATGAATACCAGTCTTGCCTATATTTAGCTTTTAAGTCTTACAAGTACTCTGTGTAGTTGATACTTACACAGGTGTGGGATATCTGCAGTCCTAAATTCCCCCATCCAATGGTTGAGGGTATCCCTCTTCCTCCACCAGAGGTCATTGTAGTGATGCCTGCATTGTTCACCAGTTTGGGGGATACCAGTGGCACTGGTTACAGTCCGGGCTAAACTATCCCAAGCTTCTGAATTATACTGGGAGCCAGAATAGTCCCCCTGCAGAAACTTGGCACTGTGGTTCTTAACTAGGAATTCAATAAAAATCTAGGACTCCTAGACACTCCATCTCTGTGCACTAAACGTGACACCTTCCGAAAAAAACGCCTGTAAATACCTGCCACGGATCTAGAAAGATGGAGACTGATGCTTTCTTGCCAATTCCAGTCATCATGTTTACTGTGAGTGTGCACACTGTTTGAAACTGTTGCTCTCTACCTACTATCACACAAACATGGTGCTTGGCAGTGCATACCTCCGAGCACCATGTTTGCACAATAGTAAACAGAGCTCAAGAGTAGCAAGCAGAGTAAATTCAAGGTCATTGGATGTACAGGCAGTTGTGTATGTGTGTTAGAAAAATGTGAAAACCATGGCAGTCCAGATAGCAGAAATATACTTACAGGAAAACAGTACACAATATACCTACTGTCACACATATGAGAATAACTGTGATAATACACAGATAAATGAAGACATAACTGACACAATACTAGTGCCTCAGCCCTCATACATATAATTAATATCAGCTACACCATGTCAAGTGTTATAAGTGAGAGTCACTATCATGAAAAGTGGAACAATAATAAACCTGTATGGAATATGCTATATTCAAACCCAAGGCCATGTGCATGGCAATCCCAAACTTACACCTGTTGCCACAAGAAGTTTGATAAAATGCTTGTCTATGTTGCAGTTCATTGCTATAAACTGCAATGTCACAACAGTAAAACAAATGTTGCACACCCTGTACTAGAACCCAGGACCATCTGTACTCCAGCCCTATGCTTAACACCTGCTGTCACAAGACTAATTACATGCCATTCCCTATTTTACTAATAATTCTTAAGGTATCACTGTTAACTGCAGCACAACATTGCTTATCTGGTTTGCAAGATGCCCAGTTGTATTAACTGAATGCATCTGGTTTCTATTGTTGGCTGTCTGGGTCCTGTCTGGCCAGTTGTCCAGTTTGTGCACTTCTGCACTTCGCACAAACGAGATAACCCCAGACAAACCTGACATTCATTGTCTCCATCTCCCTTGCTTGCACTGAGAGGCACATCACTCAAACACTGGCCCATCAAAAAAAAAGAAAGGAAGAAAAGGGAGAGGTAGTTGAAATGAGGAAAAGCAATCTATGATATGCACACTAAAAACTGTTAGTACACATGAGATATTAATACACCAGTCTGGATTTGAACTCTCACTCCAATACACCTTGAGAATGGATGTATTTTCCCTCTTTGCTACACAAACAGCTTTGCAGCAAGGAACTTAACTTAAGATGAGCAAACATTCTAGATATGGTCCTCACCAGCATGTCAAGCAGGTGCACTGCTACAACTGTTAGACCCTCATTAGTTAAAACTGACCACAAATCAGTCACCTCTGAGCTGGCACTAACACCAGAACTCACAAAGGGTGAAATCAGACTAAAGAATTTCACCAAGGCAAACATTACCTTCCTAGGTGAATGTATAAATGCATTCCAAGCCCCACCCCAAGCTGAGAATAGTAACTACACCAAAGCTTACACTAAAGCCCTGTACAATCACTTGCATAAATATGTAAACTCATCTGTACCAGATAGAATCAAAGTCAGAGCCCCAAGTAAAAACAAGCTGCCATGGTGGACATCCAGCATCAACAAACTCTGCAATAATGCAAAAAGCTGCTGTCCAAAAAAACAAAGATAAGGACCCAACAATGGAAAAGCACCCTCATCAGCCTTAACAGGCAAATAAGACAAATTGTGAAATCATCCAAGAGCTTCATTGAGAGAAACCTACCAAGTACTGCCAAGGATAACCATAAGGCCTTTTACAGCTAAGTACATAACCTAGTGGGTAGGACCCAAGCATGTGCAGAACTGGTGGCCAATGGTATCACACACAATGACCCCACAGAGATAATGAACCTGCTAGCAAATAGGTTTGGTGAAAATTTTACTCCCTTATCCCCACCTAACTTACAATAAATCTTCCCCCAAACTTTCCCCCCACCTTACATATATGAAGACCAGGACCTTAAAGCTCTGTCCAAGGCAAAGAACACAGTATGTATGGGACCAGATGATATCCCAGGCTGTCTTCTAAACAGGCTAAAACATGAAGTAGCATCATCACTACTTACCCTTTTCAGTCATAGCCTAACCACAGGGTTTGTTCCTGTGGAATGGAAAACATCTACATTTACAGTTATTTCCCTCAACAAATGTTGCCTAGCAACAGACCTGGGGAATTACAGACCCATAAGCCTGACCAGCCTCATCTGTAAGGCCATGGAAAGTATCATTATGGACCTCATAAATAACAATATAGGTGACCTCCAAATCATGGACCCTACCCAATTCAGCTTTCTGAAGGGCAGATCCTGCCTGTTAAAACTGGTGGATTTCTTTGAAAGTGTGACCAAGGCCATTGATGAGGGCAAATCTGTGCACTCAGCATACCTTGACTTGGCAAAGGCTTTTGACACAATCCCACACTCAAGCATTACTGATAAACTTGGCAAACTGAATGTAAACCTCTTCATTGTAAGATGGGTTGCCAACTGGCTCACAAACTGGACACACACTATCAAAGTGGGTGACTCCACATCAACCAGCAGACCTGTTACCATTGGAATGCCACAGGGGTCAGTGCTAGGCCCCCTACTGTTTGGTATATATTTCTCAGAAGTTCAGGTCAAAACTAAAGGGGTGTGGCTGACAAACATTTGCAGACGACTGCAAACTAGGTGCAATCATTGAATCCTCAGATGATGTCAGTATACTCCAGGATGGTCTCACACAGACCAATGACTAGTGTATTAGTCACAGTCTCAAACTGAACTCAAAGAAATTCATCATCCTTCCCTTCAGCACAAACAACATCCTTCACACTATCAAATCAATAACAATACCCTAAGTACCCATGAAGTGGTAAGGGACCTGGGATCACAGGTTGACTGTGACCTTAACTTTGACCACAATTTGTCTACCATTGTAAGGAAAGCTTTTCATGTAGCTCACTTTATTAGTAAAGGCATTGTCTCAAGAGCAAAAGAAGTTATAACCCCCCTATACTCGGCAATTATCTGGCCCATAATTGAATATAATGCTCCATTTAGTATGTACCATACTAACCCATTTAGTATGTACCATACTAAGCGTCTACAGCAATTAGACAAATCTTGGAGGTTTCTAACAAAGAAGATCAAGGGCTTCCAGCATGTACCTTACACAGACAGACTAAAATCCCTGTCACTATACTCATTTACTGTATCATATAGACTTCTTATGAGAGACTTATGCCTGGCCTACAGAGTAACCCAAGACCCAAACCTAATCAACTTAATGCATATCCATACATCAAATGGGTCTAGGGTTACCCATTCCAGGAACTTAAATAAGGCATGCTGGAGGGACAGATTTATCTCCTAGTGACTGACACGTCTTTGACACTGTTCAAGAGGAACCTGGATAAGTGGATGGGGCATCATAAAATCTTACCGGGTATAGCTCACACAACCCTCATGGACATGGACAGTCATCATTAAATGCAAACTTGGGTATTGACTAGTACCTCTACGGTATTACATTGGGTTGAAATGGCTAGGCCTAAAATTACCTCTGGGTCGATAGTCTAGTAATCTCCTATGAACCTATGATATACACACAACCAACTACAACAGCATCTACAGTGATATCAGTCCATATAAGTATTATTTGTACAGCTAGTAGTTTTGGATGTAGTGTACCTACTGATCACACAAGTTGTCATGATTATTGTTTGCAAATATACAGCTCTGTCTTATATTTCTGTATTTGTTGGCCAGTCTTTATTTATCTGAGCAGTAATCTGAGACATGCTATGTGTAAGCCATTCTATATCACTGCCCTTAAAATGGGTGAGGAAGATATTAAGTGGAAATAATGTCATATGCAGTTGGCAAAAAATGAAGGGCAGGTTGGATGTGAAGGAACACAAGCCATGACTTGTGTGCTGCTTACTTACATTTCCAGACTTACATCTAACACTTTGTAGATGTAATTTGACACACCTACTGGAAGTAAGGCAACCTGCAGTGCTGTTGTGTTTTCCTTCTCCCAACCACTAATCGGTCACAGTTGCAGTCCATTAAAGAGAAACACTGAGGAAGTGACTGCACTATGTTTACATCCCTACATGGATCCAATTGTTTTGTGAATCAGCAATTCTAATGAGTACACACCTCATTTGCATCTTCACCATGCTGACCTCCCTGAATCTACACCATATAAAAAAGGCAAACATGTAGCTAGGCAAACTGATGGTGAGAAGACGTGTTTATGTGCAGAAGATTGGATACACTATTATTTTGGGATATATCTGCACAGGGGAGTATTGAACTTCAGAAGGTATGCTTCCATTTGTTCAGCTACATACCACATAGCCTGGACTTTATTTAAGAAAATTATGAAGCAAAATATTTTGCACTTTTATCTGTATACATTAGTTATAAGTACACTGATTGCATGGGCATGTTTCCAAAACCATTTCAGAGGTATACATGATTGCCAATACATGAAAATGGAATGCATTGTGATAAATATGTTCCTTTGCTAGAACTTTTAGCATTTCAAATATAGTTTGTTAGCAAAATGTGTCATTTTTCTGTTCTTTTTTGGGGGAGCAAAGCTGAGCTACTGTTATGGCACAAACAAGGATATACTGTTCTTTAGTGGGTGGGGGAGCAAATGTGAGTTACTGTTATGGCACAAACAAGGACAGACTGTTCTTTTGTAAATGGGGGAGCAAAGGCGAGTTATTGCTATGGAACAAACAAGGATAGAATGTTCTTTTGTGGGTGAGGGGAGCAAAGGTGAGTTACTCTATGAGACAAACAAGGATAGATTGTTCTTTTGTTTGGCAGCAAAGGTGAGCAACTGTTATAGCACAAACATGGATGGACTGTTGTTTTGGGGGGAGCAGAGCTAAGTTATTGTTATGGCACAAACAAGGATGGACTGTTCTTTTGTGGGGGAGCAAAGGTGAGTTACTGTTATGGCACAAACAAGGATATGCTGCTGTTGTTACACTCCTTGTTTTGCATCCTCCCTGTTGTTAGTATTTCACATCTCTAGACTGTTTTTATGCTTATCCAGTGGGTAATACAGACTGGCTATCTTTTCTATTTTATTTGGAAACAGTTATTTTGTAGTTATTTTGTAGTTATTTAATACGTATGCATATTATCCTGCTGTTTTCTTTTAAGACACCTATGAGTATGCCACCCAGGCATGTCAATCCATGGAGACTCTCTTCACCAATGCTGAGAACCAGTTGATTGTGGATGGGTTTGGGCAACAATATTATATCATTACACACTTACAAAAGTGAACAATGGTTAATTGACCCCATGTTAGAGAAAGCTTACAATGCTGAAACCTCAGAACAGTGATTTTTTTTCCAAGGGAAAAAAAATCGCTGTTCCAAAAAAAAAAAAAACGTTAAAACATTACATAAAGCAGGGGGCTTTACCCCCCACATCCCCTGACATGGGGGGCTGTGCCCCCCACACACCCATACTTAAATATACCAACTCAGAGATTGCACTACAGTGCCAAAAATAGCAAAGTAACAGAAGTAGCCAAGCAAATTCTTTCCCATGGGTAGCCAAGTCAGGACATACAAGCAGGTGCACCACAGGCCACTGACATGATCACATCTGCATGGAGGAAAGCAGCTGCAGTGGGCCATGACCAGATGGTTACCAGGGGGAGGGCCTGCTAGGGAACCACCACTAAACCTGAATGAAGAACTCCTGGCCAATATCAGAGATCCAGACAGCTCCCAGGAGAGTGCAGTACAGAATGTCCTGCATGTCAGAGCAACAGTTTCTGAGACAGCAAGCATGCCCCAGGAGGAGCTTCCAGGTAGGCTTTGGTATCTGAACAATTGAATACTGTTGTACAGTAAAACAATTGAAATCAAAAAGTTAATTCTGTGTCACGTCTTTTTTTTTTTGGTGGGATTGAAGATTGCTACAGTTATAAGCCTAGGTTAGAGTTGACAGCCACATTCTTGTTGAAATTATAGTTAGTGGACTTATAAATTGGTAAATGTATTATCCCCTGAGTTACTTTTAATTCTGATGATGTTGCGCTTACCCCTTTCTTAATTTCTTCCAGGAACATCTGGACTACAGAGGAGTATCTCATCTGCAAATGGTAAGGCAAACATTTTTTATGTCAGTACTCCTGGGCAATTTAAAGAAATATTGTAGTGTGTGATGTTGATCTCAGGCTTGTTGTGTGCATTGCTGTACTGTCTGTAATAGTGGCAGAACTGTTAGTTTCTTAGCATATACTGCACTGCAGAAGTGGCGGTATTAATTTATTCCTGTGTTTCTTGCTTGTTATCACAGATGACCATGACAGTGGGAGTGTGGGCCTTGTGCCACCTGATGTCAGTGTATCAACAGATTCTGAAAATGATGGTGGCCAAACTGAAACACAGTCAGGGAGTGCAGAGGTTGAATCTGACATGGATGTTGACATACAACCATCCTCTGCATTTCCAATAGCCAGTACGCCTATGTGCACCCAGTCCAATGCCCACAGATATTCGATAGGTGGAGGGTGACAAAATTGATCAGCTAAGTGTGGCTACTGTGGCTTCAGTGCCTGTTGAGTGTGGCTGTAGACAAGGTGTGGGCAAAGTGCCATACAGAAGGATTAATAGGGGTCCTCAGATGGGCCTGCTGTCCCTCCTCTACCTGTTGCAGGTGTCTCCTCCCATGACACTGAAAATATTTTTAGGGTCATCATGGAGGCACAGGTACATTTCCATAGGTTGTGGATGTGGCACATTCTGACAAGCATGACTGCCTCCACCATGTTGCCAATTCACTAGGTTAGACGAATGACACATTGGAATGAGGGGTGTCTATGATGGACAGAGGGGTATCTGTCATGGAATGAGCAGTGTCTGTGATGGAACATCTCCTGGGAGGGTAAAGACATCCTCATGGGCATAGGTCACCCACATCATCTGCTGGCAGTCAATGTGGCCATGCTCAGTCATGGTCCCATAGTGGCAACACTTCCACTGCTCCATCAGTGAGTGTGTTGTCCAAGCCAGATGTGGCAGGCCATGGGATCTTAGTCCTGGGCATCTCTGTGAAGGGATCTCATCCAGCAGACATCAGTCATGTTCAGGTAGCAGCACTCCATCTGACCTTGGGAGTGGAGCTGCCAGTGCAACTCCTGGCAGAGCCAGTTCTCCTGATTGGGGATGACAAATATGAACTGCCATCTCTACCATGCATGGTTCACACCTGTCTGACATACTAAGATATATAGACAGCACAGAGCTTGGCTGTGTTCATGCAGACACTCGCACATCAATTTCACCTGGAGAATCCATGAAGACACACACGACAGTTACTCATTTTGTCTCACTGGCGATTTGTTGGTTTATCCACATCTGCCTTCTTTTATTTCTTTCTCACACACACTCACTGACCTTTTGTGTCAGCCTAGGCTTTCTGCCCCCTCACACAACACTCTGTGTAAGTGATGATAACTGTGCCATATCCATGTTTTTCTGTTTTTTTTAGAATTTTCTATAGATATTATGAATGGTAGATAAACAATAGAATAAAAAATTGGAAAATATATTTATTTTAAGTATTGTAACTTTATTAAGCAGAAGGCAAGTATATGAATTACATCTGTTACTGTCAGATAATATACTGGACCAACATTTGGCAATGTTGTTTTGATTATTTAGGGCACAGTTTTAAGAGAATTTGACACCTGAGAGTTTAAGGGATAGCTTAATATGCAACCAATATTGTTTGGTAAAATGTAAGACATAGATTTTTTGTTGAATAGGGAAGAGAGTGGACTTTTTATCAGTTTTTATTATTTGGTCACCAGGTGAGTGGGCTAGTCCACAAACCCTTTTCAGCCATGACCCTGACTCATAGGAGCAGTACAGAATAATAGTTTACAAGCAGACAGTACACTTGCATACAATTAGCATTTAGGCAATATATATATATATATATATAACACATTGCTATCTGCCTCATCACACTATACAAGAAGCTTATTAAGAATAACAGTATCACAGTATTTACAATATATATTTGTGACATTTAAACATTGTTAACATTGTTAAGCTAGTGACCAACTGCTTTTACAGATTCATTTTGTAATTAGAAAACTGAAAGAAATTTTGGATCATGTTAATACTTTTCAGAATGTCATTGTTGGGACATGATATATACATGTTCACATCATCTGCAAAAGCTGAAGAGATTTTTCAAATGATTAAAATTAATACATAATTAGTTGGTCTTCTGGGTCAAAGAAAGGAATAAGGTTTCAATTTAGAAATTAAAAAGGTATAGGGACAAAGGACAACCCTGCCTAACTCATTTTGTTAATCTTTATGGGAACAGAATTAAACATATTTAGAGTTACTTAGGTGGAATTGTTTACGTACAGAATCCTGATGACATTAATAAAGGAAGATAGGGTACCAAATCTCTTCATAGATGAAAATCGAAAGGCTAAATTAATTTTGCTGAAGAGCTAAGGTGAAAAATTTTCTTTTATAATATCGCCTAGAGTTGAAGAGATTCAAGAGTTACACTTTGTTAATTTGCCTTGAGTTAATGAAACTAGACTGGAAAATGAAATAATAGTTATTATCCTTTTTAACCTGTTAGAAAATAAAGTCACATATAACTTTACATCTAAATGTATAAGAGTGATGGGAATTTGTTTACCAATCTCAGATGTATCCATTTTATTGTTAGGAATCAACATGTTTTTTTCTGTTTATGTAAGGCTCAGATAGTCCTTTTATTTGTATGTCATTGAAAATAGCAAACAAGATTTTTATGATCACAACTGCAAAAGAGTTATAGAATTCATATATGAAGCCATCTGGCCCAGTAGCCTTTCCAACTTTATGGTGTTTTATTACATTTTGGATTTCTGAAATTTGGATTGGTTTTGCTAAAAAATGTTTGACACTTGTAGGGTATCTTGGTGAATTTGATCTGTTCAAGATATAAAGGCAGCTCCTCCTCCAAAACTGTAATTAAAACACCCTCATAAGGCTTGTTTAACAACTCATTAAATCCACTCAGGATTTCATCATTAGAGTGAAGAATTTTTTATAGGTTTATATGATAATAGATAAGTACTAGGCTAGCTGCTGTTGTGGGCCATGTTAAGCCTATCCAGTTTCCCTTGGTGACAGTCTAACCCACTACCTCTTGTTTTGGAAGTAATTACCTTAACCATTATGCCAACCCCCATTAAAAAATCAAACCCTGTACCTTGTTTCTGAAATACGGGTGGTTAAGAATAAGTTTTGCTAAAGTATCTAGAAGGTGCTTGACCCCATTCTGAGTACTGCCCTAACACTCTTCTCTCATGCTGCGATAGGTACAGTGATTTAAGGTCTTCTTTGAGTTTTTTATTTGTGCATCAGCATCAGAATTATAATTTAGAATTTGATGTGATTTGAGATCTCTTAGCTTATGTTTAATATTAAGTTACTTTTGCTTGTTGGGTTTTTCTAATAGGATGGCTTCTTTATTAAAAAGACCTCTTAGATGAACTTTCAAGGCTGTCCATTGGATGTACAGGTTGATGTTGTGTCTGTTTATGTTTTTATGGAAATCAGTTAGTCGAATGTTTATCTCTGACTTAACTAAATGAATTTTTACAAGTTTCAGATTGAGATTCTAAGTATTAAATTAATATTTATATTTTGAATTAGATATTCCATCTGAATGTAGCTGGATTTTCAAAAGGTCAGAAAAAACAGTTGATTTTGTTATCAAGTAATTAACAGAATAAAGTAATTTATTTGATATTAAGAAGAAAACTATTTTAGACCACAGTTTGTAGAAAGGTAAGTAATAGGTGTGCTGTTGCCTCTGAAGTGACCAGAATTTAATGGTATTTGAGAGATTGTGTTACACTTTGAGGTCTAATATAGCCTGTGAGATACCAATATTATAAGATTTGTTAGTATTAGATCTATTATATTTAGGGTCAATGACATTGCTCTAGTCATGTCCAATAACAAAGTAGTGATTTTTACATTTTGAAACTGATTTGAATAATTGTAAGATAAATTTTGTTTGTTTAGAATGTTAAGCATAGATATTAAGTAAAAGATCATCCTTATTCAAGGAATTTAAATCACACGTGACATGATAGCTCCTATTGGGGTCATATCCTCAGTTAAGAATTTTGTCATTAAAGGAATGTTTTATTAATATTGCCACAGCCACCCTTTTGGTATTAAAAGCTGCAGAATTATAGACTTTTAACATTTATTTTTTGCTGGCATTGACCCACTATTCACATTTCATATGGGGTTCTCATATAAATGTAATGTTAGCAATTGGTTTATAAAATAACAGAAACAAATCTTTTATTTAGATTATGTGTACCACCTAAGTGCCATCAATCAATATGGCCCATTTCATCTTAACATCTTAATATGTCTAGTAATATGAAGAGCGAGAGAAAGGCTTTGTGTGGGGAAAAGGGAATTATCAAAATGGTATTTGTAAGATGAATATTTATAAATGTAGTAAGCAAAAATAATTGTGTTAATGGGATGTAAAAGACTAATCTGAGGTATTATATTATCCTGAATTTAAGCATTTAAGCTCAAAGGAAGAGGTTTAGGAAAGCCAAGTGTGATCACACCCCCTCCAACAGGGCCTAACCCCAACCCACATATGGTGAGAAGAATAATAGTACTGTAGAACCTAAAAATAAGTAATTGAAACATTTGAAGTATAAAATGGCAATCATAAAATTAACTATATACATAAAAATCATTAAAAAAGAAACAGAAATTTGCCACCCTTAGGATGCCTGTCATAGAAAACACAGCTACCATATATTCCTACAACTCAGACAGATATATATATATATATATATATATATATATATATATATATATATATATATATATATATATATATGTATATATAAGAAGTAAAAGGGTATGTACACAAACAGACATTTTCCACCATGTTCAGCTTTAAGTTAACAGAAGATATTCTAGGTAGTTAAAACCCAAACAAATAATATTTGCTGTACAAAAACTAGTTATTGACATGTCATCTAGTGTTCTATAAAATAAAAGCAGTGTTAGCATTCACTGAAAGAGATTAATTGTTTAATGCACAGCTGAAATGCAAGAAGCATAAACTGCGTTATAGTTCTAGCATCTAAAATGTAAATAGGTTTAATTGGCTGAGGGTATCATAATGCTTAAGGTGTTTACTTCCCATACACAAGATACAAGGTCTGAGTCTCACCTTTAACTGAGAAGTCAACCACCAATGGAAACTACCACATTGATGATACACCCCTAAGAGCAGACCCAGTGGTCAGGGATTTGAGATCACATGTAGATAGTAATCTGGCCTTTGACCATCATGCATCTATGGTAATAGGTTCATAGGTGTGTATTAGGCTAATGGCCCTGGAACCTTTACAAGCCTAGCCCATAGAATTACCCTGGCATCGTGCCACCCAACCTTAGTTCCCAGTGCCTCTGTCGAGTAGAGCCACTGGAGTGATCCCTGGGGTGAATTTTCTATTTCCCATCTACTCATCAAGATTTGTCTTGAAGAGGACCATTGAGATGCTCTGTTTGACATGTATGGGAAGTCTATTCCATAGCATGGACAGTCTCTGGGTTATGAACCTGTCCCTCCAGCTTGTTCTGTTGATTGTGGTAATGAGGTTGAAGTCACTTGAGCATGTGGTTCGGAGGGATTGGGATTTCATTAGATGTAGCATTTCTAACAGAGCTGGGTCAGAGATGGCTTTGTAAGTCAAGCGGAGATCGCCTCTAAGCAGGTGATATGAGACAGAGAATAGTTGGAGTTTTTTGAGTCTGTTCATATAGGAGAAGTGTTTACGGCCAAGGATCCTCTTTGTGAGGTACTTTTACAGAGGAAATCATTCCTTATTACACAACTAATAAACAAGGGAATGGCATCTAAGTACAAGGATGCCATTGTTCCTCTGTACTTGGTCCTTATCAGACCAATCTTTGAGTTCAGTGTCCCCTTTGGCATGTACTTGACCAGACATATGCAGCAACAGGAGCTTCTGCAGAGGTTCTTCACAAGAAGAATATATGGCCTCAACAACATATCTTATGCAGACAGCCTCAAAGTCCTATCCTTGTACTCAGTCTCCAACAGGTTGCTGAGATGCAATCTATGGCCTACAAACCATCCTCTGTTCCCACTCTGATGGACCTGTTGCACATCCACAAAACATATAGCATTAGAATTACCCAATCTAGGTACGTAAACCTCATCTGCAACATAAATAGGACACATTGGGAAGAACAGGTTTGCATCTCAGAGACTACCTCTTCCATGGAACAGGCTTTCTGTCCAAGAGAAGCAGAGATCTTCCCTAACCCAGTTGAGATATAATTTGGACCAGTGGATGGGGAATCAAAAATGTACTCCTAGTTTGCCACCTATGTCTCTAGTACTACTAGACAGAGCTAGCCTATAAATCCTTGACCACCCATGCCCAAGCCTAAGTATACCACTTAAAATAACAGATACATTTTAGGAAAACATGGTTAGGCTTAAAAAGCCCTCCACCCCATCCCAGAGTCATTAGCATAGTAATCACCTATGAACCTATAAAGTCTAATATATGAAATTAACAGACTGATTGTAATTCTCAGTGATTCACCAGAAAATCAAATATTTTACTAGCAACAGAAGAAAAAAATATGAGTCAAAATCAGGGCCATTCTACAAAATCAGGGACAGTTGAGATCTACAGCTCTCAGTTTACTACAACAGTCCAATATAATCCCTGCACTATTGCTATCCACTGGCCAGTCTCCCAATTCTCTGCATCTTTATTCTTGAACAAGATCCCAAGATATCAAAACTTTACCAAATGAGGTAGCTACTTTCCCTTATTGCAGAAGGCAGGCACTATTTTCCAGGCTAGCACAACATCATGTATCTTGCTATTATTACCTGTGTATGTTATTAGCCAAGCTGCCATTACTTATCCCTATGATATCCAATTTTCCCCTCCATTATTCCCTCTGAGTACCTACCTCCGATATACAAATTACCCCTTCCTTCTTTCAGTGCCACGTATCATTTTATACATTTATTAAAGAAGACTTGCAAGTCTTAAGTTTCATGTATTATTGTGGCAGCTTTTCAGTCTTCCTCTTGCATCTTGTATAAACAATGTAGCATATATTGGCGACCAGGAAGAGCAATAATCAGCATGCAGATCTCTCAGTCCACAGGGACAACCATGTAACTTCTACAGCATGTATACACTATATAGCATATACTTGTGACCTACTAAGAGCAATCATCTTATGGAAAATAAAGCATGCAGAACTGTCATTCTGCAGGGAAAAACATGGAGAAGTCTCCAGCTGTGGATGATTGGCAAAACAAAAAAGCAACTGGAACCATGAGCAGGGATAAATAGTAGTTAATTCAAAAATTCAAAGTCCACAACTTACTTGAAAGTTGCCTTTTTAAAAGTAATAGTTGTTTACTCCAAGAGTTTGTTGTGGATTTTAATCTTGTGGAATAAGCACTTCTAACTCTTGAAATAAACAACTATTCTTTTTAAAAAAGCAACTCTTCAAGCAAGTTGTGGACTTTGAATTTTTGAATTAACTACTGTTTATCGCCGCTCATGGTTCCAGTTGCTTTTTTGTTTTGCTAGTCTTCCCTTATTAGTAACAGGCTTGCCACTGCACTAATACTGTTGCTTTACTTCAGCTGAGGATGATGTTAACTTCTGAGCTTCTATGTAGGGTATCTTGAAAATGATGCAATGCAGCACCTTAAACTCACAGAGTGACTTAAGCTCACTGAAATCTTTAAAATATGAAATGCTATGCGTGTACAGCCATAACAAGTCTCCCTGGAAAATGTATGCTTCCTTGTAGGCTGTGATGCATCCTTAACAATTGCAAAAACCTTGGTGGGGTCACCATTGATGGCTCCCCTTGTGTAGCTATCAGAGCCACATATTATATTGCCCTCAAAATACCATGTTCAAAAAACTGTTTTCGTAATGCCATGCTCAAAAGCCAATAAGCACAGTAATAATCAATAGAATTTACAGAATCGTATCACTTTGAAAGGAATCTTTCTCTTAAATCCTGGGAACTTTAACTCATACAGTATGTCTTAGAAGCACATTTTCCTCTTTTCATGGCATGGATATGCACCATTGTCCAAGAAGGGTCTGAGGTGATTTAATTTTATTTTAGTTCTAGTTATTATTCATCTAGATTAGCCTTCTAGGCACAAGTGCTATTTTTATTGTTTGACAGTTTGTTTCAGATGTTTAAGACTATATGCTGCTAGACCTAAATCCTTCAGCAGTCCTTGCTTTGTTTTCCACAGCCTTTATTTGCCTACTGTGTGACTCTGAGGAATTCATTTAGATAATGTAGGTATTGCTACTGGGTTGCCCTTGAAAAGAGATTGTGTGAGAAGTGAGCTTATCTGGTTAACCAAACTGTTTTCATGTAGTGACTAGTCACACTATCTGGTTAATTGATTTTTCATGGAGTCACACAATTTCAAGTGAAAAGTGAGAGGAACTAAACTAAGCACTGCAATATGATGATTTTTTAGCAGGTATTAGCCTATGCTAAACTGGTTACCTTAAAGATATATTTCATATATTTGCATGGTGGTGAAAGTATTACACTTGAAACATTACATCAAGATAACATCAGCAGTATTCCTGATATTTGTACAGGCCACAAGTGAGACAAAGATTTTGGGAAACAGACTGTAACTTATCTTATACATCCACCCTAAGCGTTTTTTTCCAAGCATGATCCTAGCTGTGACAGTTTATGCATTGATGCCATTAATGCAAGCAACCCAACAGGATGGCAATCCTCCATTAGTGGTTTTAGTAGATTTTGAAAATGCATTTGGATCCATTTATTCAAGCTTCTTCTGGAAGCTACTTGAAGCCCTATTATCCCAATGAAATAATTTGTAAAAAATGGCCAAACCTTTTATCAGTAGCCAAGGGTTAGGATTCTGCCAAAAGCTATGATGTTTACTCCCTTCCTGCTGGAGAAAAGTATGCAGAATGGTTCTGAGCCCGCCATACTTTCTCACTCTGCCTCTCTCTCTTACTCAGTTGATAAAAATATCAGAGAAGGTAAAGGGGATGGCACTGTATTGAGGGACAGAAGGTATTACCAAAGTTTTCACCATCACAGATGACTGTTTAATCTGGACAAGACTCCCAGTGGAAGAATGCACTGCAGTATATGCCATGCCAACAGAGTCCTCTCTTGTCTCTGCTTTAAGTGAAAACTTATTTCAGACATTTTTTTTTCTAAATCAGCCAACAACTAATTTATTTATTTTTATTTTACATTTGTAAAACTAACGTTTTCAAGTCTCAGTGTACCGAGAGTTCCTTCTCATAGTGTAAGGAAGAGATAAAAGTTATTCATCTTGCTCAGAATCAGATTATATACAGCTTTGAGAAGAGCTGATAATACAAATGACATCTGGAGGTCTCTGAAACTTTTCAGTGATGGTGATGATTAATGCTTTGCAAATGATGATTTGTTCCGAGGTCTCCTATATAGACAGAAGTGTACCAACCCTCCCTTCCAACTGTTACCTTTAGAAGTTAAAAAAATCCTTACTGATTTACATGGAGTTAGGAGTGAAGAGATTTGACTGGAAAATAATATGCACCCTACACTGCAACCAATTTTTGACTTCCTTGACCCGAACACACACATGTACAAGTATCTGTGCTGCAGTAAAGTAAAAGCATACAAGCACACTTAAAAAAAAAACACCATATGCCCCCACTTGCAGGAATTGGCATTTTTCCATAAAACAAGCTTTGGTGTGGTACAGTGATACAGTCCCATGTCCCATGTCATATGGTGCCACAATCCCAAGTCATATATTAGCACATGCACAACTCATCCCAAAGGAATACATATACTTCTCCAAGGCAATGAAGGGTAAATATGCTGGGAGATAAACTGCACCTTTATGTAATAGCCCTAATATCAGTACAGGAGAATGCCAGACAGATGGGTTGACTGGACTAAATGAGGTAAAAGTGTCTGTCAGAATGTACAAGAATCTGTAGGAGGATCAGTACCATTTATCAACACTGAACATCAGCAAAGTACACGTCAGGTTGGATGGACCTCTGTAAATGCAGAGTACAGATTTCAAGTTTTGATGTCGGTAAGTAATGAAGAACTGATTTGTAATCACCTATTAATGACAGTTGTCTCAACTATTCCTAATCCCCAAAACTTCCCGGATAAATCTGGTGTGAAGTGTGAGTGACCATTAGTGGATGATCTGACCAAAAGAATCATCTTTATGTTGTATCTCAAAGCCTCAAAAGTCTGAGACATTGTTTTTATAATAGTAAAATAATGTCTCTATCCTCTATTTGCAATTACTAGCCCCTGTAGCAAAAATGCATGTGTTTTTGGTGGGTCTATATCACATAATCAAAAGCTGATAACTCCGAAGCTCAAAACCACAAACTTCAAGCCTCGAAAGCTGACAACATCGAATCCACCAAAAAAACCCCCTAATTACCCAAAACAAGAAACAAAATGCTCTATGCCCTCCCACACCCACCGCTACTTAAATATACCAACTCTGTGGTCGCACTACAGTGCAGTAAAGGGAAATCTTCCCTTCCCGCACTCTATGGCAATCTCCGTTCTACCATTCGATGTTTTTGAACTTCGAGGTTTGAATTTCCAGAGTTTTGTGCTTTGGAGTTATCAGCTTTCAAGCTTATGATATAAACCCATTTTTGGCTATAGTATGTATAACAGTGTTGGTATGGAAAAGCAGATTGATGGAAATGTAAGGTGCATATTACAGAAAACGTTGCATAAATGGTATCTGCTGCTCTTCCTGCCCACACCACCTCAGCATGGGTTTTTTAGACCTCTGTGCTTATCTAATGTAATAGCTTCAGGAAATGTTTTTATTTCTGTTGCTTAGCTACTAGTTGAATCTGACTCTTTGTGACCTCAAGAACTTTAGCATGCCAAACCAGTCTGTCAGAAGCTACTTCTTTAAAGTCTTGCAGATTCACATTTATTACTTTAGTAGTGCTATCTAATCATCTTAACCTCTGCTGCCTCCTTCTTCTTTTGCTTTAAATCTTTGCCAGCCTCAGAGTGCTGTATAGTAAATCTCACTTTTCCATGCTGTTGCCAGTATGTGTGAGTTTTAATTTTACTTTCAGGCATTCTAGTAAACAGACTGGATTTATTTCCTTGTATATTAACTGATCTGACCTTCTTGCAGTCCATGAAATTCTGAAAAGTTTACTCCTATATCACAGTTCAAAGCATCAGTTTTCTGGCATTCATCCATACTTATAGTCTATCTGTAACAATGACAATAAGATATCCTTGCTCTTTAAACTGTTTTCTATATTTGCTACAGCTTTCCTTCCAAAAGCAAGGATCTTTCATGTCATAGGTTCATAGGTAAATATTAGGCTAGCTACCCATATGAGCCATAGTAAGACTAGCCAGTTTCCCTTTCTGCGCTTGAATTAAGCTATCTCATTTCACGTTTTGGTCTTTCCCATCCCATGGTCGATAATTATATATTCCCCTAGTGAGAATAACTGGAATTATGCCATATATAATTTGAGGGTACCCATACACAGGATAAATCATTTAGAAGCTTCCTTAGTCCATTAGTTATACAGGACACAGTCCTGGGGTACATTTTCCATTACCTATCCATACCTGTCCCTCCAAACCATTATGTTGATTTTGAAGAAGAGGTTTAGAACTCTAGACCAAGTATTTCTAATGCCATGTGCAGTAGACTCATCAGTATTTATTTGGATCCCTTTACAAGCTCAAACCTTTCCTCACTCCTCTTGCTAGAACTGCTATAGCCCGTTCTCATCTCCTATCTACCCTCTAAGATACTGCATATGTCTGCACAGATACATGCCAAAGGGGGCATTATACAAAATGATTTGTCTAATGATGTATCTGAAAATAATTACACCTTCAAAAAGGTTTTTCATATCTTCCCTACTTTTTTCCATTTCAGTGGTGACATCTGCATATCTGAGATTGTTAATATTTCTCCAAGTAGTTTTGATCATAGCATCTGAGTCATCTAAGTTTGCATTTTACATAATGTATTTACCATAAAAATTAACCAAGGGAGGTGGCAATCTAGTGCCTAGTCGTACTTCTTTCCTAATCTTGAACCACTCAGTTATTCCATTCTCAGTTCTGCATACAAATTCCTCAACAAGCAAATAATGTGACATTGTTTCCCCATTTCTCTATGAACTTGCTACAGTTTGTTATGGTCTACACAATGGAAGGCTTTAGAGTCGTTAATACAGCACAAGTGAATATTTTTCTGAACCCCCCCCCCCGCTTTTCCTATTACTCAGAGAATGTTACCATTTTAATGTCCGGTGCCTCTACCCCTTCAAAAACCAACTTGTACATCTGTCAGTTCTTTGTTCATATATTATTGGAGTCAAGCTGGCAGGAACTTGAGTGTTATCTTGCTAACATGTGAAATGGGCAATTGTTTAATAATCTGAGCCCTCTTTAGCATTGTCATTTTTGGGACTGGAATATAAATTGATCTTTCCCATTGTATTTGCCACCATTGTGTTTTATAAACTTGCTTGCAAATTCCAAACAGCATGTTTAACAGCATCATTATGCAGGATTTTGTGCCATTTATCTGGAATTCAGTAATTGTCTGTGTCCTTGCTATTAGCAAAACCTTCTAGGACCCATTTAATTTCACTATCTATGATATCTAGCTCAAGATCAGAGAACATACCATTATATGCATCAGTGATGTTAGAGTATATTTTATATAGCTCTTCTGTATACTCCTGCCACTTCTTAATATTTTCTGTTTTTGTTAGGTCTCTTCCATGTTTGTAATTTTCATGCCAATTTTAGATGGACATTTCCTTTAATGTCACCCATCTCCTTGAACACATCTCTTATTCTTTTCCATTCTACTGTCTTCTAGTTCCTTGCACTGCTCATATTCCTCATTGTAGTATCTGAAAATCTGTATTCAGTTTAACGTATTTTCTGATCTCCATTACAGTTTGCTTGTCTTCTTCCTTGTCCACCTATAAATCTTCTACATACAGCTATTTAGCCATCTTGTTTTTTTTAACAAAGAACTTTCTTTCTAGTAAATGTGCTCAAAGCTAAAACAAGAAAAATCCAATAAAATAACTTTTAAGATGTACTTAATGTTTAATTATTCAACTTCTACATTAAGCGTACTACTCAATATTTCTTCCCCTCTGATGTTAGAATGGTAACTAAAAGAGAAGCAGTATATATTTATTTATTGCAATGGTAAAGGCAAGAAGCGGATCAGGAAGTATGGCCTTTGTCAAGTTTTGGAATCTTCTAATATGACAAGCCCATTTACTTGTGTGTGATGCATTAATCTGCAAATAACAGTGAAAAAACGGAGCCCTGTCTGTTGGTATTAGTCATGAGTGCATGATGCTGCCTATGGTTCAGTAATCAGATGACATTTTTGGAATTACAAAGTCAAGCAACAATTATATAGAACAGTTGGTTTGCTTCAGTTGTGTAGTAATCAGGTGGCAACATTGCTTGAGCCAAGTCTCCAAATACCTTAAAGGGAGTAAACATGCCTATGGTGAACTAATTATGAATACACAGACAGGTTATTAAGCATGTATGCTGCAAATACATGTAAGAGTATATTTACACTCTTGATGGAATATTGTATGTGTGCACAGACATTTTATTAAAAATTAATTTTGCAAGTACACAATTATGAAATATATTATTAAATCCTGCAGTGTTGCACTCAGCTAAGCTCTGCTAAGCACAGCTAAGCATAGCCAAGTACAGCTTAAACTGGGCAGTGCTTAGCTGGTTTGTGCATTGCTAAGCGGTGCGAACCCTGCTAAACAATGCCCATTTAAGCATTGCTCAGTCCAGCTAAGCTGGTTTACAAACTGCTAAGCATTGCTAAGCATTGTCAGTTTAAGCCCTGCTCAGCTGAGCTTAGCGGGTTTGTACGGTGCTAAGCGAAGTGCCGCAATTTTAAAAATTGCCCAAAGGTGGTAAAGGGTGGGAAAACAGGCTTATTTAAGCTGAACAGGTGGGGATACAGCCAGAACTTGTTGGAGTTTGACCCATGCAGGAACTATAGCAGGAGTTGGAGATGGTGCACCCTTCCAGGTGCAGCAGTGGTGCATTCTGGAGTCCAGAGACATGGTTGGACTCCTTATATAAGACCATGACATCTAGCTGCTGCAGGGCCAGTACCAGGGGTCGGACTACAAATCGGAGGCCTGGGACCAACTGGTGCTCAATCTCACCAGTGCAACTGGTATCCCCTGCACAAGTGAGCAGATGCATCACCATTATGATGACCTGAAGTGTAGGAAGGGGAATTTCTTGACCAGTTGAATTCAAGATGCCTGGGATGACAATGCCCCACAAGTTTGTAAGCATTGTTAGCATTTTTTTACCAATAACTAATCTGCATGTGTGATAGACAGGTATGCATAATAGTGTGTTTCTTTCCCCACAGCTGCAGAGGAGAGAGCTCGCAACCTGGAGACCCATGCAGGGTCCCTAGCCAGGCTACACCATGAGTGCGATGAGTACAGATGTATCTTGCAATCTATAGTCATATAAACAAGGAAGAGTATACTAGTAACTGCCAGTAAGTATATTCTGTTTTGAGTGTACTGCAATGAATGTGGTCATAGACCTGGACTGATATAAATGAGTAATGCCAGGTACAGTTCAATAAAGATGAAAGCATGAAACCTTGTAATGTTAAAGAAATACAGTTACTACTGCATTAATAATGTTAATGAAATAAAAGTTTCTACCGCATTAACAATGTTAAGGAAATAAAGTTCAACTATATTCATGATATTAAGGAAATAAAGCTCAACTGCATTCATAATGTTAAGGAAATAAAGTTACTACTGCATTAATTGTGGAATTACAACTGTCTTGCAACACCTGCATAATATGAAGTGTTCATCAATAAAGGCAGTTAGATGTATACCAATCACTGCATGATGTCACCCCTAGTAAAGCTGTGTTGTGCAAAATGTGTGTATTTGGGCTGTTGGTCAAGAAATTGAGTATTACAAGTGCTGTGAACTAAACATGGGAATAATACCACAAAGTGACTGAAGGTTAGCTGATAAAGGCTGTTTTGCTAAAGTGTAGGTGTGGATCTGTACTACAAGATATAATGCATTATGATATTTGTTCTGCACTAAGATCTGAACCTAGAATAAGAATGGCTAAGGTATAATAGTGCGTATCTCGGGACTGTCTTGTGTTAACCATTGCATTTCAGCTATATGCATTCCTGAACTTAGTTACCCTGCTGCAGGCAAGTATGAAACTGTAATAGCTGTAGACTGCAAATATACCATCTGCAACTGTATATGGGTCAGGTAGGCAACCCAGCACTCCAGTATGGCCTGTACACATCATACATCTTTCTACTCACTAGGGGTTAATTGTCTACACCTGCATTCCATGTATTAATGCACAGTTCACCTATCTCTGTCATGCATGAATCTCATGCATGTGTGTTCAAGTGCACTGCAGTATAGTATAACACTTTACCTCCATTAACAGGTCACAGTTTGTTACCAGGTGAGCTCTATGCACATATCAGTCAATCAATACTTAGCAGTGGCTGAGTAGCTCAGTTTGATAAACACTAGGTATGATGTACATTTTGGCACAAACAGACTGGGGTTTGAATCCAGGGACAAGTACTACTAAATATTTATAGAAACAGTTATATAGTGTTAACAGATGTTCTCCCCACAGGAATTACAGGTAAATAAGTGGTTGTAGTAGCTGTTCAAATGGGTTACTAACTTGTGTGTCCCAATGTACCAGAGTATTAACAGCATTGCTCAGCAAGGTGATAAGACACTTCAGTAAATAAAAAGTCAACAAGTACAATACTAATACAAGTTAATAAAACAAATAAAACTGTTTAATCTTGGTATGGTTGTATGCCTGGTGTGTCTGTGAATGTCTGCTGATAGTCTAAACCCATGGCTGCCAAGGACTGCATGATAAATGTAAACTCTCTGTACTGTGTGCGATACATGTGTCTCAAGTGTCACTCTGTCATGGAATGTGATCACTGTTGCCAAATCCCTTGGACACAGATTTAGCATCCACTTAATTTATCTCAATAGCAGTCACACTACATCAGTCCATAATTCACCTTGGTAGTCACATATGTTCATCTGACATGTAATAGTCTCCTATAGTTGTGCACCTGTAAGTGTTACAACTTGGCCCATACTGTCCATGGGGATAGCTTGAGAGATATGTAGTTGCTACAGAAGCTATAGGACACTTGTATACATAAAGTAAGGGCAGACCAGTAGAGTATATAAGAGTACGGTTGCAAACAATATAGCCTATCCTGATAGTAATGGAATGTCTTTCTCTGTCCCCCACCCCTTATCTGTATCATAATTTATTATTGTTATACATCGGGCATGGTTTATGTTTAACATATGTTGTTCTCAAAATGTTATGTTGGGCCTTGTGTTTTATTATTGTTATATATTACAATGGTTGCATATTAACATACCTTGTTGAATTACTTATGATGTTGGCTTTATGCCATAACTGTTACTGGCATGCTGTTACAATACTGACTGTTATCCCACTTATTGTTATGTTCCATATGCTACGCAATGTTATCTTACTGGGTTATTTGCAACATCTTGGCATGCTGTTAAAACTAATGTTTAAATGTTCTTTTCATTACTAACCTATACACTCTGAAAAACCTCAGCACCATAACTCAACTGGGTAGGCAGGTTCCTGACGAGCCACCTACCCTACCTCAGCAGGCTGTGGCACTGGGTCCTAGCATCTCTGGGACCCAACCTGGTGCTTCCCCTCCTCTGTTCCTGCAATGCCTATGGGTGAAACCTCCTCTGGGGATGGGGTCCGTCCCTCCCTTGAGAGTGGGCACAGAGATGGATTTGTCACCCAGTGACAGCTACCAGGGATGGTGCACAGGATAGTGCACCATGGGTTTGATGATCACCTGTGTCAGATTGAGGGCAGACTGGCCAACCTGGAGGGGCAGGCTGGCCCTGTCACCCAGCCCCCAGCACAGCCATCTTGGGGGCAGTGAAGGAGCAGTGGTGACTGCCAATGGGTGGGGAGCTCAGTTTCAGTGCTGCCATCTGGGAACACATGGCTCTCCGATTCCACAACACCCTCCCTGTCCAAGGTGTTTACCCCCCTCATGTGCCATGCACCCCCCCTGTATACTGTCTTGTCTGTCCTGCCTGTTTGCAAATGCAACCTCTCCTACCCAACTTACCTCCCCACATGTGCCTATTTCCCTTCCCCAACATTCCACTCTCTCCATAAAAAAAAAAAAGGCATCTGTCCCACAAAAGAAATATCATCCCATACATAGCTCTGCATTTCACCCCCCATGTACACTGAACACAATCAATCATTACATCAATTAATCAGCACAGTTATTTCACACACACCCCTCTCTCTGGGATGTGAGGCTCCAAATTCCAAATTCTCTACAACCTGCACAGTTGTTGCTGTACAAGAAATGGGGAGCTATAGTCCTTTCCTACACCTATCCTGCACATCCCTACCTGCCTTTCACACTGTTTTTCCCCCTGCTTGCCCCCATTTCATCACTTTCCTATCACTCCTTTTTTCTTTTCTTTTTTGGAATTAGAGCAATTTTAAGTGAAGCTAAGTGGCGTGATGCACCACACCGCGCAAACCCATTTAAACTCACTTAAAACTGCTTTAATCACTTTCTGTCTTTCTGACATTGTTTGGCACATCTGCAAAATAAGCACCCCTGCCAAGTCTCCAACCATGGACCCTGTCAATTACAGCATAGCATATTAGCCCACTATGCCACTCAGCTCTGAAGTAAAACAGGTGTTTCCATAAACATATCCTGATTGCCATTGACACACTGCTTGTACATACAATGGGAAAATTGACTGTGTACTTGGGACTGTGATACAGAAACCAAATCAGTACACAGCCAAATAAATATTGATGGGTGTACGTGAGGCCTAGGAAATCAGGTATAGCTGACAACTGCACAGACTGTTACAGAATGTCCACATTTGTGCCACCTACTTTTGGCATGGTTGTCATAAAATCTAGTCTGTGTGCTGAAGTACTGGCAAGTCAGTACTGATTGGGGTTATAAAATCATGATGGACACTTCGGTGTCACACATCATACCCATCCAAATGCACACTCTTATGGGAATCCTGTGTAACAGACTGTATGCATGCACATATATCCTGCAGATACACCTGCTATAGTATTGACTCAGTAGCTTAATCTGTTACATTCCTAGCATGCTATACATTTTGCCACCCACAGTCTTGGGTTTGATTCCAGTCTGTTGCACTTCAAGTACATGCTTATGAATACAACAAATAAATGACTGAGTCCTGCAATGTAAAGCAAAATCAGTTGCTGCTACTGCATTCACCGCTACCCATGTTAGCATGTAAAAAGCCTGTAGGTAGGGACACACTGCACAAATATGTATAGGCTTCCTAAACATGGCCTACCACTCTTTGAATGGCAGTATTACATACCATATGTTCCTGAAGCACATGCCTCACCTGGACCGTTATGGGTACCCTCACTCTGGCTATACTGTAACGACAGAGCTGACACTGCTCCCTCACTGACATATACAGCTTGCTGTCCTCCAATGTGTTCACACTCCCCAATATGACTGCTGGGCAAAACACAGCAGCTACATGCAAACTGTGGACATACCACATAAATCCCAACAGTGGACAGTATTTCTACCTACCCTCTGCGATGCTGTAGTCTCCACACCTCCATAATGTCCATCTCAAAGAATAGGAAAGGGGCCAAGGCCTACATGAAGGCCTTAAATATAGCAATGCTGTGCCATGCCATTGGCTAATGAAAGTGCAACCCAGCTGTTCTGGGTGCAATTTGCAAGCCTGAGCCACAGATTGGTGGACAGGCAATCACCTATTCTTAGCATTACCTACAAAAGGCAAGCATTTGCTATGGCAAACTGGTCTGTGACTACTTTCTTTACAAAGACAGACTGCAATAGCACAATCATTATTCTTTAGGATTTCTGCAGAAAAAGGAGTACAACAATCTACCAGGCATGTAATAGAAGTACCCATGTAATGGGACATAGATAGGAGGCTGCAGTTATGGGGAATAGGGAGTACAACAGTAGGCCTGTAGTACATATTTTGGAATGACATGTAGCTGATAGTCAGCTGTCCAGCACTTACAGGCTTCCCTGTCAACTCTGCCTGCTGTGATGTATATCACAGATCTGGCCCTCTGAGTCCCTCCTACAATGGTCAACTCCTGTATGAATGCTACTAGATTGTGTGGTAGATAATAGTGATAGTAAGCAATGGTGGACGCAGCTCGCATATTACATGATGTACTGCCATTCAGCTCCTCTCAGTCTGTGGATGTCAGATAGGAATAGGTCAAACATTGTGCAAGTGTCCCTGACTGTCCCTGATGTACTCTTGCTAGGTCACAGTGTACCTGACATCCATATCTCATTGCTTGAGAACTATGGCTAGCATACCTGGTGACCTCAACAGAGGGACTTTAGGGCATAGCCAGTAGTAGTGGGGGGACACAGGCCAAATCTCAGTGACATAGTGTACATAATGAGCTTACAAAGTAAGGGAATGAATACAGTAACAGCTATTACTGGACCATAACTGTTTTCTGAGGGTTCTGGTGTGTGACAGCCAGATTCCCCACAGTCTGAGAACAACTATTACGTATTGTCCAACCATTTGCCAGACATCCACATTTGTCTGGCAGAGGGTCCACATATATCAGGCACATGTACACATTCCACAACTATCTGTGTACTGCAGAAGTCAGAGACCTACAGTGATGATATCTTACAGCACATTTGCAGTGCTGTCTGTCATTACGTCACATGGATATTGCTGGACTGTCCACATATACTTGTAGTAACATTCCATATTTGTCAGACAGTGGTTGTATGACATGGTACCAGGACGTCGCTCAAAGGGGACACACCATAGTAGATGGCATTGATGGGAGTGGAGACATAACAATACAGTCACAGCACACAGGGCCATAACTGGTATTGATAGGATCATAGGATCATAGGAGGTTACTAGCCTATTGGCCCTGAGCCCCATATAAGCATAGCCAAGAGTTTAGCCCATGTTTATACAAGTCAGCACCTGATGCCCCAGTGCAACAGGGACACAGATGAAATCCCAAGGGTGTATTTGCCCTTCCCCATCCAGTTATCCAGGCTGCACTTGAAAAGGGGTAAACAGGTAATCTGCTTGACATGGAGAGGGAGTGTATTTCACAGATGCGAGAGTCTCTGGGACACAAATCTGTTCTGTCCTGCCAACAAGTCTTGTTGATATCACAGACCAGGTTGAGGGCACACATGCAGGTTACTCAAGTGGAGCCTAACTTGCAGATATGCAGCAGTCCCATCAAGGAGGGGTCCGTGATCACCTTGTATGCCAGGCAGAGGTCACCTCTGAGGGGTCTGTCTGAAACTGAGTAGAATAATAGGGCTTTTAGCCTATCTGTGTAGGGTAGTTGTTTGAGGGCCTGGATTCTCCTGGTGAGGAACCTCTATGGTCTCTCCAACTGCTGCATGTGCTTTGCAAGGTACATGCCAAAAGAAGCATTTTACTCAATAATGTACCTAAGAGAGGAACACAGGGATGTTATGACCTCCTTGTCCCTGGATGAGATACCCATAGTGATGAGATTGGCCCTGTAGAAGACTTTCTATACAATGGAAGCAACATGGTGATCAAAAGTCAGGTTTCTATCAAACTGTGTACCCAAATCCCTCATGACTGATTGCGTGCTTAGGACATTGTTATGCATGTGGTAATTTGCAGGGACGTCACTCTCCCCAAAGGGAATAATGATGCATTTTGTGGTATGCAGCATGAGGCAATGTTTCTGGCACTAGTTATTTGTCTGAGTGAGACCCTCTTGGAGGATGCCCACACATCACTAGGGGATTTGGTGACAGCACCCAACATGCAGTCATCTGCAAACTTACACAGATATAGCCCAATGGTTTTCACCTGCACCCCAGAAAAGTATATCCCAAATAACAGAGGCCCCAAGACAGAATACTGGGGTACATCACTTGTTATGGGTGTCCTGCTTGAGGTGGCTTCTCCTATTTTGACTAGGTGGGTTCTATCAGTGTGCCAGTTTGCTACCCATCTGGTAACACATGGATTGATGCCTAGTTGAGAGAGTTTATCTATTATGGCAGAGTGAGGAATAGTGTCAAAGGCTTTGGCCAGCTCAAGGTAGGTGGTGTGTACTGTGTTCCCCTTTTCCATGGCTTCAGTGACTGTTGCAAAGACGTTGACTAAATGTAACAGACATAATCTCCCCTGACAAAGTCAAACTGTGTGGGATCAAGTTTTTGGAGGTTGCCAATGTCCTTGTTAATGAGGTCCATGATAATCCATTCCATGGCCTTGCTGAACAGGCTTGTTAGGGTGATGGGTTTATAATTTCCCGGATCAGTGGGCACTCCACCTTTGTGCAAAGGAATGACAGTGGCTATCCTCTACTCAGCTGGGACAATGGCAGTACTTAGCCTTTGGTTGAATAGGGTGCCTAATGACGCTGCAAATTCCTGCCTGAGTTCATGTAGGATGCAGCCTGGGATGTTATCAGGTCTCATGGAAGCTGTCTTTATTGCCTTTGAAAGAGCAGTGATGACCTGTTCCCTAGATGTACTGGGAAGGGGGCAAGTACTAGGGATGTCCTGATCTACTGATGGGGGGACAGAGAGGTGAAGTTTTCACTGAATCTGTCAACCAGCAAGTTTGCTACATCTACATCATGTGTAGATGTGGTGTCCTCGACCATCGCTTCTGAACAAATCTGGGTGCTTCCTTTGAGGTTGCAGACATATGTGAAAAAGGACTTATGATCATCTGTAGTAGATGTCACCAATTTGGACTCAAGGTTTGCTTTGGGTGATTTCAGTAGTGCTCTTATTTGCTTGCTCAGGCTAAGGAGACATTGCTTCCAATTGGGCACCTGCACTTTTTGGTCTTGGACAGCAATATTTTCCTCTTATTGTAAAGTTTATTTATTGTACATGTCCACCAGACAGGTTTACTTATCCTTGCAGAGGATGATATAGTCCTGTCAGGTATTTCTGATTCCATGCATCCATATACATGCTCATATAGTGCTTTGGTGTACTTTTGGATATTAGTGCTAGTTCCTACAGAGAGGGAGGGGGCTGTGAAGCTGTTTATACCATCCCTTAGGAGGCTGTAATCAACTTTGGAGACATGTTTATGTCTGACCCTATCTAGATGGGTATTGTGGGAGATGGTGAGTTCTACGGTGACCGCTTTATGGTTGTATCTTACTAGGGAGGATGATACTGTAGGGATGCTGCAGTGGTTACTCATGTTGTTCAATACCATGTCCAAGATATTTCCACCACTTGTGAGAGTATCATCTAACTGTTCAAAGGTGTTTGCATTGACAACATCAATGAATCTCTGGGCATTTGTGTTCTGGCATAAGTAGCTCTTCCAATCTATGTTTGGGTAGTTGAAGTCACCCAGGTTTGGGGTAAAGGGTTGAATTCTGATACAGTTGAACAGGTCCATATAGGCGGAATGGCCACCTTCAGTCAGATTTGGGGGCTGGTAGCTGGTTATGATTTGAAGAGGGATCTTGTCAATGATTAACTGCACCTTGAGTGTCCTCTGTGCAACATACTGTATGACCAGCCTGGAGGTGTGTATGACTGTGATAGATATTGAAACTCCACATCCTTTGGCTTTACTGCCCACAGTTTGGCGTCTGAATACATGACAGGATGGGTAACCAGGTAAGGCTGGGATGCTTCCCACAGCTGTGAACCAGGTGTCTGTGACTGCATGAATGTCAGCATTTTCCTAGGTGAAGACTGCTTGCAAGGAGTGCAGTTTCATGTTTAGACTCCTAATGTTTAGCAGTACAACCTTTACGTTGTGTTTTGTTGACATTTTTATGTTGGTAGTTTTAATATCATCAGTTGTCCTAAAAAAGGCACTATAGGGAAGGCAAGAACCTTTGCCAGAAGCCTGAAGCCCAGGTGAGACAGATGCAGTCCATGCCTGCCAAAGCATCATGTTCTGTCAGCAATATGTTCCCAGGCTGTCAGGTACTGGATCCCCCTGGACTGGCACCTGAAACTAAGACAATTGTTAAAGTCAATAATTTCCTGTTTGCATTGAGGCATCATTCTGGGTGACATTACATTACTATTCATATAGTTCAGGGAGGTACATCTGAAGTCATTCATGCCAACATGGACTATGACAGAGTCATAACACTAGCTGTTATTGAGAGACTTCAGTGCGTATGTGATATGGCACATTCTGGCACCTGAAAGACAACTAACCATGACTTTCTCCTTATACAGCCTGGTGAGAGGCATATCTGTACGTCTCACAATGGAGTCTGCTATGACTAATATGTTGGGTGTATGATGAAGCCTTAGTGGCTGTGAGACATCGGTGTGTGTACTATGCATTTATGTGATGTGGAGGGCTGTGCAGATCGCATGTGTTTTTGCCTCAGACCTCGCCTTTGTTTGTGTATGTGTATGTTGATGGAGTGGTGTTTGAGGTGTAGTGATTGTGTTGACAACCTTTTCAGTGCCAGGTATACTGGCTTGAGAGGGAGAGAGCATGGACTCTAGGTTCCTAATGTAATTGCATCTCTCACAAATTGTGTTCCTAGGTGGTGGTAGTAGATGGTTGTTCATGTACATGAGGCAGTTGCTACACTGTGTTAGGATGCCCATATCAACCAGACTGGCATGGGAAACTGTAGGACATAGTCTATCCACACTGTATGTGTCAGAATCTGAGGGAGAAAAGCTAGGGATACCTAATGGGTGGGCCTAAAGCCTAAGTGCTTAAACCAAATGTAAGAGGCTTTTAATAACACTTACAATTTAGACAGGCTATAAACAAGCAGTAATAAATGCAACAGAAAAAAAGCAGTTGAACATGTTAGACAACAAGCAGCAAGTAGCAGGAAAAAGCAAGATGAGCAGGAAAACACAAGATGCTTTGCCACTATATTGCTGATAGCCCCATACATAGTGTGTTGATAGATGGATGGGTAACATGTGGTAGTTACTGGAGGATAGTGCTGGCCATTTTGGATGTGCAAGGTATGTACATAGTGGAGATCAATGTGCATGGCCCTGTGACATGTTCCCCTCTTCTTGTCTTTCAGCCACCATGTACAGACGGAGGCACCCACCTTTTTCTGCTGACAAAAACAATGTGATAGTGGATGACCTCAGACTCCATCACAATATCCTACTTTCTAGGAGTCACCAAAATTGGGAGCAACAGACTGCAATTTTGGCTGACTTCATCACATCCATAAACCAAGTAGGGCTACAGGAAAGAAGCTATGAGCAGGTCTGACACTGGGCCATGGATATGATAAATGCTGAACAACAAAGGGCTGCTGCTGTGGCCAGGGACCATGCTGCCACCGGTGGAGGGTCTGCAGCTGAACAACCACTCCTGGCCACAGAGAAGTACCTGGCAAACCTGGCATCAACCACCAGCTCCCAAGCATCCATCACCCCATACGTTGTGGAGGTGGGTGGCACAGCTTCCACAGCAGAGGAACATTTAGGTAAGCCTCCTGTGTTCATTACTATAATACTGTAGCAATCATTGTAGCCGCTGCATACAGGTACACAGAGGTCGGGTTAATCTGCATTTGTGGGGGGGTGTTTGTAACCCACACTTGTGCACACATACTCCAAATATCAGCAATGTGGGCATTATCGGAGTTCCTATTGTACATGTTGTTATACGCACATTATCCTGTAACAATGCCACATTTCTGTTTGCTATCAATACCCCTCCCTCACATTTTCATAGGTACATCTCGTGTGGCCAGAGTCCAGCATATTATAGCTGTTGAGTGTGAAACTGTTTTGGTATGGCTCACATATACCCTAAGAATGTTAAGGGCAGCCATAGGCACAACTGTTATGCTTAGCTAGAGTACAATACTTGTCTGTCCAATTTTGGAGGGGTTCACTGCAGTGCATTGAATCAGTAATCACAGTAGTGTATTGGCAGGAGCTGTAGCATATTTGCACTTATTTGTGTAAAGGTCTATGCACTCTGCTATACAGGGGGCAATATTATGGTGATTATGGGTGCACTGTGTTGTAGGTGTACGCCCATCACATACACTGGCATATCACTTTTCTCACAGGTGTATAGTACTGGCGACATTAACCAGGCATAGCTGCAGTGCATGTTATTAAGAGCCTGTCTTGTCTGTGTATGTTGTAGTCTGCATATGTGTTGTGCATGGGGTCAAAAATAAGACATGGTATGTATAATGCAGTTGTGCCACCTCACCTTTGTGTGTGTGTGTGTGTGTGTGTGTGTGTGTGTGTGTGTGTGTGTGTGTGTGTGTGTGTGTGTGTGTGTGTGTGTGTGTGACTCAGCAGGCATAATAGTGCGGGTATTAATGTAGGTATGTTGTCTTCCTCCTCACAGGTGACTGTGGGGTTTGGAATGTGTCCCCCTCACAACCTGATGTCAGTGTCTCATCAGGCTGTGATGATGATGGTGGCCATATTGAGGCACAGGTGGGGTTGTTGGGGGCTGAATCTGTCCCATGGATTGACATCCCACTTCCTCTCCAAATGTCCTCGCACACAGTCGATATGCCCACACATACCCAGTCCCCTGCAGCCACAGATATTAGACAGTCAGAGTGTGGCAGCATCGAACAGGAGAGTGTGGCATCAATGGCAGCAGTGAGTGTAGACACTAGCCATAGCCAGACAGCTGTCAAGGTCCCACACAGGCAGATTGACAGGGGTGCTCAAAGAAGGACTGATGCCCATCCACCATCTGTCACAGGTGTCACATCATGAGTCACTCAACAAATGTTTCGGGCCATCATGGTGGCACAGACACATTCCGAATGCTACACCAGATGGATAGTCAGGATCATGGATGCATCACTGTCTGGAATCTGTGACTTCATCAACAACATTGGTGATGCCATACATCACTTCACTGATGTAGTGGACAGATGGTAAGGCAAGGCATTGTCATTTCTTGACTGTTCATTGTCTGCACTAGAACATGTGGTGGGAGTAGGATGTCGGACACATGGCCATAGGTCAGAAACAACATCTGCTGAGAGTCCACATGGCCATGCACACTCATGGTCCCGTAGTGGCAGTACCTTCAACACTGCAGAAGGGAGGGTACTGTCCACACCACATCATGGCAGGCTATGGACATGTAGTCCTGGCCAGTCCCATGACAGACATGGGTTCAGCAGACACCAGTCACCATCAGTGACTAGTACCACATCTGACCCTGGACATGGTGGTGCCAGTGCCACCCCTGGCAGAGCCAGTTCCTGTGTTCATAGCTGAGATGGTCAGCTGTGCATTCTGTCATGTACAGTCCACTGCTGTCCAACCAACCCATGTGTAGGGATAGCACATGGCTTGCCTGTGTACACCCACACACTCATACATCAGTGTCAGATGCAGGTCACCAACAGACACACCCAGCACATCTCCATGGCCCAGCTGACCACAACCCCTTCCTGACCCATGCACACAATGTCAACTGTTTGGCATAGCCTAGGCCTCTGGCAGGGACATGCAAATATGTGTCTGATGCACAGGGTGACTATAGTACATTACATTACATTGTTTACAGTGGTTCTGTTATGCCATGAGAGGTGCTGTCTGCTGGCATGTTTCATGAGTACACATTAACATGTTTGTTCCTTTGTTGCATGATATTAGATTGACAGAGGTGTCACAGACTGATAGGTGTCTCTCAGAACTTTGTTTTTGCTGCAGGGGTCTGAGTGACTACACTATGGAGACTTGGTGGCAATACAGCAGCTCAGGGTGGCATGGTAGCAAAGCAGACATATGGCATCAGCAAGGTAAGGCTTTATATGTGCATGGTTACCTAGGTGTATCTGTGTATAGCAGTGTGTCAGGAGCAATGGGGTGGACAGCATACTCCTGCATGCATACCTTGAGACAAGGCATGCCACTCTTGCAACATGTCACATGAGTTTTGTGTAGCTACAAATGTAGGTGGAAGCAGATAGCATTTATGCCTAGGTAGATGTGTACTATTTAGGGGCAGCAGGTTCTCACAGGGCCTTAAAATGTTTAACCATTTCACACACATAGGCAAGACTGACAGACTGCTCCAAGGGAGTATATTTGCATACACACACACACACACACACACACACACACACACACACACACACACACACACACACACACACACATATGCACACAGTCACAGAGTTGACCTTTTCATCATTAGAACCTCTACCTATCTAGTTGTAAATACTATAGTACCATAGACTAATCACATGTGCTACAGAAGTTATGTGTTGTGGGAGTTTCTGCCACTGCTGTTAAGGTGGATGACATCAGCAGGGCCTGTAAAGGAGGCCAGTGGGATGGTGGTTAACAGGCCCTGAAAAGGTATAACCATTTCATACAGATAGGTGAGACAGACTCACTGCTGCAAGAGGGTATATTTACACACACACAGAGATGCCCTTACTGAGAGTAGACTCCCTACCTATCTAGTTAACACTACATATATATTGCATGTGCCAAGCAGCTTATCTATTTTGAGATTATCAGCCAGTGCTTTTAAGGTGGATGACATCAGCAGGCCTTGTAAATGAGGCCAATGGGGAGGTTGACAGTTAGGCACAGGGCCTTAAAATGCATAACCATTACACAGAGATAGGTGAAACAGACACTGCTGCAAGGGTATATAGTTCTACACACACACTTGCCTGCTGCAAGATTAAAACCCCTACCTATCTAGGTAGTATACACGAGAGCACTATGGACATATTGCATGCGCCACGGAGCTTCTCTGGACATATTGCATGTGCCACGGAGGTTATCTGGATTAGAACCTCTATCTATCTAGTAGTATACACTAGAACACTATGTAGTTATCGCATGTGCCGCAGAATTTAGCTGTTATTAGAATGTCAGCAAGTGCTATAAAGGTGGGTGACATCAGCAGGTCTCGACAGGGAGGACAATGTGCAGGAGTACTCTACTCACACGGTCATAAAATGATTCATCATGGCACAGACAAATGCCAGATGGCCATGTCTGTACCACTGTTTGGGAAATATCTACACACACACACACACACACACACACACACACACACACACACACACACACACACACACACGGTGGCTGAAGTGAGATTAGAACACCTACCTTCCTACTATTACACAACATATCCCACAGTACTTATTGCATGCACCACTGGTTAACTCTGCTGTACACATGGCTGAAGCCACAGTACTTGTAGACTATGCAAAGTGGCCTTGTATTACACAGCATGTGTGGCCTGCAGAGTAAACCTGCTTTATGCTGTTAGTGTGTCTAGTGTCCTAGCAGTGGGGTACATGTTAATACCCCTGCTATGTGTATACAGGTACCGGTTCCACCATGTCTGGCCAGTTGCAGTTTGCTAGGTGGACAATTGGCCATTGACAATATGGGCTGTCCAAGTCCTGCATTGATGCCATTGCACATTATACCACCTGCTCACTGTTGTCTGTCTACAGGGTGACATTCCACATGCAGAGAGTTCTATGGCTGAGTGATTCTGTCATTATGCAGCCTTGGTTTGTTACCATCTAACAAATGCTGTATGTGTAGGTGCAGATAACCCCAGCATCCTGCATGTATGTGTGGAAATGCATACATCCCCATACACATATATACATGTATATGTGTTTATGTGTGTGTGTGTGTGTGTGTGTGTGTGTGTGTGTGTGTGTGTGTGTGTGTGTGTGTGTGTGTGTGTATATATATATATATATATATATATATATATATATATATACGTGTGTGTGTGTGTGTGTGTGTGTGTGTGTGTGTGTGTGTGTGTGTTATGTGACTGTGTTATATAGATATATGTGGAGAGTCTAAATCACTCTACACCTTTATGTAGCTCTCTCTTTTTTCTCTCTCTCTATATATATATAATATATGTGCCACATCCTGATAGATTGGGTAAGCATGTGTGAGGGCAATAGAGAGAGACAGATACATATACATAGCTGCCTGTATGCGCACACATATTTTCATATATCAGTTCCTCAGGCAAATGAGGCATCATACATGGACTCAGTTAGGCTAAGTGTACCCCATTGGGGAGCATGCCCAGTGTGACTATCAGTACTTACAAGGTGACTCCAGGCCAGACATACCCGTACTCCAGTCCAGGATTTTGTGTGCTGCAGCCAGTTGGCTGCTGCACCTGATTCAACAGTCACTTCCTTGATATTGTGCCCACAGCCTTCCTTGGCTGTGTGCTGAACGTAATATATGCCTCATACCTATCAAGTGTGATGATTATAATAAAATGTATTGAGTTCTGCATATGTATGTTATGTTGTACATAGCATTGTAGATTTCTGGTACATTATTGGCAAATCATTATAGGTTGACATTCAGACATGCTGACAGACATTTGAGTTGCTGACTTCATATACATCAGCAAACCCATGTGCTAATGCATGGCCTGTTATTCTCTGCAGTTTATACATTTGTCTGGGCAGTACTTAATCCTTCCCCTTGTATTTGGGCCTTTGTCTCACCACTGTTCATGGCTTTGTGCAGATTCCCTGCTATAAGTGGTTGTGGGTATGACGTGACTGGGGTACATGCCAGACACAGCGTGAATGTCTATATACCTCTTACTGTACATGTTTCTGCAGGATGTCCAGCATTCTGCTCCATATGTCTGTTCTGTTCCTCACACACTAATACATGGAGCCCACAGAAAATACTGACACAGGTAAGTGATGACCTTCACATCCTGCTGCTAATCTGACCTGTTGCAACCTGTTGTTATACTAGCCACTTAGTAGGTTACTCAGTGCATGTATAATGTCTATTTGCTTGGCTGTATATGTTTCCATAAGAACAAGATACCTAATTAAGGTGAGAGACAAAAATATAAGAAATGGAAGAAAGGTTGAACAACAACTTTGAAAACTGAACTAAACAAGCTGGACAAACAAATTAAATCTAGTGTGAGACAAGATCAAGAAAAATTTGAAGAAAATTTATATAAAGATATAGCATAATCGGAAACCTTTTTATAGATAAATAAGATGTGGAAGGTGTAAACACATACAAATTGATAAACTGTGTGCAGATGCAAAATTTATTTTCAGACACAACAGATTACAGATATATGAAGAATTATATGATGTCTTCTGTTGGTTTCTTGCTGTTACTTGCATTTACATGCATGCATATTGTGACCAACTAGTCTTATTACTGTGTTGTACTAAGTACAATAAATACAGAGACAACTGCTTCAGTTAATAAGCTTTACTGTTACATTCTCCTTTCGGATCTACAAGCATGCAACACAGATGCTGTCAGCTCTCTATGGCAAATTCCCAAAGCTTGTTTATACATACTCATATTTATACCAAAAAGTCTGATATTTTTTCTCAAAGTCTGATGTGTAACAGTTTTTTCTTTGTATAACAGTTTTCCTTTGTTCTTCTAATTTATGATTTGTCCTTGAGTCTTTCTAGTTTGGTGGTCCAAGGAAACTCAGTTATCTGAAACTTAATGTTCCAGCACTATCTGTAACTTGATGTTCTAACTTTATCTTACTTGATGTTTCATTTCTTTACTTCGTTGATGTCCTTCCAGCTGCCATCTGTGCAGTTATTTTACATACTTCGTTTCTCAATAGCATACTCCTTTATATGGATGCCAATATCTACTTAAGCTATGCCAGCACACTTACTACTTTATATTTTTCAACATTTTATACTATTTCTAAATTAACCTTTAATATTTCATATCACTCTTGCAGCCTTTTTTTTCAAGCCAATAACCATGCTAGTGAAAAGACAGTGAACTGCTATTCTTTCAGGTCCCCCTTATTTTATTTTTTTGAAGGAATGGACTAAACTTTAGTTAAAGAAAAGACTGCATTTGTTTCATTAGCATTATCATTTACAGCATTTACCACTTTGTTCATATTTACAATCATAACTTGTTGAGTTATTGCAGCTCTTTTTAACCTGTACCTATAAAACAATTTTAAGCTGTCTTTGTTATTATGATCCCCAAAACTACTAATACAGGATGTATTAACCAATTTAGCAATTTGGTCCCAGATGATGGCCATCCTCTGAATATGTCCCACCAATCATGGGCAGTGTCAGCTTCTGTTTTTGTCTTTTACTATTAACACTGGGTTATTTGAAACTACACATACTAACTGTGACACCACTTTAACAAACCTTTTGAAACTTGAAGGGAATATTGTACATTAGTACTATATTGTAATCTGTCTATCAAAGATACTTGTAATGACTTAGTTCCCTTGTGGTTGTAAATGTACAATCTGTGAGATATCTTGTTCTACTAATTTTTATACAAATCTCTTTTAAATCTGCATTTGGTATCTTTAAAACTTGGACATGTAATATTGAAGTGCAATATATATTTTTTATATTGTTGTCCTATCATACTACAAGTGGATGGTATTTTTATCATTTGATCCATATGAACTACTGGCCAGTTACCCAAAGTGGTAAGTATTTTAACCCATGGTCCATTTTCTTGTATTACTGTGTTGTTTATACAAATAGAGTATTGGTAGAAATCATACTCTTTTTTTCCCCTGTTGAGTTTATTCTTATTTTTGTGTTATTGTCTACACATTGTGACATTTTTGCATGATGTCGTTCCTTGTCAGTTTGTGTTATTGTCTACATACTGTGACATTTTTGCATGATGTCTTCCCTTGTCAGTTTGTGTTATTGTCTACACACTGTGACATTTTTGCATGATGTCTTTCCTTGTCAGAACTGTTACATTTGTGAGGTAATGTACATCATCTAATAGAGATAGAGCTGTTTATTGAAATGTTTATGTCAGTCTTTGATTCTTTCTCTACTTTTATGTATGCCTGACCTTGTTCAACTAACCATGCTGTTATATTTGTGTTAAATGTTATCCTCCCAAAGGTACATGCTGTATGCTTTTTACAACAGAAATTGTCTTGTGTTCTATTTTGTGTAGCATTTTCCTAAATTTTATTTGTGAAATATTCTAATTCCCTCTGTTATGATGTTCAGAATGATGCAAATGAAATGCATATGTCTGTGTTGAATGCTGCGTGCCTTATCTCGCAGCTGCATTTTTATCTATAGTCCTTGCAGCATGTTCCAGACACTGAACATTCAGCTTGTCTCAAGCTGTACCAGAATATATGTATGCTAGCAAACAGAAGTACATGTATCTAACTATATTATTTCTACATATGTTATAGCAACAGCTGTGTATATGCATCTAACTAGCAAATAGATGTGCACATGCATTTATACATTTTTAAACATATATATCACTGTATACATTCCCTTTGTTTTATTTTAAATCCAAAACTGTCTATCTTAGTATGTACTTTTTAGTTAAGTTATATTGCTACTAACTAGAAACACACTGGGAAACAAATCTTTTAGTTTTCTTTTAATACAGCAAGTTAACACAGTTTACTATTGTCAACACAACAATGACAACCATTACTATTAGAACTGGATAAATCTGAATATGACTCTATACAGTGATGTTCTATACAGCAATTTATTGACAATGCTTGAGGATTTTATTGCAAAGGCATCGCAGTTTTTTTTTTAAAACACTTCACAAATGGCAAGCTTTGACTTGTTACTCTATTTACATAGATACACCATTTACTATATACTGTACAGAATACACTTGCTTGTACAGATTGTTTTTGCATTTGTATATGCATGGCTGTAATGTACACTCCGTCCAGTTTCCAAATCTAACATTAAACTTGAAGCCTGCTAATTACATTACTTGAAACATTAAAATGTATTTTTGGTATTACCACTTTGCACTTTTATTTGAGTCCCTTTTGCAGTACTTTTTGCACAGTTAGTGTAAAATTGAAAGCATGCCATTCTACATCATTTTATTGCAGTATTGTTTATTTGCTTTATGCTGTGAGAATTAAATGTATGCTTGCCTTTTGGATGTTACCTAGACTGTGACACTTTGGTCTTACGCATTTGCTTTTTGATTTATTTTTTTGGCCATTTTCAAAAACAGAAAATATTTTTATAAAGTTTTTTTCTGTTGCCTATACTGTCAGAGTTGTAGCAGGAATTGCTTTTACCCATTTTGAAAAGACGTTTACTGTTACTACTAGCTATTTGTACCCTCTCTTTTTGTAAAGGGACCTACATAATTTAACTGCATACTATAGCCCACGGACTGACTACTCATAGTATTTGCTTGCAAACAGATTATTAATGACATGTATGCACAAGTATGATATTTTATTACAATTACCAAACAGGATTTTTGTAGACTTTTGTGCTTTTTGCTTAATGCTGTACGTGAATACTTAATAATGTTTTAGAAAAACGTAAGCCGTTTGGCCTGGTGACCATTCTTGTTTCCTTGACCTTATAAATTTGAGTACCAGTAACATTTTATCTTATACAACATTCCTTGTAACTACCCATTCCAGCCTGGAAAGATTTGAGCTCACATACTTTATTTTTTTTTTTTTGCGCATTCCAGATACTTAACCCATAACTCGTTCACCACTTACTCATACCTTCAGTCATTCATTAATATACTTGCAACTTGATATTAAAATGTAGTTGTAATAACTTGCTTAACTATGCATAATATTGTTTTTGAATACTGTTTTTGCTGGAGTCTTTGCTATTTTTGATGCTATTATACAATTACAAAATATTGTAAGAAACAAAAGAGATATTGGCATAACTAACACATGCTTAAAACAAATATATTTACATGATTTACATTTGCTGCCATTTGCCTTTTGCTGGACTTTAGATGAAAAGAAAATACATGCATGTCAGTCTTGTGACATCATGTCTTTATTGTGTTTAACTACTCTCATTTGATTTTCTATGCCCTAGAACTGTTTTGTTATTTTATATGGTTTGAAAATCACCATTTAAGTGCCTTGCTTTAACTGAATGAAAGTTTGTGCTGTGTACGCTTAACTATTTTTTAAATGTAGAACAGTACATCGTAAATTATTTTCTATCAGTGTAGCTAACTGCTGTTGCTTTAACTCTCTATTAATCAGATTATATTTGTCAGTATTCTGTTCTGTTGACTTTAAAGCTCTTATGCACTTTTGAAAAAGTGTTTGTATATGTTGTTTGAACATTTTGAACTCACGCTGACTATGTCTTAGAAGTTTATTAAATCTTTTTGTCAGTTTACCATGAACCTCATCTCTGTTTTTATCTATTTTGCAATGTGCAGTGGTTTTATGCCACTTTTGTCTAGCAAGATGTACAGCAGATTTCGTAAATAACTGACTTGACTGATATTGTAACTCTGAAATTAACATTTTATATGTGCATGTGGTTGTTTACCATTACTTTTATGACATTGCACACAGAAAGCAGTTTCATATAACTTGCACACTAAACATTTACTGTCACAATAGTGATGTTGTTGTTTAAGATACCAGTCAAAAGTAATGCATTTATATAAAGCTTTGACACAAATTTTACCTAATAAAGTACTGCTGGTGTTACAGTTATGTTTATACCAATTTTTAAATCCTGACTATACATGTGCTGGACTATTATTACTGTCTAAATGAAAGGTAGTGTTACACTTTACAGTTTTTTTATGGCATCCATGCTGTAGAATGAGAAACAAAAAGAAAATTACCAGTTTCTGTGTGGAAGGTGGTCAAGTCTTCCATTAAGAATGCGTGGAAAGTTCCTCATTGATTCTCCCAAAAGGTGGTCAAACACAGCTGTCAGATTCAGTTGTGTGAATGTACAAGACCTGTGGAACTTGCAGAGATGTACTGTTCTGCTACTGGATACTGTGCATAAGAAGGAGGCATATATTTGCACTGGAATGGAACGTACTGACTGAATAAAATAAAAAAGAAGCTGTAGTTGCTACAATGAGAAGCCATTTGGTCCGTCAACTGTGGCTCGCCGCTGAAGAATTATATGATGTCTTCTGTTGGTTTCTTGCTGTTACTTGCATTTCCATGCATGCATATTGTGACCAACTAGTCTTATTACTGAATTGTACTAAGTACAATAAATACAGGGACAACTGCTTCATTTAATACGCTTTACTGTTACTTTCTCCTTTCACATCTACAAGCATGCAACACAGATGTTGTCAGGTCTCTATGGCAAATTCCCAAAGCTTGTTTATACACACTCATATTTATACTAAAAAGGCTGATATTTTTCTCAAAGTCTGATGTATAACAGTTCTTTCTTTTTACAACAGTTTTCCTTTGTTCTTCTACTTTATGATTTGTCCTTGATTCTTTCAAGTTTAGTGGCCCAAGGAAACTCAGTTATCTGAAACTTAATGTTCTAGCACTATCTGTAACTTGATGTTCTAACTTTATTTTGCTTGATGTTACATCTCTTTGCTTTGTTGATGTCCTTCCAGCTGCCATCTGCGCAGTTATTTTTGCAGACTTTGTTTCTCAGTAGCATACTCTTTTACATGGATGCCAATATCTAATTTAGCTATGCCAGTACACTTACTACTTTCTACTTTTCAGCATTTTATTCTATTTCTAAATTAACCCTTTATATTTCATATCATTCTTGCAGCTTTTTATTCAAGCTAATAATCACGCTAGTGAAAAGACAGTGAACTATTATTCTTTCAATATATTTACAAAATCTTATGCAAAACAGTTTGGCTCCATAAAAGGGGTGATAAGTTGTCCTAGTGACATCCAGGTAACCTCAGATACTGGAATCAAATTAGATTACATTGAAAAGAACTGTGCAAACTGGATCCAAACAAAGTACAGGGAGGAGACAGAATTAATAATAATGACTTGATAACACTTCACCAAGAACTTACTGTATCATTATATATATTATTCACTAGTTCATATAAATATGGAGAGATTCCTCAAGACTGGAGACATGTGCTTATTAAACCTGTCTTTTAGGGAAAGGGGAGTAGGACAAACCCAGAGTCATATAGACTCTTAAGTCTACTTTCACTTTGTGGAAAATATTAGAGAAGATAATATTGGATAAGTTATTGTCAGAATTGGATAGGTTGGGACTTGAAACCATATATCAGCATGCAGATGTTGAAAATAGATATATTACCACCTGTAACATGATGTTCTATAACAATATAATAACAGTTATGAATAAAAAATTGTGCTGTGATATAATTTATATAGATTTACCTTCAACATTTGATAGGGTCATACACAAAACACTGATCAATAAATTAGTACAACTAGGTATTGATGTAATTTTGTTAAGATGGATAGCTGCATGGTTACAAATAGGACATGGCAAGTATCATACAGCAACTGGACATGTGAAATTCTTGGTTACCTTCAGGGTGTCCCACAAGGCTCTGTCCTAGGCCCTTACTTGTTTAGATTGTATCTTTCAGACCTAACTTTTTCATCCAAGCTAAAAGCAACCAAGATAAAGCTCTAGGCAAAAAAGGTAACCCAGTAGATACACTGGAATTGCCCACTTGTAAAATACAGGTGAAAAGGTACTTAAACTGCTGCTTTTTGTCTGCTTCAAACTAGGTATCTACCCAGAAAGGACACAGCTGAAATCAGGTCAACAGAATTTTTTTCCCTACTAGATTATAATAACTCCTAACAATTTGGCTATTTAGACACTTACCCTGCAATCTTTAGCCTGGGGGAGCTTCTATGAATTCAGGTCTATAGATTGTTGTTTGCAGCATTTGCTGCTCAATTTCTCCTGAGTGTGATTTTCTACAAGAACTAACTCTATACATTACCTGTAACTACTCCCACCCCCCTCCTCCAATATTGTCCCAGCAAAGTTTTTTTAAACCCCTGGTCCCATCTTGGCTTACTCACAGCAGCTGCAAATTCCCTTCAGCTCGTGGTGTATCTCATTGTAAGTGTTTGAGCTTTATTTTTTATATTGCAGCTAAGGTCTCTACAAACTCAATTGTTCTATTGCTTTGTTACTGTCAGCATGGTTGATGTTGCAGAACTGGTTTCCTATTTATAAATGTTGTAGACAAAGTGTTACAATATATCATTTTCCAGTCTGACTTGGTGCTTAGTATGCTTAGTGCTGCTAGCACCTACAGATGCTATAGTATCAAACTGGGTTGCTACTCCTCATCACTTTTGTTTAGTAAATACTTTTTAGTTAAAATAGATGCTAAGCAGTGTGACTGAGTGTTCTGTGATTCAGTTTGAAGGAAAGCAATAAGTTTAATACAGAACACCATATTACGGCTAAAGTCCTGTTTTGCTGCCAAGTCAGAGTGATCCTTAGTTGTTTTAACTGCTGTACCATGAGAAATATTATAGCAATGCAGATATGTAAATGTCTGTGTTGCGATATTTAAGTACTATTGTATACAATTGTTGATAGTTTACTACTGCTATATCTGTGATGGAACTGTCTCTTTAAATTCATGGCCTACCTAAATTATCTGATATATATCACTAAGTAATTTTTTTTTTATTATGTCAAGGGCTTCATATGCGAATGCATAACAGTTGCCTGAACCTCTTTTACTAAACACTTTGTACTTGTGTAAATAGTGAAACGTGCTGCTACTCTTAAACCCAATACCCTTCCTGCCTGGGTGATAATTTATTATTTTAGTTACTTTTTACAGCACTTCTCTCTCATTCCCCTTTCAGAGACCTTAACGTAATAATTGTTTTTGTCTCCATATTTTCATTTAGTGACCACTGTCCCTGCGAATGGGTTCTCTCTCAGTCCCCCACTTGGTGAATCCTTGGCCTTTGGCCGCATCTGCAGTGAAGAAACCAGCCACAAGGACTCAAGGGCTTTAAAAAGAAAATAAGTTACTGTAGGTGTCTAGCTACATTTCCCTCTTAGCCTGCTACTGTAGAAAGTACCTGGTCTAAAGCAGAAATAACTGGCTTTACCCATGGCTTGGGACGGCAGCTGCACCCCCACCCCCATCTGCTGTAAATACATTCCCCAGTTAACTTTTTCTTTTTAGTTATCAGTAAACCAAGATAAAGCTCTAGGCGAAAAAAGGTAATCCAGTAGAGACACTGGAATTGCCCAATTGTAAAATAGAGGTGAAAAGATACTTAAACTTCCACTTTTTGTCTGCTTCAAACTAGGTATCTACCCAGAAAGGACACAGCTGAAATCAGGTCTATAGATTGTTTTTCCCTACTAGATTCTAATAACTCCTAACAATTTGGCTACTTAGACACTTACCCTTGCAATCTTTACCCTGGGGGGGGTTCTAGCCCGCTCCGTTCACTACGCTCACTTTGACCCTTCCCTGCCCCCTATTCCCACCCACCCCCAGTACCTCTACATTTATTCTTAACCCTAACCCCAACCCTAATTGCCAGCAATTAGGCTATACCACTACTCACCCATCCCCCTACATCCAGCACAATCATGCTACTACCTAATATAAAAGCAATCCTAACATGCGTAGTTCTAATTCACATTACATCCTCCCAAGGCTCCACAGTCACATGCCCCAACAACTTCCACTGTACTCTCTCAGTACCTTCCCTTAAACATTTACATTATAACTACACAACCACTGCCACCAAAACCATCCTCCCAATACACATATTCCATTACCAAACACCTAACACACTCAAAAATAGAATATCCCTAAGATACCATAAGCAATTTACTATGTATATAAAGCATATCTTAAACACCCTCTATAAACTAGCCCTCGCTGGAGACATCCATCCAAACCCTGGTCCTCCCAAATCCAACCCAACTACAAACTCTAGTCCAAGCAACCCCCCCCCCCCCACAACTCAACTCCTAGCCAACAAGAAAACAACAGACCTACTTATAATGTCCCTAAACATCAGAAGCATATGCAATAAAATCCAAGAACTACACGCCAGCATTAGCATGTATTCCCCAGATATTCTCATCCTAACTGAAACCTGGCTCAAACCTCACATCAAAAGTGAGGAAATGCTTCCATCTGAATACAACATCCTTCGCATAGACAGATTGTCCAAAAAAGGAGGTGGTGTAGCATTGATATTTAAATACCACCTCAATATTCAACTCCTGAACTCATCTGCCCCTCACCACAACAATGAAGAAATCCTTTATCCCAATCTCAAACAAAACCCAAACAAAACAATCAATATCATAGGATGCTATTTCCCACCAGGACAAAATATCACACCCCTAGAAAATCTCCTGAGCTGGGATACTCTATCTCTACCCCAGGAAACCATCATTCTCGGTGACTTTAACATCAACTGGCTGTCCTGTAATAACAGTCTCCCAACCATTCACCTTAATCTCCATGGGTTTACTCAACTCATTCAATCCCCTACCTGAATCAACAAAAACCCTAACAATCATACCTTACTTGACTGGATCCTAGTCAACAAAGCCCCTCACTGTTACCTAGCAGGCTGCTTACCTGACAGTCTTAGTGACCACTCCCCCACTTTCGTAATTCGGCACCACACAGTCTGAAGCCCATTATCCACAGGCAAATATGGAACAAGTCCAACTTCAACCCAACTCCTTCATCTCCTCCCTGCAAAAAATTAACTGGTCACCACTAAAATACCTCAACCTAGATGAGGCTGTCCACTTCTTCAACAGCACCTTCATCTCCATCCTAAACACCCATGCTCCTGTAAGAAATGCCAATGTCAGATCCAGGCATGCCCCATGGTTACAAAAGACCACCAGTACACTAATGAAATCCAGAGATAAGGCCTGGGAGCACTGGCGACTAACAAAAAATAACTCAGATAGGCAATCATTCCTTAAACTGCGCAATAAAGCCAAAAAGCATAGAAAATTAGACAAATCCCTCTACTATAAATCCACCCTAAACTCTATCAACCACAACCCTAAGCAATTCTGGTCCACTATCTCCATGGGTTTACTCAACTCATTCAATCCCCTACCTGAATCAACAAAAACCCTAACAATCATACCTTACTTAACTGGATCCTAGTCAACAAAGCCCCTCACTGTTACCTAGCAGGCTGCTTACCTGACAGTCTTAGTCACCACTCCCCCACTTTCGTAATTCGGCACCACACAGTCTGAAGCCCATTATCCACAGGCAAATATGGAACAAGTCCAACTTCAACCCCAACTCCTTCATCTCCTCCCTGCAAAAAATTAACTGGTCACCACTAAAATACCTCAACCTAGATGAGGCTGTCCACTTCTTCAACAGCACCTTCATCTCCATCCTAAACACCCATGCTCCTGTAAGAAATGCCAATGTCAGATCCAGGCATGCCCCATGGTTACAAAAGACCACCAGTACACTAATGAAATCCAGAGATAAGGCCTGGGAGCACTGGCGACTAACAAAAAATAACTCAGATAGGCAATCATTCCTTAAACTGCGCAATAAAGCCAAAAAGCATAGAAAATTAGACAAATCCCTCTACTATAAATCCACCCTAAACTCTATCAACCACAACCCTAAGCAATTCTGGTCCACAATTAACAATATCCTCCATCCAGGGAAAGCTGATACCCCCCAAGCCATCCATTCCCCCCTCCTCCAGCAGTATTGCTGAATCCTTCAACAAACCACTGAAACTATAACATCTCTAAACAAACAACACTTCCCAACAACAGCCCCCCCAACTCCTAACCTAAAACCCCAACTCCTCTTTTCTTCTTCACCTCAGTACCTACCTCCAACATAAAAAGACGATTGTCAAAACTTAAACCCACCAAACTCGCAGCTGACAACCTCTCCTCTGCATCTGATAAACTAGCCTACCCAATTTTAATTCTAATCAACTGTTCCATAACAGAAGGCTATGTTCCCTCGATATGGAAAATATTCCACATCATTCCCCTCCACAAAGGCACCCCTTCCACTGACCTCTCCAATTACCACCCCATTGGTATCCTCTCCCCTCTCTCCAAGATACTTGAAAAATGTATCAACACCCAGGTCTCCAACTACTTCCTAGCTAATAATCTCCTCTCCAAAACCCAACATGGTTTCAGGCCATATCACAGCACTACCTCCGCTCTGCTCTCCTTCACCAATGCTATACTTCATCACAAAAACAATGGCCTCTTCTCTACTGCCATATTTCTAGATCTCTCAAAGGCCTTTGACATGGTATCTCATGAGCTATTACTCTCTACTCTCCCCAACCTTTCCTTCTCACAAACAGCCTGCAACTGGTTCCACAGCTATCTACACAGATGCCACCAATCAGTAATCTGGGATGATAACATATCACCTCGCCTCCCAGTTACTCTCAGAGTTTCCCAAGTGTCTCTCTGCTATTCTCACTTTTCACTAACAACCTACATACTGCCACCACACAAGCATCTCTTATACAGTACGCAGATGACTCTACTCTCATCTGCTCTGCCCCCACTCTACCAGAACTACAACAAATCACACAGGAATCATTCTCTTCTGTAGAAAGCTGGCTATCCAAATGCTCAGCTCCTACTCAACCCAAGTAAGACAAAACTTGTCCTGTTCCAACCTTCCAAAGCCACCCAAAACACCCCCCACTTCAACATTCTTGCCAAAGACAATACCATCATCTCTCCATCAGAATACGCAAAATTACTTGGTGTGGAAATAGACAACAAACTTAGATTTGACACCCACATATCTCTCACAATAAAAAAAGTTCACAAGAAACTTGGTGCATTATATTGAAGCCGCCAATTCCTAACCAAGGTGGCTAGAATCTCCATAGCCATTTCCCAGCTAATCTCCAGCCTTCTGTATGCATCCCCCATACTTACCAACCTTAAACAGACAGACCTACACAAGCTGGATGCTTGTTACAACAAAATTGCTAAATTTGCCACTGGAACCTCCTACCGCAGCCATCATTGTATCTCCCTTAAAGAACTAAACTGGCTAGAACTCCCACAACTCCTTCACTTTAATCAACTCACCCTCACTCATAAACTTATTAACCACCCCTTAACATCCCTTCCCTTCAAACCCTTCTCCAACCCTATCACCCCACTAGGCCTTCAAGATCAAGCAACAAAAATCAACTCACTGTTATCAAACCCAAAAACTCAGCAGGAGAAGCCATATTTTCATGTACCATATCAAAACTTTGGAACAATCTTCCACCCTCTATAACTACTCTGCCTTCCAGCAGCCATTTCAAGACTGCACTCAAATTCCACTTAAATTTGCACTGGCTTTGTCCTTGTTCTAATCCAGACTAACACCCCCCTTACCCCCCACCTAGACTCTTAACCCAACTATACTACCGCCACTACTAACCACAGCCAGAAATAGCTAGTTGTCTTTACATACTTTAACATCTTGTCTGACAACTTTGTTACTAATATTATAAACGACAAGAAACTATCTTAACTTGCAACATTTTCTCTATATACTGTTGATAAACAATATCTTGATATTGTATTAAAGCCAACAACCTGTAATGTTGTTTACTATTGCTGTAACTGTGTATCTCTATTTATCATGTACATGATGTGGAGCTTTTCTCCCCGGGCATCCACTGAAAAAGGACCTGCTTCCAGTCGGAATTTCCCAGTAAACAAATATAAATAAACAAATAAATAAAATCTGAGGTATTCTGCAGTTTACATGCAGATGACCTGAGACTGGGTAAACTGATCACATGTATTACAGATAAGGCATGCCTGCAAAAGAACTTGACTAAATTAACCATTTGGGCACATGAGAATAATATGCTGATAAATACATCAAAAACTAAGCAGCACATGAGATTTGGGAGACATATATTGAAAGGTGAATATTTATTACAGCACACAGTGGCTGAAACTGTAGACTCATTTAAGGACCAGGATATATGGGTAGATCCAGCTATGAGTTCTTCTAATCATATCAATCAATTGGTTAATGATGGTTATAGAACTATTGGTTGTATAAAAAGATCTATAATGTCAAGAACATCAGAAATGATGAAGGTATTCTTTATTAGTTACATTACACCCAAGCTTGAGTATGGAATAACAATATGGAAACCTTATAAGAAAACAAGCATGAGAAACTGAAAACAGTACAGTGTAAATATACCAAGGGCATCCATGGATGTGAAAATCTAAGTTATTATTAAAGACTAAAATATCTGAACTTGTACAGTGTCTATTACAGATATTTAAGAGGAGATCTTATTCAGGTATATAGGGCATTTAGAGATAACTACCTCTGGGAATGCTTGGGGTTATCAAAAAATAGTAGAAAATCATCAGACAACCTATGTAGAAGATTCTATAGGAATGAGAAGTGTACTAATTGGTAGCCGATGCATGGCACAGGCTACCAACTTACATTAAAGCAAGTACTACTTTAGATATTTTTAAGAACAGCCTGGGCACTTACTATGAGAACAAGTGTTGTAGTATATTGGCAGGTTAGAAAGGCATCCATGCCCATGCTTGAAATATTTGTATGTATGTATGTATGTATGTATGTATGTATGTATGTATGTAAAGAATCACACTCGGTGCTGCAGGTTGAAGCTCAATAGCAGGTCATAGCTCTAACTCTTTGTGCCAAACTGCCAGCTGGTTACAAAGAATGACACTATGAACCATGCTTGTGATACACGTATTAGTAACACTATACAATCACATATTAATTACCCTTAGGAAAAGGGGGACCTTGCTTGCAGTTACATTTGTAATATGATGTCAGTAATCTTACCTAATTATGTAGTAGTGACTCTGCCATATACAAAGAGCACAGCCTATCATACACTAATCAGGTGGTATCACTGTGTCCAATCATATAACAATATGCAATGGAACACAGGGGGAAACTACCTACAGTTACACTGATCAGGTAATATTACTGACCCTGAATAGTCATAACACTACATTGTAGAGCAGGGCAACCCTACCTACAGTCCATTAATTAGGTGATTCAGTGATACAGACTTATTTAAAAAAGGCAAAACCTCTTACACAATCATTGGAATACATGATGAAAGTGTTAACTCTTTGGAAAAATATACATTTTGTTTGTACAAGATTCTGATTTGATTAATTTTTTACACTATGTAATGATAAAACAGTTGCATAGTGAAACAACATAAACTCTATTGGAGAAAAGCTGCCTTGCCTTCTATTTCCATAAATCCTGCTTGTTTAGCAATAGTTCACTCTAATTTTTTCAATTATCTGCTTAAGTTTGTTTTACAACACTTATGAAGTTCCTGTCCTATCCCTCTTAACCTCTCCCTGTAGACTCACAAAGGTTGCCTAAACAGAGAATGATGAGTGTGCTTCTACCCAGATCATCCCTAGCTCATCCTTCTTAATAATATGCCTAAACTAGCCACTTTCACTAATGAGTGCCCACCTACTGATAGACATCACTACTGTGAAAGGCTGAGCCCCCCCCCCAGGTTGGTCAAACTGGTATGAACTTATCAAGACCATTCTTCCTCAGCAAGTCTCTTCAGTGCCAGGAGCTCTAATCAAACACAAACCTTGTGAGTCATAGCCAGAGCTTCATGCTTCTAAGCCATGGGGCCAGATTTACACCTAATGCTTCTTATTACACATGGATCACACTCTTTAAACAAATGCTTAAATGCTTTTCAATTTCATTTACTCTTACTTATGGCACTGACTGTCTAATTATTTATTATTTTTTTTAATATGGTGCATCTAGATTCAGTGTCTACTTTTATTTTCAGATTCTTAAGACCTGCTGTTAAGCATATTCCTGTAATTGTGAAGCCAATTCCCCCAATGCCAGCGGTGTTACATTTTGTGTAACTTGCTCCTACTTTTATTGTTCCCTCGTAATAGAGTAAATTCTGTTCACGGTTTCCAAGGTAATATTCCACAGAGACAATACTGGTCCATTCTCTGTTTGTGCGTTTTTTGTTGAGGAGTAGAAGAACTCCAACTGGGTCCTTACATAAACTCCATTCGGCCCACATTCTTAGGGGGCTTAATGATTTTTCCAGCTGGTAGCTGATAAGCTTCCTTCAATTTGCATTGATCTATGTTCAGCAATAGACTTCAGTGCAAACTACAATGAATCACATTTATACCATATTTAAAAAAAAAGTACTATACTGAAGCCGTGGGGCATTGCCCTGCTAGATACACAACTTCCATTTATCTTACAGGGTCAATATTTAGCACCATAGCATCACTTCCTAATGAACAACACTGATTTCAGGAGCACGCTCCATAAGCAGTCATTGTACTAAGGATGCAATAAAGGCACTGTCCATTGGCTGTTTATGTAGGACTGCACCGTGAAAGTTTTTCAGCACAGTGGTGTGAATCTAATATAGCTTAAACATGCTGAACTGATCCATATATAGCATTTAGCATCCCTCCGTTACTCAGTTGTTTTCCATCTCTTTCCCCTGATATATAGTACTTAATAACTTATAGACTCAGCAATACACAGCACTTTTCTCAAGGTGAAATTTTATTTAAAAATACATCACATTGTCCTCAATCACCACCTTATCCATTTTAACTCATATGCTGTTTTTTTTTGTTTTTGCAGGATTACATTTCATAGTCTGGATGAGACAATACAAGTAGTCTTGATTATTTTTCTTATTGCATACATTATAACTCAGGTCTGTAGGTAAAAGCCTGGAAGAGAACAACTGGTTTTAGATTCCTGAAAAATGTACTATGTACTTGCCAGGTCTTAAGAGGGATCCTCAATTTCCCTATCTGTTTGTGATCCATTCATTATAACTGCTAGCCCTGCTTGTTCACAGCACTAAAACCAAGTGCTTTCTCATTTTTTTTTATTTTCTAACTCTGCTTAATTGTAGTGATAGCCTTGAACCAAACCAGACTGATAGACATATTCAACTTTCACATCTGTTCTACAGCCTTTTACTGCAATGGATTTATCTTTAATTCTTCCTTCCCCTGTTCTAAGACATATTGTAGAAACTGACATCATTTTTTTTTTATTTTGAGCCTGTGGCACAGGTTACAGCTGTGAAAACCACCTCCACTAAGGTCAGTCATGCACATAGACACACACACACACACACACACACACACACACACACACACACACACACACACACACACACACACACCCACACATTTATGCATATATATGGACTCACACTGATGGGAGTGCTTGGTTGCAGGGCTGGCCTTACACATAAGCGAACTAAGCAACTGCCATGGACACTGTGCTTGTAGGGGCATTGTTTCTCCATTTATTTATTATTTTAGTAGAGTCATCATCATCATCATCATCAACATTAATCCTCCTTTTCCCCATTTTCTACATGGGGTCGGGGTATTGTGCCAACTGTTGTCATCTCTCCTGATACAATGTCACTCTCCTACCTTTATTTATTATTTTAGTAGAGTCATCATCATCATCATCAACATTAATCCTCCTTTTCCCCATTTTCTACATGGGGTCGGGGTATTGTGTCAACTGTTGTCATCTCTCCTGATACAATGTCACTCTCCTACCTTCCTTGAAAGTCATGCCTGACTATTGCAAGTATTCTCTCACACAATCCATACATCTCTTTGCTAGACACCCTCAATTTCTCTTGCCTTCTTTCTGTCTGTCCCAAATCTTCTTCACCCAATTGTCTTTTGCTTTTCTGCCTATGTCCAAATCACTGTAAACTGTTCTGTTTGACTTACTCTGCAATTGGAACTACTTTGGCTTCTATTTTGATGTCCTCATTTCTTCATCTATTACATAGTATGCATCCAACCATCCATCTCAGACACTTTATCTCCATCACCTCTATCTTCCTCAACTGCTCTGCCTTTACTGACCAGGTTTCTGTACCATACAGTAGTACTAGTCACACCACTGTTTTGTACACCTTACTTTTCAGCTTCTTTGGCATTCTTCTGTTATACACTACCCCTGGGTCTATATTACAAGACTGAAACTTTAGTTAATCGAATAACTAAAGACGGATCTTGTAATATTGAAACCTAAAAATCTTGAACAGCCGATTTAACCCAGGGAAACACTTTCCTTGGCTGCATGAAAAAAAAAAAAACTTTAAATCCCAAATCAAGTGGGGGGCTGTGCCCCCCACACCCCCCTTAACTAAATATAGCAACTCCAAGATTGCTCCAAATTGGAGAAAAGGGCATAATCCACATAACAGCCAAGGGAAGTTTTTCCCTGGGTTAAATCAGCCGTTTGTGATTTTTAGGTTTCGATATTACAAGACAGATCTTTAGTTATTCGATTAACTAAAGTTTCTATCTTGTATATAGTCCCCTACCCCTAATGCTATGTGCCATTTGGCTGCAGTCCCTCTGATGCTAGCTTTGACTTCCTTATTTAGACTTTCCTTCTCCTCAGCCACCCTCGCAGATAGTTGAAACTGTTAACCTATTCCACTCTTTTCCCTTCTGTCGCAGTTCTCAACTTCTTCTCATCCATTTGCTGCTATTGTAACTGTCGTATCTATACTCAGTTTCATCCCATGTGCCTTCAGTTTTGCATTCTATTCTCCTATCCTTTGTTAAAGTTCTTTCTCAGAGTCTGCCTGTAATGCCACATTGTCTGCATACAGCAACTTTGTTGACCTGTCCCCTCTGACCTGTTTGCTAATGTACTCCATTACCATTATGAATAGCAGTGAGCTCAAAGTTGAACCCTGATGCACACCCACTTCCACTGGGAACCCCTCTGTGAGTCCAAACACTGTCTGGACTTAAGTTATTGGGTCCTCGTATATAGCCTGCATTAATTCTACTAATGTTTAAGGAACTTTGACCACCTCAGGAATGCCTAAATCAAGCTTTATTTTGACCTTGTCATATGTTTTCTCCAATTCATCCCTAGTTTCTTCTCAGCCATCTGTCTCATTGTAAACATTGGGTCAGTTGTGCTGCATCCTTATCTGAATCTGAACTGCTTATTTCTCTTCTTACTTTCTACTGTTCTTCATAATCATTTATCAATTACCTTCTCCAGAACTTTCATGCAGTGTGACAGGATACCTCTATACTGCCCAATATTGTCAATGTCCCCATTGTTCTTGTACACTGGCACCAGTATGCTTATTCTGCAGTCATGCTGCTATGTCTACCCTCAGAAGCCATTTCTCCCCTATCTCCAACATCTTGATTATATCTGCTGTGACCTCATCTGGGCCTGGTGCTTTCCCCTGACTTAATTTTTTCTTAGTAGTGTTCGTACTTCTTCTAGGGTGGGCTCCTCTTTGTTATAAAAATATGCATTTGAATATATGTGAAATGCTAGTTTAAAAGCAAAGTAGTATGTAATGCATTTTATTCTATTAATGATATAACAAAAAGGCTGAATTCATGTGTAATTGCAAGTAGTTTTGAAACTGCAGTGTGGCTTGTAGCAAGTTGACCTCTGACCCTGGCAGCTGCCAGCTCAGCAAGTCTTAATGTTTATGCTTTTCACAAGTGATTATCTGCTGGGTCAGGAAATTAAATATGTGAAATAATGAAATCTTCTGCTCTTTCCTGTTGGGATGATTTGGCCTTGTGTATGTGTTACTAAGATAACATGCAGCTGTTGGGAAAGTGTTACAGGGAACAAAGAAGTGTATTAAAAGACTGAGTCTGCTATTGTATTTGGACTAGTTAGAAGCCTTGAAGAAGTAACTTTACAGAAAGACATTATGTCTGACCAGGTGGATAGCAAGGCCGTATTGTTACCAGAGGAAAACTTTTTTTAAATATACAGCATCAGCAATATTTTATGAATAGAGGACTGTAAGCTAAAGTGATGTAGATGCCCTGTGACATACCACGTCAGTAAGGTGGGCACAACTTGAATGTAAAGACTATAAAATTGTATACTTCCTGTTTCATGTCAGACAAAATTCTGTACTTGTACGTTTTTTGCCTCCTGGTGTACACTAGTAAACTTTTGAACCTGAACCTCCTGTGTATTGAACTCTTGATTTTATTTAACAGTTTGGTCCTTCTTTAGCCGGAAATCCCTCAGACAGCTGCAGATCAGAGTCTACCGGTGGTCGAATACTGCGCAGGAGAAGTTACCGAAATGGTTCTTCTTGGGTGAAAAAGACCTCCAACTGAATTGTCGTTTAGAGAGGCTGGCCACTTTCTGATCTGTGGCCGAAGAGCAGATCCTGGATGACTCAATACCAGAGGCTCAGCTAGGAAGATTTTGCCTTTTTTTCTGTTTTAGATCAGGGACTAGGTTACAGTAAATATTGTTGTCAAGATTTGTTATGCAGATCAATGACAAAAGGAATTACTGTATATTTGGTCATAGATCAGGATAACAGACTAAGGTAGGCAGTTATTCTAGATAAACTGTGAAAAGGAACTGAAAATTTGATATCACGTGATAAGAAGGGTTACGTAACATTTTCTTTTGCCATGGGAAATCAGTGCACTAAAACATCACGAGATCCGCCCCTAACTGAAGATACAAAATATATGCAATCACAACGTTCTGATAATGTTAGGTATTATACGAAATGGGTTAACAAATATGAATCTGATGGTAAATTAGATAAAACTTCGCTGGTTAAACTCCTTAAGCAACTTAAATCCGATGCGGGAGGTCAGGCAAAAAAGCAACGCCAATTAGGCATTCCTCAGGCACACAGGTGGATTGAGGAAGCAAATCGTAGGGAACAGAAGATTAAAAATTCAAAAACATTATTCTTAGACAAAGAAGATAATAACTTGGTAATAGCTACAGCTCCTCCTCCTCCTCCCTTGCCCCCTCCGTTACCTTTTTCAGGATATGAAGCGAGTGGACAGGCTGGTCCGCCTCCGCGTTATCCTGAGGTCTCAGCAAGACCACAACCATTTGTTAGAGATCCTATTGAAACAAGGTCCCGAGCATGTAAAATACATGGGGACGCAGAATCATATCAAATAGAGAGAAACCTACAGGATGAGAGTGAGGAAGAAATATGTCCACTTATAGAGGTCCCAAATCCTCAGGCAGGACAGGTAGGGCAGGACCCAACACTCTTAGTATACAGACCATGGACACCGGAGGACATCCAGAAAGCTACTGAGGGAATCCCCCATCCGAAAGTTAATTTTATGAAATTTTTAGAAGATTTGCAAGGCATGAGGTTGAGTTACCACTTGAATGGGGGAGAAGTAGAAAAAGTAGTAAGACAAATTATAGGTCCAGATTGGCACGTGATTTGTGGCACCTGGAATCCTCGTAATGCAGAACTTAAACCACTCCCACATAGTGAAGCAGAATTAGACAACAGAGTGAAAGGTCTAACAGACCGAATCTCTGAGAAATGGAAACCTAGAGCAGATTGGACTTGCATTAACCAATGCATACAACAGGAAAATGAGACAATAGATGGGTACTATGCTAGATTATTAGAATGTTTTAATAATCATAGCGGTATGACAGTTCCTGAAAATCAAGTGAATGATTCCTCATATGAACAACAATTAAAAAATGCATTTTTGAAAGGTTGCATTGCACCTATCAGCAGCTTCATTATGAAGCATATGATAGACCATCGAACAGGTAGGCTACAGGCCTTACTTGAATATGCTAGACATGCTGAAAGACATTTTAATAGCAAAAAGAAAAAGAAGGTGCAAGTCTTCACTGCTGAAGACGGAGCTGAAGTATTTGTGTTACAGTCAGGTAAAAAGGGCAAGAAAAATGCCCAGGGAAATAAACAGTCTGACAAACGATCAGAAGATTTTGAGGAAAGGAAAAAGAGAGGTGAATGCTTTAAGTGCGGGAAGAAGGGACATCTAGCGAGGGATTGTAAACAGAACAAAAAGGTAATCACAGAAGATAAGGGAGATGAGGACTGACTATATGATAGTGAAGATACATCATGCAGAAGTCAGAAATCATCAAGAGAAGTTAATAAACAGAAAACAAATGTAAATGTGATAGAAGGAATAGAGGAAGTGCAAGTAGATCTGGAGGATGAAGAAAGTGAAATTTTGGATTTAGCATTACTGAGCTTAGAGCTTTACTTAGCAGATACGAAACCGGAAGTTACACTTCTGGTGGAGGGGAGGGAAGTCAAATTCCTGTGTGACTCAGGAGCGTCACGGACCCTGATACACCCCTCCAAGTTACCAGAACATTCTGAATCACCTGATTATATACTAGTGAAAGCTGCGAATGGACAGCTATACAGGGAACCACTTTCCCATGATATAGCAATAACTGACCCCGTTTCAGGTATGACCCAAAGAAGTAAAATTGTTGTTTCTGCAAAGTGTCCAGTGAACCTATTGGGTAGGGACCTTATGCAGATATTTGGCATAGCAGTAGTTCCGACTGTGCAGGGTATGGAGGCACAGAGGCAAATGGATACTTTTGTGGTGCGATCGGAGGGTGAAACTTTTTACTGGTACAGCCAGGACCTAGTTACGACTGGTCCAGGAGCAGTAACCGAGGAACTGATAAACGTAGCCATCAGTAAAGCCCCCTCCCTTGACACTGATCGACAGCATTTGTTACACTGTACTCTATACTACTGTACTACGCCCAGGAGCGGCCTTAGGTCAACTGGTTCCCTAGGTAAAAGGGCTCCAAGGCGCCCCCACCACACCACCAGGTGCCCCCATCCTGGTCTACCGACACCAAATAAATACTGTAAAAGTGCCCCTACTAGAGTGGCACCCTAGGCGGCCGCCTAGTTGGCCTATGCCTAAGGCTGGCTATGACTATGCCAGGACCTGATAGAGAGTATGAGCAAGAATTGTTCAGAAATCGTGCAACTAGATTAGCTTTACGTACCTTATATTGGGATACTGAGGGGAACAGTGTAGTCAGCTGTTCATTACCTCAAGAATTCCTTGCATTATATAGGTCAAATCGATTACCACATGTCAGCTTGACAAAGAACAAAAACGTAAAGTGGGCAGACTTAGGAGAAAAGGTAACAAGATGGGAGAAACAGACTGACTTAGAATTGTCAGAACAGGGAATACCGAAACAAAAGTTGAATTGGTTGACACAGACACACCCGGCTGTACACTTGCAATCTAGCGAGGACAGCTGATTAGCATTTTTATTAGAAGAAGAAGAGAAAGCCTTATGTAAAATACCAACGACTCTTTGGTCAACAGGCAAGTCAGATGTAGGACTTATTCGAACAGCAGGACCAGTTACAATTACACCAAAGTCGGCATTTAGGCCACAGAAAAGACAATACCCCTTGAGAAAAGATGCAGAAATAGGAATCAAGCCTATAATAGCAGCATTACTCAAAGAAGGAGTACTGGTAGAATCTCCTGATTCACCATGTAATACACCCCTATTTCCTGTTAAAAAAGCAAACGGGGAATGGCGGATGGTTCAAAATTTACAAGCTGTAAACAATGCAGTGATACCCAGAGCACCCACGGTGCCAGACCCACATACTTTGTTAAACGATTTAAAACCACAGCAAAAATATTTCTCTGTGGTAGATATCAGTAATGCTTTCTTTTTGATACCTATACATCCTGATAGTCAATACCGGTTTGCATTTACGTTTCAGGGTAAACGGTATACCTATACTCGACTACCACAGGGATATTGTGAGAGCCCAACAATATTTGCACAAGAAATGGCTAGCAACCTGGCAGGGTTTACCCCACCAGGAGGTAGTCAAATTCTACTTTACGTAGATGACATCTTGCTAGCAGCCCCCACCCAGCAGCAATGTAGGGAAGATACTGTAGCGCTTTTGAAATTCTTAGCAACACAAGGACACAAAGTGAATAAAAGTAAGTTACAACTCTGGAAAAAGCAAGTTAGATACCTAGGATATGTGATATCCAATGAAGGTAGAATATTGGACGAAGATAGAAAGACAGCAATTTTGCAAGCACCCAAACCAACAACCAAGAAGGAAATTATGTCCTTCTTGGGGACAACTAATTTTTGTCGGAGTTGGATACCAAATTATGCTTTGGAATCTGCTCCACTGACTGACTTGATATATAAGACACCAATGGCAGCACAAGATTTATTACAATGGACACCTGAAGCAGAAATGGCTTTCTGCAGGTTGAAGCAGTTGATAGCTTCTTCATTCGTTTTAGGACTCCCAAATTATCACAAATGGTTCTTTCAGACCGTAGATTGCAAGCAAGGATATATGATGTCAGTGCTGACGCAACAACATGGGGATAAGCAATGCCCCATAGCCTATTATTCATCACAGTTAGACCCAGTGGCGCAATCTTTGCCTCACTGTGTACAAGCAGTAGTTGCAGCTGCAATGGTAGTACAGGCCTCGGCCTCAGTGGTGTTGTTCCACCCTCTCACATTGAGAGTGCCTCATGCAGTCGCAATAATTTTACTGCAAGAAAAAGTAGCATACCTCTCTCCTGCTAGACATCTTTCATGTATGACTATACTGCTGAGCCAACCTCATATGACAATTGAACGATGCACGACATTAAATCCATCAACATTACTCCCAACTCCTGTGGCTGGCACACCGCACAGCTGCCTGCAAGAGATTGAACAGTTAACCTTGCCTAGACAAGATCTCACAGATATGCCCTTGGATGATGCCGAGGTGACATATTACGTGGACGGCTCATGCAGAAGGGGCCCTACAGGAAAGAATGTAGTGGGGTATGCAGTAGTTACAGATACTGAAATTTTAGAAGCCCAACCCTTACCACATAACTTGTCTGCACAAGCAGCAGAATTGATAGCTTTGACACGAGCATGTACTTTAGCAAAAGACAAATGTGTAAACATATATACTGATAGTCAGTATGCTTTCTCTACAGTACATGTATTTGCACAACAATGGAAAAATAGAGGAATGATAACATCTAGTGGAAAACCAATTAATCATGCGCAGTTTATTTTGGAATTATTAGAATCTATTCAGTTACCTACTAAAGTAGCTATTTGCAAATGTATAGCTCATACAAAACAAGAGGATAGAATTTTGAAAGCAATGCAAGAGCTGATGCAGCTGCAAAGTAAGCGGCCTCAGACTCAGAAACTTTACTTTTGAATGAGGAATTACAACTCTCTGAGATTTTAGATTTAGACATGTTAAAAACAATGCAGACGCCTACTACAAAAGCAGAAAAACAAAAATGGGAAAAGCAAGGCGCAATTCTTGAAAATGGACTGTACATTTCCAAAGAGAAAAAAATGATATTGCCGTCTAATTTATTTAGATATGCAGCTTTGTTGAGCCATGGGCAGTGCCATGTCTCAACAGGGGGGATGGTACAGTTAGTAAACCGAATATTCCAAACATACGGATTCACAAACTACACAAAAACATTTTGTGCAGCTTGTCATACTTGTAACAAGCATCATGCACAAGGGGCGTTTAAAACTAAGCAAGGAAGTTTTCCTATACCACCGTATCCGTTCCATACTGTTTGTATGGATTTCATAGAATTAAATAAGTGCGAAGGGAAAACATATTGTCTAGTCATTGTAGATATGTTTTCTAAATGGTAGAAGCTTTTCCAACTAAAAATCCGGATGCAGCAACAGTGGCGAAAGCCCTCATAAAAGAAGTAATCCCTAGGTTTGGCATTCCCGAAAGGATTTATAGTGACAATGGCACACATTTTGTCAATCAGACAATTCAGCAACTTGGAAGTTGCTTGTGATATATTGGAAGATTTTAGTGGTTATTTGTGGTACTATGGCTTTAATGTTAAATGGCTTTAATTATGGGCAATAGATTGTTTAATTAATGAAAATGATGACTATAAAAGGAATGGTCGATGGTTAAATGTTATTCTGATGAAGTCTCCGCTGTAGGAGACGAAAGCGCTTAATCGACTTTTGCTGTGGTTTGTTATTTTTACTCAATAAAAGTGTTCGTTACTTCTTCGAGTGGTTTGCCTGCCTTTTCTGGAAATAGGAAAGCCTTCATTGTGCCGGAGAATCTTGTGGATTATTTTTTGGAATCTCCTTAAAAAACCATTGTGCCTACCACCCACAGTCTGCAGGACTGGTGGAAAGGTACAATGGAACCCTTAAAAGTAAACTTAGGAAGTTAGTTGAGGAGACCCAGAAGAATTGGATACACTGTCTGCCTTTGGCGCTGCTGAGTATGAGAACGGTTCCAAATGTGAAGGGTTTGACTCCCTTTGAAATGGTTTTTGGGAGAGCATATTATGTGCCTCAGTGGAAAGCTCTCATGCCTGCAGAACAAGAGGCTGACAGTTCATTAGCTAGTTATATGAGGAAACTGTTAACAAATAAATCTGTTTTGCAGTTTAACTCTTTTTCAGATAAGGAACAGACCAGACCGGTGGAAGCAGTTTTGGCTCCCGGGACGTGGGTGTGGCTAAAAGTGATGAAGAGGAAGAATTGGGCAAGTCCAAAGTGGGAAGGACCGTACCAGGTACTGTTGGCAACACCTACTGCAGTCAGAGTGGCTGAGAGGACGTCCTGGGTTCATTTGACACACTGCAAACCGGTAAAGAACTTTCAACTTGATAAAAACTTTGTGACTGATATACAACAAGGGCAAAATGGCCAAAAACAAAGCAAATAGAAATATAGATCAACCCCAGAGATGTTGCATAATCATTTTGTTGAGTATACATTTATTGACTATAATTGTGACAATTTTCCTCTTGTTGTGGTTTTTTCTGCACTCAACCACACAAGTGAAAGTGGGAAGGCGTGATGAAACATCTATAGACTGGCATCCAAATTTTAACACATACCTAGCTATGAAGCGTGTATATGCAGAGACTATGAACATTTCAAATTGCTGGGTTTGTACAGCTATACCAACAGCATATGGAGGACTGATAATGTCCGCTGTCCCTCTGGGGATAAATGAGACTTGGGAGAATTTACTTTTTGATACAGGAACTGTGAGATCACAGGACAAAATAGCTTTATTTTTACCTGTCACACAAAAGGAAATTATATGTTTTTACAAAAATGACACTCTCCAGGTGGGCTGGAGCAACTGTAATATAACAATATATTATCGGTGTTATATTAAGACTAGTAATGGCAATACTCTTTGCAATACTAATTATGACTCATACTTGAACTCAGTGAAAACAACCATAAATGAAATTCACAAAAATCCTGTTTTATTTAAACAATTGTCAGTTATAGACCAGAAAATGTTTCATGCAGGGTTAATGCGTATTAGTACTAAAGTAGAAAACTGTTATTTTATTTGTGAGAAAAAAGCATATAAATGGCTACCTGAGAATTGGTCCGGCAGTTGTTTTTTGGGTTATCTGGTTCCGGCTATAAGACATACTGCGGAATTACCTTTGGGAAAGATACGAAACCTGAGCGAAGCAGCTCAGAAACCTAGAGGTGCAGTCGAGAAACCTGTAAATCCAGTAGGACGAATCGAAGCTGGCTGGAAAGACCATAATAATGTAAAGGACAAAACCAAATTGACTCATATGGACTTGAGTGACAGTGTTATATCTTGGGCAGGAATATTCCCATCATATGGAGCAGTCAAATCAATCTGGGAGTTGAGGAAACTGTCAAAACTTCTCGAAGTGATGAGTAATGCAACTTTCTCTGCCCTAGAACTGGTGACTGATGAACTGAATGCAATGAGAACTGTTGTGCTACAAAATTGAATGGCTCTTGACTTCACCCTAGCGGCAAGAGGTGGTACGTGCGCGCTTATCAAAGAAGAATGCTGTGCGTACATTCCAGACAATATGCATGAAATTAACAATCACCTAGAGGTAATTCAGCAAGTATCAGCCATGACTGAACCAGGCCCAAACCCATTGACGGACTTTTTCCAGAATCTATTTGGGGGGTGGGGTTCCATCCTAATGAATATTCTGATTGCTATTTGCATGGGTATACTCCTAATAGGAGCATGTGTTTGTTGTGGAATTCCCTGCATGAAAATATTAATCAAAGATTTTATCAATGTATCTGTTACTGAAACTTTGTACCAAGATATTGAGATTGAAAAATTGATCTCAGATGAAACTTTTTCCGAAGTATAGATCAAATGACTCACCTAGCTGAAAATCCTTAGTGGAAGAGGTTAGGAGATGAAATGACATTATGCATACTTCAAAATAGAATGAAAAGAATTAATAGGAGGGAAAATGTTAGAAAAATATGCATTTGAATATATGTGAAATGCTAGTTTAAAAGCAAAGTAGTATGTAATGCATTTTATTCTATTAATGATATAACAAAAAGGCTGAATTCATGTGTAATTGCAAGTAGTTTTGAAACTGCAGTGTGGCTTGTAGCAAGTTGACCTCTGACCCTGGCAGCTGCCAGCTCAGCAAGTCTTAATGTTTATCCTTTTCACAAGTGATTATCTGCTGGGTCAGGAAATTAAATATGTGAAATAATGAAATCTTCTGCTCTTTCCTGCTGGGATGATTTGGCCTTGTGTATGTGTTACTAAGATAACATGCAGCTGTTGTGAAAGTGTTACAGGGAACAAAGAAGTGTATTAAAAGACTGAATCTGCTATTGTATTCGGACTAGTTTGAAGCCTTGAAGAAGTAACTTTACAGAAAGACATTATGTCTGACCAGGTGGATAGCAAGGCCGTATTGTTACCAGAGGAAAACTTTTTTAAATATACAGCATCAGCAATATTTTATGAATAGAGGACTGTAAGCTAAAGTGATGTAGATGCCCTGTGACATACCACGTCAGTAAGATGGGCACAACTTGAATGTAAAGACTATAAAATTGTATACTTCCTGTTTCATGTCAGACAAAATTCTGTACTTGTACGTTTTTTGCCTCCTGGTGTACACTAGTAAACTTTTGAACCTGAACCTCCTGTGTATTGAACTCTTGATTTTATTTAACACTCTTCATATTTCATCATCTGGAGCATTACAGCTTTTGTGGGGTTTTCTTCATTCAGAAGTTGCTGGAAGTACTCCTTCCAACTGTCTTTCATTTCCTATGGATTGGTGAGCAGGTTGTTGCTACCATCCCTTATGAATGGTGTCTGACTATCTTCTTCATCTTTCTGTCTTTGCCTTTGAACCTGACAGTTTATTTGTGCCATCTACTGAGTCACTTTCCAGAAGTTGGTAGAGTATCTCTGATGCCTTCTTCTTTATGATTGAAACTCTTCTCTTAGCCCTTTGTTAGCCAACTAATATTCCTTCTTAGCCTAGCCCATCTTTTTTACCTTCCACTTTTTCCTGCACTCTTTCTTTCTTTTGATGACTTCCTGGACTTCTGAATTCCATTACCAGCTTCCTTATGTACCTTGCTTCTGTACCTGGCTTTGTCTCATATCTGTGGTATAGTCTTTACACATACTGTTTTGAGGCATCAGCTCCACATGAGCATTTCCTTAGACTTTTGTACTTTCTCTCAACTCAGCTTCCAGGTCTTCAGCCTAGTGTATGTTGACCTTAGCACTTTCTCTAACTACTGTTTGTAGCTGATTATGGCAACCAGTGGTTTATGCTGTGGGCTGACTATTTCACTAGGGGCAAATTTGCAATCACTGATTCTACTCCAATAATTTACCTGAGTTGCATGTTGGTCACATTTGTATGTGTTCTTGAGACTGTCCCTCTTGCTGAACCATATATCGGCCACAATGAAGCCATTTTCCAGACAGAAGTCTAGAATGACCTCTCCTTCTTTATTCCTCTTGCCCCAACCATATGGACCCAGACAGTCCTCATATCCTGTTCTGTCTAACTAGATCTCTGCATTCAGGTGACCCATTATCAACACCAACTCATAGGATTAGAGGACCATAGGAGGTTACTAGGCTAATGACCCTGGGGCCCTTTTGAGCCTAGCCAAGAGTTTATCCCCAAAAAAGAAACTTCAGTCAGCATCTGTCATCCCTGTTGCCCCTGTCAGTGAGGGACAAAGGCGGAACCCTTGGGACAAATGTGTGGTTTCCCATCCACTCAATAAGGTTGTGCTTGAAGAGGGTCAGTGAGGTACTCTGGCATGTATGGGAAGTCTATTCCAGATTTGGGGCAGCCTCTGGGAGACAAACCTGTCTCTCCAGCAGGTTTTGTTGATGTTTCATATTAGATTTAGGCCTTTTGAGTAGGTAATGTGTGAGGAGTTAGACTTACAGATATGGAGCATCTCTAGTAGGTCAGGGTCCAAGATTGCCTTGTAGGAAAGATACAGATCACCTCTGAGCAATCTGAACGATACCAAGTAGAGTGATAGTGATTTAAGCCTGTCCACATAGGACAGGTGTTGGAGGCCATGAATTCTCTTTGTGAGGTATTTCTGTGGCCTTTCCAGTTGGTGCAGGTGTTTGGAGAGGTACATACCAAATGGGGCTTTATACTCAATTGTAGGCCTAATGAGGGAGGAGTACAATGAGATCAAAACCTCCTTTTTTCTGGATGCAATCCCTTTACCTATGAGATGAACCAAGTAAAAGACTTTTCTGACCACTGCCGGTACATGATGGTCGAATGTGATACTGCTGTCAACCTGAGTACCCAGGTCTCTCACCACAGATTGTGTGCTTAGGGGGATGTTGCTGATGTAGTAATCAGTAAGAGTCATGATTTTGCCAAATGGTATGATAATACATTTTTTTTGCTTTTAACTTAAGGCCATGACTTTGGCCCCAGTCATTTGTTGCTGTGAGACCATCTTGCAGTATGTTAATATCATTTGGGGAGTCAATGACAGCACCCAACTTACAGTCATCTCCCACCTTGGTCAGCCACAGGCCCTTTCCCTTTGCCTAGACCTCTGAGAAGTAGATGACAAACAGTAGGGATCCCAGGACAGATATCAGGGGAACACCACTAGTGACAGGTCTGCCGTCAGAGGTGGTGGCAACTATTTTGACTTTGTGGGTCCTATTGGTGACCCAGTTGTCCACCCACCTGATGACATATGTATTTATGCCAAGTTGTCTTAGCTTTTTGATGATGCCCAAGTGGAGGATTGTATCAAAGGCCTTGGCCAAGTCAAGGTAAGCTGTATGTACCAACTTTCCCTCATTCAGGGCCCTGGTGACAGTTTCAAAGAAGTCAACCAGGTTCAACAGGCAAGATCTGCCACTGACGAATCCAAATTGAGTGGGGTCAAGTGCTTGGAGATTGCCTATGTCCTTATTTATGAGATTCATAATAATAATGATAATAATAATAATAATAATAATAATAATAATAATAATACACTCCATGGTTTTACAGATCAGACTTTTCAAGCTAATGGGGCAATAGTTTCCCAGGTCAGTAGTGGCACCACCTTTGTGCAAGGGGATGACAATGGCAGTTCTCCACTCTGTTGGAATGAAGCTGTGGTTGAATAGGTTGCTCAATGACGAAGCCAGTTGTTGATGGAGATGGTGCAGAATACAGCCTGAGATACTATCAGGTCCCATGGAAGCTGTGTTCTTTACCTTGGATAGGGCCTTTAACACTTGATCTATGGAGATGTGAGGTGTGGGACAAGTATCAGGGATGTTGAATAGGCCTTGGGGGGGATAGGGGGGTGATGTTTGCACTGAACTTATTAGCTAGCAGGTTGGCTAAGTCAACAGGATCAGTGTAAGTGGTACCGGTAAGTGCTAATTCAGAACAAACCTGGGCTTTTCCATGGAGGTTCTTGATGTAACTGAAGAAGGCTTTGTGGTTTCCCTTTGTTTCGGAGGCTAGTTTCAATTCATAATTGGCTTTGGAGGTTTTCACTTGTGATCTAATTTGCTTTTTGAAGCTGAGGAGGGAGTTTTGCCAAGTTGGAATTTGTTCCTTTTTACCCTTGGACAGCAGTTTCTTCCTTTTGTTGTAAAGCCTGTTGATAGAGGATGTCCACCAGATTGGTTTGTGTTTCCTTGAGGAGCAGGTTTTAGTTCTGTTGGGTATGGCTGAGTCCATGCAGTTGTACAGGTGCTTGTATACTGCATCGGCGTACTGTTCAGCATAGTTGTCTGCATCCTCTGAGGGGGACAGTGGTGTGAAGCTACTGATACCCTCCCTTAGGAGGTCGTAGTCAGCTTTTGAAGAGATTTTTAGCATGGTTACAGCTGGGAGGGGGGTGTTGGGTGGGATAGAAACTTCAAATGGGGCAGACCAATGATCTGATCTCACCAGGGAAGAACATACTATGGGAGTGGTGCAGCAGTCACCCATGCTGGTGAGAATGAAGTCCAGAATGTTATCTCCCCTTGTGGGGGATGAGATGAGCTGGTGAGCTGGTCTAGTGCATTAGAACTGATGAAGTCAAGGAATCATTGGATGAATGCATTAGTGCAGGAATAGTTCACACAGTCTATGGTGGGGTAGTTGAAGTCACCAAGGATCAGGGTATTAGGGGTACAATGATGAAGTCAAGTAGGTCCAGGTAGGAGGAGTGGATGTCCTGAGTCATGGAGGGGTGTCTATAGCTGGCTATAACTTGGGTGGGTGTCTTGCCAACTGTCAGTTGCACCTGGAGTAATTCCAGTGCGTCATGCTGCCAAACCAGTCTGGAGGTGTGCATATCCTTAATGAAGATAGAGACTCCACCACCCTTAGTCTTTCCAACCTCATTTTGGGGTCGGAAAGTGTGGAATGAGGTATAGCCTGGTAAGGCAGGGGTGCTCTCCGCATCTCTGAACCAAATTTCCTTGACTGCACAAACACTGGCATCTTCCAGTGTAAGGAGATCCTCCAGTGAGTACATTTTCAGGTTAAGGCTCCTAGCATTAAGCAGTATGACCTTCAATAGGGTTTGTGACAGATCTTTTATGTTGGAAGATTTGTCTTTGGGACATAGCCTAAAAAAGGCACAATGGGGGAGGCAAGACTCTTGGCCAGGATCCGGAACCCCAGGGGTGGCAGCTGGAGGCCATCACTTGCAAAGCATTGAGGCCTGTCAACCATGTCATCCCAGACATACAGATACTGGATCCACTTGAAAAGACACCAGAAACTTAGGCAATTGTTGAAGTCAATTATTTTTGTTCATATTGTGGTATCATTCTTGGTGAAGGTAGGATGCTGCTTAGGGCTAGGGTCATACCTGCCTTGGACACATACTATGCAAGCTCAATCATGTCCCTCTTCGTATAGTCCATGGAGGTTCTTCTCAAATAATTCACACCAATATGAACAATAACAGAGTCATGTTGCTCTGCTTTATCTAGTAGGTACTACAACTGCTGTCTTTTCCTCACTATCATAACCCTGCTGTGTGGCATAGGCTGAGATTATGAATAATGCCCTGTCGTTTCACTAGAGTCTGACTGCAATGAGTCTGTCACTAATTCTGATGACATACCTCACTGTCTTCTAAAGCCTCTCCCTCTCCACAGTTCTCATACCATTTCTACAATTGCCATACCATTTCTAGTTTGTCCTCCTGTGCAGTAGACTCTGGACCCAAAGCCAAGGGATTTGCTGCACTGCCTTTCCATCTTGTCTGCAGCCTCTCTCCTCTTTAGCATTATGTCATCCACTTCCAAGCTGCATCCTGTCTGTGATCCTACATTATGTGTTGCAATCCTTAGTTCATGTTTTGCAGGTTGATTGGTTTTATGTCTAGTTTTCCAGTTTTTTGCTCAACAGAACTATTCCAGGTAACACAAGCTGAACAACTGGATACTGGCTGACCAGTAAGTTATTAACTCAAGCACATACTGGCCAATAGGAGCACATAGACCTCTCTCACTGTTAGTATGGATCCCTTGTGTAGGTTGTAGTGTGTTCCTGGCATAGATCATAGTCGGCCTAGTCCTCAACCCACTTATAATTGGCAAATACCCATGTCTTTTTGCAACATTAGTCAACATGACAAAATCCCCTAGCCCTGCAACAACACACAGTCTGTGATCAGTGTTCTCCTGTCTAGAGGATACTGCACATTACAGGTGATGCTCAAAGCAGTTGGTCTATACAACTCCTCCCCCTATAGGATACCATCTAGAGTCTCTGCTGTTGCCCACAACAGGCACCCCACAGAGACTCACAGAGGACATGCAAACTCCATTTAGGCATTGCTCAGAGGTCAGGATTAAATCTTGTACCTTGTGCATGGGAGGTAAAGGCCTTCATCATTATGCCATTTCGTCTCTTTTAGAGTAATGTTTCTTTATTCTAAAATCAAGCAATTGGTCAATAACTCACTCAATCGCTCATTCATCACTGCAGGGAAAAAGTGTACCCGTGATACAGCAAACACTACATGAGGATAGTGCTCCAATTGACTTGATATTCGGGTAAAATTACATTATGTTAAGCTTAACAGCTGTGAGATCACAGGAGTACAGACCTCACAATATTCAAATTAGCTGCAAAGACACACAAAGGAGTTTTTTTATTTTATTTTATTTAACTGGTACAGTACAGCTCAAAAGGGAAGTACTGAAGACAGAGGCAAGGACATTCTGTAGAATTCTGGACAGAGAGGAGGGGAACTGTGAGGTGTTGGTGAGAGAATTACTATTTTTACAATATTGCTGTAATCAACTAGATACTTTGGGCAATATTTCAGACATTCTCTTTTGTGTGGGCAGATAAGACAAGAGGAATGACAGGGTGAGGTAAGTGTTATTGCTGTTTTTATAATCACCGGATGAAAAAGGTTGTTTAAAAAACTCTAAATTGTACCTCAGATCATCTAGAACCCCAATGGCTTAATGCACCTGTTTTCTCCACCTTTATCAGAGTACAGTCTTGCAGGAAAAAACTAAAGAGTGACAAACTGTGAGTAGGGCAGTGTGTGTGTGTGTGTGTGTGTGTGTGTGTGTGTGTGTGTGTGTGTGTGTGTGTGTGTGTGTGTGTGTGTGTGTGTGTGTGTGTGTGTTTGCGTACATGTATATGTATATATATGAATATCTATATCTATCTGTCTATCTATATATATATATAGATATATGTATGTATATATATAGCCTACTTACAGACTCCACTTTTGTGTTCATACCACTTTGTACACAAAACATGTCTCAGTAAGGTGTCTTTGTAATAAAACCCCATTACTGTTTCCCTTTTAAAATGCTGATAATGAATCTCTTGTTTGCATGCACTGTCCTAACCAACCTCCAGCCAAGTGTCAGCAGTCATGCAAATGCATTTGAAATGGCACACGTTTTATCACTGCTACCATGCATTACACTGTAATATTTTAGTATATTACTGCTTAAAGCTGGGTGTTGAATTTACATATGATGTTAACTTCTGTACTATTACAACCAACATGGGATTGAGAATGGGTTTCTCAGAGCCTGAATCCTTTGGGATACTTATGTAATCCTGGAATTCTGTAGTGCTTGTGATATATTGGACATAGTAGGGGTTACTTCATCATGGTTAAAGAGCCTAGCTCTATTATACCAAGAATCATGTCAACCAATCAGAAACTGGGTCTGATTGTGGTAAAATTTCTTATAAGCTTCCTGTAGTAAGACTTGGCTAATGAATAAAATAAGTAGTGATCCTTTAACAGTTCACTTACATCACATTGCGAGTGGATGAAAAAAACACATTGGTTAAGCCAGATAATACGATTTGCCACTGATTATTTTTGGCTTTCTGTGTAGATGGAATGTGCTTCTGTCTTAAAGACTAGCAGGAGGGCAGATACTTCAGAAATATCTTAAATGGCCCAGCCAGTCCATCTTTCCCCCTAACACATTTGCTCTCCTTCTGTTCTCATGTTACAGTCACAGTGGTTATAATATAATTCATCAAAGCTTAAACATCATGTTCAAAGGCATGAAACAGAATGTTGGAATCGCATTACAATCTGCCTTTAGCACATCAAGGTTGGACTGTGGGAGGCATGTAAGGATGCCTCAGAGGGGTTAGAAGCCTGCTTTTCCAGCCCGTTAAACACCAAGGTTCACATTGTGTATAAAATAAAAATAATAGCTATTTCATTTAAGCTGTAACCAGAACATATCTTATAAAATAATAACAGTTTCAGCTATGCATAACACTGAAAATGATTGGATTACAATAGTAGTGATACCTGCATTTTGTAACTGGATAGCCTTTTCCAAGTGATAAAGCTAAGTCCACTATAGGACACATCAGCAGCATGAACTTGTAAATAAAAATGTTAAATGTTACCAGCAGCAGCCATATATATATATATATATATATATATATATATATATATATATATATATATATATATATATATATACTAAAACTGTACTACACAGAAATAACAAGACTGGAGGCACTCCATTTGCAATGCAGATATGTCAGAGGAGACAGAAATGAAGACTTAGAACTACTCTAATGTCATTAAATCACCCATGAATACATCCTTCCCAGACATTTACTAGGAAGGGTAAAATGTCACAGCTAATGTGGTGTGATTTTTAATTTTTTTTTTTTTTATTAAAACTAAATTCTTAAGTGAAAAAGAAAACAAGAGCATGCACAGCAACTTAGCCATTATGTCGTGAAGGCAGACTCACAATGTGGATTTTGTATCTCATTTCATACTCTTTAAGGCAGAACAAGCAGATTGCCATTACTCAGAAAGCCACTGCAAGAAAGTATGTTAAAAGTATAAACTCACAAAACAGGACAACTACTTAATATTTACCCTGTTGGCCCAATAACAAGGAAATGATTAAGAATGCAGATATAAAGATGCACATCCTTGTTTCTGCTAATTCCATTGTCATTGAAAAAGGTGAGGCAAAAAAAAAAAACAAATAACTGTAGTTATTGCTTCCTATCAGCAATATTTTTATGTAACTCTATTGCTCACCAAGGAAACAAAGGAAAATGTAATGAAAAGTCCTTTACCTCTGACATTAAGTCTACATGGTTTGCTAAAACTGTGTGCATGTCATGGAGTCAAAGATGGCCGCTGTTCTGTAAGCACTGCTAGTCCTCAGCTCCTCTAACTTTCTGGAATAAAACTAACCCAGAAGATAAACCAGAACCAATTTCAACAAAATATCTTGAAATATCAACTCTAATTAACACCTAAATAAAATCTGCAAGAAGAAGTGACTGTTCCCGCTACTAAACAACAAAGATTGAAACTGATACAGTGAGGCAAGAGCAAGCCGTGTGCCTTTGAAGCTTTGCATACTGAAAACTATACCCAAGCTTGGGGCTAACATCACTGCAAGATGTCAAAAGAAGATAAAAATATGGATACTACTACATCCAAAACTAAACTTTCTGACCTACTATCTCCTAAAAAAGACATAAACTCCAAGAGACAGAAGATAATAAAACAACCAGATACCTCTAAAACTAGAAATAAAAAACAAATCTGAACAACCAGCAAACCTGGAGGATATTAAGTCAGCTCTACTACCCATTCAAGAAGCAATAAAAGATCTATCCTTGCAACTACAATAATTTGGTGAAACCTTCAACCAAATAATAGGCAGGTTGGATAAATCTGAAGCCAAAATCATCGAAAATGAGGAGAAAATAACTTTAACAACAAAAAAAACTGACTCGCATGATAAAGAAATCCAAAATCTGCAAGCAAAGATTATAGATCTGGAAGCAAGGTCCAGAAGGAACAATCTCATCATAAGGGCCATTCTAGAATCTGTAACTCACAATGAACTGATACCTTCCATCACCCAAATAATCAGCATTTTACTCAAAGATCCAGGAAAAGCCCAGCAAATAATAATAGAAAGAGCACATAGAGCTTTGAGAGAAACCCAAGTATCATCTAAACCCAGACCAGTATATGCAAAACTACTAAACTTTCAAGATGTTAACACAATATTGCTTGCTGCTAAGAAAAATGGAGGAACTATTACCTGGAATAATAATACAATCTCGTTGGCTCAAGACCTTCCCCTCCAAATAAGACAAGCCAGACAACTTCTTTCCCCCTACTGCAAATTCCTGATTGAAAGAAAAATAACATTTCAAATGAAATATCCAAACTTACTAATCTTCTACTTGGAAGGAGTCAAGTATGTGATCGCTAATCCAAAAAGAAGCCAGAGAAACCTTCATAGCTGTGTTTAAAAATGTTCCCTCACTAGACCTTTAATTACACTCACCGGAATGATAAATGGGCCTCGAGTGGATGGCTGCACTCACTTCAATGCTCCTAGGTCTGTCATTGCCTTCTGGTACTATGCTGGGCCTTCTTAGGCCTCTACCAATGTTTTTCTTCCTTTTTTTTCTCTAAAGCCATGAGGCTCTGCTGCAGAACTGTTGAACTGCTTTCGCTTCTGTTTTCCCACACTAGGAACCAAAATGCTTCTGCATCTCTCCTAACATGTTTCTATAAAAGACACCACTTCTGGAACATCCAACCCGCTAAAATGATCCCCCTACAATCGTATACATTGTTGGAATTCCTTAAAGCATACAGCACTAAAGCTGAGAACCCTCCGGCTATATGAGGAAGAAATACCGAGACTGTACAAAATATCACTTTCTCATAGCAGAAGTGTACCCATGAACGACTGATCACTCGATCCGACAACCCTCTGAGGCAAATACTTTGGATACTGCCCCCACCAAGCCAGTTTCACCACAATCTCTATACCAATATTCCAGATCCCCAATTCTGATTTATTATATTAAATAAGCAGGTTCACCTCACAAACATAAGAATTACTAACCTGCCACAAATCTTTTCCACATCTGAGTAAAACGACACTCCATAATTGTCAGAATAAATTGTTTCTGTGCAAAGTCAGTGTTGAAATGTACCAATCCTCAAGTTCCATAGATCACTTACTTTTTAATTATCTAATACTCCATTATGCCAATACAGAAATAAGGCACAAAGCCATACAGGAAAAATAGACCTGCCTAACCGAAAATAAAAGGAAATTTAAATTTTCCTCATTAGTATTCAACCGGAAAATATTAGACCAGACTTTCCCCCCTATTACTTGACTTATCAATGGTAGCTTCCTAAGCCCATGTAAACTGAAGCTTCTGCTTTTATTTATAATAATATGAAATGCACCTAGCATTCTCTTTCCTCCAGGAAGCTAAAAAGAGACATGTTTAAAGCAATAAGTTATAGTAAAGGTAGCAATATAGATCCACTAAAGATCAGATACTAGCTCTGTAGATTATGCTATTTAAAATGTGATTGTCTTGAAAAACCTGTTTTTACGTTTTTGTTCTTTACTGAAATGGAAATGTGATTTACTGTTTGCTGATAACTGTAAAATTGATCTTTCTCAATATTATCATAAACCTTCTTAACCTTTCTACCTTATTCTTGGTGAGAGCAATATCACCCTTATATTATTTAGTACCGAGACAAACGATAAACTTGTCTCATTGTGAACATATGCTTTTTGCATTGTAACGCAACACTGGGGGGGATGTAACTGAAATATCCTTAGAGCTTATTAATAGCTCACTGATAGAGATAAATTTAAAAAATGTCAATATCTCTATTAACAGCTTCTAATATAAGACACTACCATTCTAACACTCACCTATACACTCCTATAACGGATTTGTAATTTGCTATGGTATAGAACTGTTCTATTCACAATATTAGAACATGTTTAATAAATAAGAGGAATCTGTTCTGCTACCTGAAAATGCCTTTTCTAGATACTAAATCGGGAACAATAAAGAAGATGCTACATTCTGAACAATCTGGATGGATGCTATCCTGGTAATGGAAGGACACTGCCTCATTTCCTTCCTTATATTACTAGATATAAATGCTCATATTATCTACTATGCTCTGAGCAACAACAATTCCAGACATACACTGAATAAAATGATTACTTACTTGATTTAGGATACAGTCCTAATGTTCGTAAACATTGGTTCTAACAATACCTCTCAAGGGTACTTTTGTCATTTACTGTTAATCTTTTAGGATGTACACTTTAGATGTTTTAACATGTTCATATAAAAAAACTTGTTGAGGAGTTTAGGTTTATTTTAGTGGTGCTTTCTAGGGAACTAGTTTGTTAAGATTTGTCATTATAGTTAACATTTATGCAGGGAGACTCGTTCTCATCTCTTACTCACATATTAAAACCCAGTATGTAAATACTTTATTAAACTATAGATCTCTAATTCTAACAACTACTTATCCCCTGCCTTATTCCTGGTCCAAGGGTGTAGTGGATAGGCACAGGGTTGGGACGGGAATAATAAGATGCTTTCTTAATCTTATCTCATTACATAAACAAAAATTATCAACCCAAACTAACACACAAGACTTATCTTACCAACACCTTCAACCCATAAATGTGGGAATTTGACTCATGGAATATCAAAGGGCTCCAGAATAAAAAGAAAAGAAAACTTTTTCTACACCTTATTCTACAAGCGAAAGCAAACTTTATACTAGTTCAGAAAACACATCTAACCCTTGAACAATGGTCAGAAATTAGTAAAAAAAATGGATAAGGAAAATTATAGCCTCGGAAGGTAAAACTAACAGTGCGGGGGTAGCTATAATAATTAAAAAACAATTCCAGGACAAAATCCTAGAAACCAGAGTGGCCAAGGAGGGAAGGTGGTGCTATGTAACTCTTGTAACCCCAAATCTTCCTAAGCCCCTGCTGGTCCTTAATGTTTATGCCCCTTGCAACAACCAACATGCTTTCTTTGCATCATTATACCCTATCCTAAATCAATTCCAAAACTACTATATAGTTCTAGGTGGTGACTGGAACACGTATCAAAATCCCAACCAAGACAAATCAAGTATGACCCTAACACATAACAAACAAGCATCTCTAGCCTTAAAAGAACTCAAACATGATTACAAACTATATGATCCCTTTAAATATGGAGATAGTACAAATAAATCCAGAAAATTCACATTCTACTCTCAGTGCCACAAAATGTGGTCGAGAATAGACTTTTTTCTAATTTCAGACACATTCATCAATCTAGACCCAAGACTGAACATTCACACTAGATGCCTTTCAGATCATTCCAAGATTACTTTAAATATTAATGGGAATCCAAAAACTAGTACAATGAACAGAGGTTGCAATTGGTCCCTGAACCCCAGTCTCCTAACCAAAAAGGAGATAATAAATGACCTCCAATCCGTACTAAAAACAACCCTAGCTAACATGTCTAATTCTCAGATACCTTTGGATATTGAATGGGTGGCAATCAAAGCACAAATTAGGGGAATATTCATTAAAAAAGCAGCTTACTATAAAAAATTTCAACTTTAAGAGGAACAGGACTTAGAAACAAAAATACAAATACTCGAGAAAGACCTATTAACTAATCATAAAACTCAAACAGAATCAGAAATCCTGAAACTTCAAAAAGATCTCTATCGCTTACATAACAATAAATTATCCTTTCATGAAACCAGAATGTTAGCCAGCTATGCAAATGAAGTTCAAATACCATCCCGAGCACTGGCCAGAATTATAACAAAACCAAATCTCCCTCCCAAATATCTGAAATAATTCATGAGAACAAACACTACACTAAAAATGAAGACATTATTAAAACCTTCGAATTAATATACTCACAGATCTATGGAGAACAGCTACTACTATCCTCAAAAGAAGATAGAACACGCTTTCTCCAAAAACTGAACTTCCCGAAACTAGACCCAGATCAACAGGAAAAATTAAGCGAACCTATTTCTATTAATGAAATAACCACAGCAATTCAGCAAATAAAAGCATATAAAGCCCCAGGCCCAGACGGCCTCACTGCTGAATTTTATAAAACTTTTTCCCCCATCTTAGCCCATATCCTATTCCACATATTGAACTATATAATAAATAATAAAATCAATGACATACACTTTAATGCATCCAAAACTATTTTTATACTCAAAGAACAAGCTGACCCAAAAAACCCAGATAGCTATAGCCTATCTCACCACTAAACATTGACACCAAAATTTTAACATCTATACTTGCAAACAGACTAAAATACATACTAGATAAAATTATCTCCCCCGAACAGTCTGGTTTTACACCATTCAGATAAACGAGTGATAATACACTAACACTTAGTACATTAATCTCTTATGCAAATCAAAATAATCTAAACATATACGCACTAGTTATTGATGCCCATAAAGCCTTTGATAGAGTAAATATAGAATGTTTACTCCAAACATTACCATATTTTAACATACCCCAAAAATTCAACCAGATCCTACAAATACTATACAATAACCCCTATACATCCCTATATATTAACAAAACTTGGTCAAATAGAATTCCAATTAAAAACGGCACCCGACAAGGATGCCCCCTATCTCCTCTACTCTTTAACCTATACCTAGAGCCACTCTTCCTAAACATTAAACAAAATTTATATTATATTCCCCCAATAATCTATAACACCAAAATTTTCCTCTCTGCATTCACAGATGATCTGAATATTTACTGTACCACACCAATCTCGGATATAAATAAAATACTATCCGCTATTGAACACGTCTCAACGACATCGAACTACAAATTAAACCTTAAACAAACTAACATCTTCCCCTTAAAAACTCCCAAACCATTCTCTCTTTTACCACTGGTAGGAAAATTAAAAACAAAAGAAGTAATTAACTATTTAGGCATTACATTTTCTACAAACAACAAAGATTTTTACTCAAACAACATAACTCAAAAATGGCAAAGCATTATATTGGACCTTAATAGACAGAACAATCTAAGACTACCATTGCTGGCCAAAGTTTCTATAATTAAAATTAATGTGTTACCCAGATTACTCTATATCTTTATGACATCCCAGATAACCATACCTAACAAATTCTTTAAGCAAATACACACCTTGCTTGCTAAATGCATATGGGAACCCAAAAAAAAAACAGGATCTCATATTCTAAACTCACAATTCACAAAAATAAAGGTGGTTTAGCCCTTCCAAACTTTGAGACATACTACTTAATTATAAACACTAATAGAGTGGTGTGAATAGCTGAATACAACCCAAAAGATAAAGCCTGGTCTCCGCATTGGATAATATACCACAGGAACATCAAAAGCCTGGACATTAAGCCCAAAGCCTTACCTTTTCTAAATCCCAGTCTAACGAAATCATATAACATAATAGAGCCCCTTAAACACTCCATCTCACTAACACAAAAACTCTTCAAATCCTTAAACCTCACACAAGCTATGATGACATTACAACCTTTACACAAAAACCCTAATCTTAAAATAAACAATCAGACCCTAAAGCTGAACCCCTTTCTTGACTAATCAATGCAACCATTCAGGACATATACCCTTATCTGAATTGCTCTCTACAAGAAATGAGAAACCAATCAAACCTCCCCAAATCATACCTAGTGATCCTGAGACAAATTAAAGAGCTGTGTTCCAGTTATCTCCATGACACTAACATAACCAACAAGGATATAGTAACCTGTAACTTACTATGGAAAACTATCCTCTCAACTAAGAAATTCACCACCAATACCTAAAAAATAATCAAAGACATTAAATTCCAGAAGGATATACTCTTTTCTGACTACTGGAGAAAGATTAATTCGTCCATTGATAACCACCAATTAAACCAAGCAATTAACCTAACAATAAAATCTATACCCCTCAAAAAACTAGAATTCACCCAACTTATGATTTACAACAACGCATATTTCACACCTGCTACTCTACATAAATTTAACCCTATAAAATCCCCATTCTGCCCACACTGTAAAGACCAAACTGCCGATTTACTCCATCTATTCTGGAGCTGTAAATGTGTATATAAGCTTTGGAACTCCCTCAAACTTCAACTACAAAAGATGGGCTATCAGACATCTACACTCACCTGGGAATTCACTCTATTACATATCCTCCCATACAATATCTCTAAAAATCAAGCAGCTACTCTGATTAACATTTTTCTTTTAATGAAACTTTATATAGCATCCAATTGGCTTAACCCAACTAATACCTCTTGGGAGAATTTTAGATTGATGGTGACCAAACACCTATTAGCCCATAAAATACTAATTGATAAAAGAGACAAAAATATCAAAGTCAGGAAATTATGGGAACAAGTTTTTAACATTATTCTAGCATAGCTCATCACAATTGCTCATACTAAACTACCACTAAGAGATCTCATAACAACTCATATTCCTAAGTCTTAAAAGTTTTCCTCTTTCTCTTTTATATTCTACTCATAATAACCCTTGCTTAATTGTTATGCCTTTTCGCCTGAATATTGAAAGCATCTATGTATATAGTGTAGATAGTATTGTCTGATTGATTTACCTCTTATTGTATCACTTTCAATGTATAACAATTGATTAATGATCATATGTGTTCTTTTTTGTTACATCTTACTTGCTGTTCTGTATTGTAAATAATAAATAAAAATTATTGAAAAAAAAAAAACTGTGTGCATGTCGTAGTGCAATGTGCACATGGTTGCCCACTGTTTTGTATTCAGTAAGTGGCTCTTTGCACTGTGTGGAGCCACTCAAACATGATAAACATCATGGCATGTTAATTACGGGATAAGCAGCTGAACTGTATGTTAATCAGCAAATCCAAGATGGAGGAAGTATTCAATAAGCTATACAGCAATCAGAATGGGTTTCTCAGAGCCTGAATCCTTTGGGATACTTATGTAATCCTGGAATTCTGTAGTGCTTAGTGCAAGGTTTGCCTGCAAATTCCAAAACCTACTGGAATACTGCCACAGAAACTAGTCTACATGGAAACAATGTTAGGGGCTCCTTTTACTCTTATATATGTGTATGTGCAACAGGCCCAAGTGTTTGCTTCTGCTGCTGCAAATAGACCTCAACCAAGAAGGAGAAGGACCCTGTTTAGACACTGTTTACCTTTTCATGATCTGCATGAGGTGGAAATTGTAGAGTGCTACAGGGTGGACAGAGGCACACTACAGGAACTCTGCAACCTCTGTCATCCTTAACTGAGAACAAGGACAAACTTGAGAGGAACCAATACCTGTGGAGGCTAATGTATGCATACCACTTAGAATATTAGCTACAGGAACCTTCCAGAAACCAATGGGATATGCTTGGGGTATCACAGGTATCAGAATCCAGGATTCTACATCAGTTCCTGAATCCTATGCTACAACATGCCAGTGGATACATACAGTTTCTCCTTATACCCCAGGACAGAGCTACAACTATGTAGGATATATACCCTGTAGCACACTTCCCTGAAGTCCTAGGTGCTATAGACTGCATGCACATTGAAATCAAAGCACCACCTAGGGAACAGGGGAGGGTGTACATAAACAGAAAGGGCTTCTACTACATTAACTGCCAGGCTCTGTGTAATGCTAAGGGAATCATCCTAAATGCCAGCAGCAAAACAACAATAAATCATCCTAAATGTGTTTGTTGGCAACCCAGGCAGTTACCACAATCCATATATCTGGCACAACTCTCAACTCTATCAGAGGATTTCTGGGGGGGGGCATATCCCACAGACTCATTTACTGGGGGATGCAGGTTATCCACTCAAGGCATGGCTGATGATGCCCATCAAAAATGCACACACACACACACACACACACACACACACACACACACACACACACACACACGCACACACGCACACACGCACACACACACACACACACACACACACACACACACACACACATACACAGAAGAACACTATAATGAGGCGAGGCACACACTCAAACAAGAAATATCACAGAGCATATGTTTAGGCTGCTAAAGTCATGGTTCTGGTGCCTAGAAACATCTGTGGGTGCCCCATTGCAATACCCATGCATGTGCTGACATTTCTACTGTCTGTGCCATCCTTCACAATATTATTCTGAGAAAAAAAACTTTAGTAGGAACACCAAGGGGAAGGAGTACACATCCCACCACCACTGGCAAGGTCACCATAGCTACACACTGGAGAGGAGTCAGGGAGGGAACCACCAGCTGCTGAGAGTTTAGTCAGATGTAGACATGCCCAATATGCCCTTGCCCTAGCCAAGATGCAATGGATAGCACACACACCCACCACCTAAGGGGATAAAACCTACATCTTATGCACATGCATACAGTAACACTGATGCCAGACAATGCTTACAACATTTATTTACCCATGTGATGGCTGTGTACTGCTAGCATCACACAGAGTCAGCACTGAATTAAAACTCTTGTAACTGCCGGACTTCCAATGTAAGTGTGAAACCACTAACCTTGCATACTGTTACTTGCTAATGTAACTAAGTGAAAGGTGGGTGACTTTAACAGCAATGACATCAATATGTAACAGCACTGACTTATGTCAGTAGATGTGTTCTCTATCAAGCAATAGGCCTCATGCATCAAAGATTCAGACATTAAAAAAACCTGTAAGAAATCAGTGCAATTTTCAAAAGAGCATCACAAACACATATATACTAAGCCCTCAGTCAGCTATGCACCCTGTACATCAGACAAAATACTTATGTATCCTTGAATCAAAAAGATATAAAATCAAGGATAAGGAACAGTTATCATCATTTGCACAGGATGTTGTTGGGGGGGGGGGCAGGAGGCCTAGGCTAACACAAAAGGTAGTGAATGCATGTGAGTAAGAAAGACAGACAGTCAGAAATGTTGATAAAGTATCAAATGGCCACTGAGTCAGAATGAGCTGTATGTGTGTGTCTGTGTGGGCACTAAAGGTGAAAGGTGTGTGTGAGTGTCTGCAAGAACACACACAAGCTCTATGCTACCTCTACATCATGGTATGTTGGACAGGTGTGAGCTGTGCATGTTTGAGGTGACGCTTCATAGTTATCATCCCCAATTGTGAAAACTGCCTCTGCCAGGAGTTGCACTAGCATGTCAATGCCCATGGTCAGATGCACTGCTGCTACCTGAACATGACTGATGTGTACTGGATGAGCTCTCCTCATGATTACACCCAGGACCCCAACCCCATGGCCTGCCACATATGAGTGTGGGAGCCTCAATCATTGATGCAGCAGTGGAACCAGTGCCACTACGGGAGCATGATTGGCCATGACCACATTGGCTAACATCAGATGAGGATGCTGACCTGTGTCCACATGGATGCTGCCCCCTCCTAGCAGATGCTCCATCACAGACACTACCTGTTCCATCATGTGATTAATCTGATCCACTGAATCAGCAACATGGCAGAGGTAGTCACGCATGTCAGCCTGTGCCACATCTACAACCTAAGCATGTCCTTGGAGGCCCTGTTGGAATGATGGTCCTAAACATACAGTGAATAGCATGTAAAGACACACCAGGATCAGGTGAAGCTTGGACAACAGGCCTCCTACGAGCACACATAACAACCTTCCTGCATGGCACCTCACTCACACTTTGGCTATGACCAGAGTCAACTGGCAATGAAGCTGTAGTAACCACACAACCCTGATCAAGAGTGTTACGCTCCACCTGTCCAATATCTGAGGTCTCACTGGAATAGGTGTATGTAAGGCTACTGGCTGTGTCTGATGGAAATATAGGGGATGGTTGAATGTCAAACTCAGTGTCAGATTCAACCCCTGCACCTTCTGACTGTGCCTCTGTTTGGCCACGATCATCATCATCAGTCTGCCGGTACTCTGATATCAGGTGGTAAGAATCCTACACTTCCACTGTCAGGATCACCTGTGATAATAAGCAACAAACAAAGGAAAGAAATGAATACCTGCACTACAATTTTATATATGATAACAAACTAACACTGGTGTCACTATCACAGATGGTACAGCAATACACACACACTCATGACAGGTCTATATTAGAAGACCGAAGACGCATTCCTTCGAATGCGTCGGTCGATCTTAAAATGCAGACAACGGAAAATATTGAAACGGCTGTTAAGCTAGCTCTTTCCCTGGGAAAAAATGTGCTTGGCCACTTCGGTACTTTGCCATTTTCCTGACACGTCAACATTGTAAGCTTTCACTTACATAGGGGTTTTTAAGCATTCGGTGATTTAATATAGACCCCTCATGACACCCACCTCACACATATGGGTAAATGCATATTTCTGACAAATGGTCATCAATAATCAAATAAATATGTTTGGCTTGCTATGTGCAGATGACTCCACACATGCTATGGCAGATAGGCCTGGAAAATGTTAAGCAAAAGGTAAGGACAAACACAATCATCACAATTCCAATAACACAGGGGGACAGAATTTTTGCCTATATGTCTATTAACAATACTTTTAATTGAAACGTGGCTGACAAGTCCACACAAAGCCCATGCGTGATGAAAAAAATGTGTTGTTAAGTGTATCACTTTATCAATAGGTTTATCCAAAAAAATTAAAACAACAGGAACTATTATAGAATATTTTACTATACAAGAAAATATTATAAATTGACATACGCAAGTTTAACTGGAAGATCCATATGGAACATACTTGTCATCAGCAAACAAAGTACCTGCACGTATGGCTGGTGCACGGCTGTGCCACTTGAACAAACCAACAAAAAAAACAACAAAAAGCCAGCACCCAAACTCCAAGTGTAGCCTTCCAGCAAAAAGATTTTATTCCATGAAGACTGAAAAAATAATTAGATCAGTGAGGTCATACCGGTTTCGGCAAAAGCCTTCCTCAGCAACCACACATCAAAAATATGTATAAACTATTAATTCACAAGCCCTTATACGCGATGTAGTAGCGTGCTCTAGTGAGTAGAAAATATATTACAAAATTATATAATAAATATAACAAAATATTTCAATATCACAAAATATCTGTATGTACAGGAATTCAATAAAAGATATGGAAATGATAATCCATTGCAAAATATTTCAGAATTGGTCATTCAATCCAGGTGAAAATAAAGCTCCCAGTTTGACTATCCACATTTTTTCTTTGTTCATTAATAATTCATGTAATACATGAACCTCATTATTCCTGAACCTGATACGGTCAATGACCATGAAGCTAAAAATCCCTGTTGGATGTTTGAGTATATGTTTATAAAAAGAACTCAAACCTTTCTTGTTTCTGATATCACTTAAATGTTCACCAACCCTTATTTTAAAGGGTCGGGAAGTTTGTCCCACATAAAATGCCCGACAACTACATTGGGCTAAATAAATAACCCAACTGGTACTGCAATTAGCAAAAAATGAAACATTATAGACATGTGGAGAATTGTGAGAAGTGAAACTGTCTGACTTTAGCACCCTCGGACAATATGAGCAATGCCCACAGTGATAACAACCCAGTGGGAATTGTCCAGTTATTGTTGCTTGAACAGCTGGATTGGGAAGATGTTTATATACCCTTTTGTAATGACTAAAAAAGAATCCCAATGACCGCCCCTTCTGAAAGGAATAAGAACACTGATCCTTGATATAATTATTTAATGTGTCACCTGACTGTAATAAATGCCTGTGTCTTTGAATGATGTTCATACAACTCCTGGTGTTTCTATCATAAGTAGTAACCAGTCTAGGCTCCTGAAATTGATCTGTACCCTTGGCATGATATAACAACAACTGTGACCTATCTTGTTGATTGGCAAACCGACTGGCCTTGGTAATGTCATCCGCTTGATATCCCCTGTTCTTAAATCTGGATATTAATTCCTGTTGATGATAGGCGTATGTGGAGGAATCAGAACAAATTCTCCTAATGTGGAGAAATTGTGATTCGGGGATATTCCTGATGACATGTTGTGGGTGGAAGCTTGTAGCATGAAGCAGGGTGATGAACTGAGGAAACTTTCTAAATACCTCACTCTCTAAAGTGTCTGATTCTGTTCTCCTAACAGACACATCTAGGAAGGTGATTTCTGACTTTTTATAAGTTAACTTAAATTCCACACCCCAATTGTTACAATTCAAATACTCCAAAAATTCAAACAAGAATTCCTCATCTGCTCTCCACACCAACCGTCATCAAGATATCTCCTCCAAATATCTAATTCATTCATGTAGATGTTATGATTGATGTCATAAATCAATTGTTCTTCCACGTAAGCCATAAACAGGTCCGCAAAAGAAGCCCTCATAGCAGTACCTTGAATCTGCCAGAAACACTTATCTTTGAAATCGAAGACATTGTGGGTGAGTACCAATTCAGCCATACAAACCAAAAAAGTGTTAAAACTTGGTTGGTACATATTCATCCAATCAAGCCAATATTGCAAAGCAATAAGTCCTGCCCAATGGGGGATACTGGTGTACAAGGAGGTGACATCCAAGGTACATAAGAACCAGTTCGGTTCTAATTGCATATCTGATATAATGACAAGAAACTGGGTGGTATCCTGTATCCTCACCCATATCAATGCTAGCAAAGGTTTGAGATATTGTGTAAGAAATTCCGACAGGGACTCAGTCAGGGAGCCTCTACCAGAAAGAATTGGTTGGCCAGGCAGTCTATTGGGATCCTTATGGATCTTGGGCAAAAAATAAATGTATTGTTTTCTAGGGTGATTAACCTTAAGGTGATAACAGGTATCATGATTAATGATACCATCCTCTTCTGCTAGATCCAAAAATTTATCAGTATCTTGTTTGAACTTACTGGTTGGATCAATAGACATTTCCTTATAATGAGATTTATTGAATAGTTGTCACTCTGCCTCCGCTTCATAATCTACCCGATTCTGAACCACCCTTATCTGCCGGCAAAATAGTAATGTCACGATTCTTAATAAGATCTTCAACACATGATCCTTCTTGTTTATTAAGATTATCCTTGATCATATTATACTTGCTCAAATGCAGATGTAAATCCTTGAAAACCTCATTTTGAAAAGACTGTATAATGGGTGACACTGGTGACTTGAACTGTGAAGATCTGAAATGAAAAAGTGCAAGGCCAGACTGATCCACTTTTTCCCCTTCCAAGTTATGAAAAAACAATCTTAAATTAAGAATAAGGCAAAAATTGACAATATCTTGTGCAAAATGATGCTCTGGAACACAAAAACCTGGCACAAAGCCCAAACCTTTATTTAGAACTTGAAGTTGTTGCTCATTAAATTTAACAGAAGATATGTTATGTACATTATTCACCTCAATATTCAAATTTTGGTCATGTTCTGAAGAATCACCCCAAGATTCATGATGGTTTTTGTGTTTCCTGCCCCCTCGTCTCTCAGATCTGTGCCTAAAGGGATCCCCTTGTCAAACTATGCTCTAAGTCGTTTCTCTTGGGAACTGGTGAAACTCTGGTGTGGCCATCCTCCCAATCTGTATTCGATGATGATTCATCCCCAGATTTGGCAGACTCCCTATCTCTTTTCTTCAGTATAGACTTAGGTTGAGAAACCCTAGATTTCTTGGGAGTTTTGACAGGTGTAATGAATTTGACCCTGGGATGCACCTCAAAAGGCTTGCCTCTATCATAATCCCCCACATCGCGAGTGAACTTCTTAATTTTTCTTTCCTTTAACCCAGAATCTAATTCCAACAAATCCTTGCCAAGTTTATCAATACAAGTGTTGTAACATGGGAGTGATAAAAATTCCTCAAATCCTTTACTTAAACTTAAGACCTGAGTGGTTTGTTCCTCCACCTTCCTCTCATAATAATTAGTCAATATGTTAACAAAAGTCATAGAGGCCTGTTGTTGTGCCTCGGACCATTGGGCCAAAAGAAACTCATCTGGTTCAGCAACCATAGGTTGCAACCTTATTCTTAATCCCCTGGGGGCAATTTTGCTCCGTTGGTATGCCCAAAACAGACTAAGATGCCAAATATTTTTCCATAGTGTAGTGAGATTTTTAGTCAACTTCATAAAAGCTGATCTACAATCCTGAGTAGGGTCCTGAACCCCAGACCCATTGTTGACATTGCCTGACCCCAGGCCAAAAATCCCCAAATCCCCAGAGTCCGATGAAAGACCCTTAATAAGAGTTGCCAAATCCATCACTGACCAAAAAAACAATATAACTGATATAAAACCACTGTCCACAATAGTCAAATTGGAGTATCATTTCCAAAACTGTCATATACTACAGATGCCATAAATATTCCAAGCTCAATATGTAATTTTAGTTCTCTTCACAAATATAAGGCATCAGAAAATGACCAACATGGGTATAATAATAGCCAATAAGTATCACCCCAAAACAGGGTGCCTGGTTGCTCAGTGTTAATGATAATGTAAACAATTTTTTAAAGAAACCAATCAAATAAAATGATTGTTATATAATGCTTGCTTAGTACTTCAATCAGTCCACTTACACAACCTGTACCTGCTACGTCACCCAAAAGGCCAAAACACAAACCTCAAATATTGACTGTAGCAGTGGATAAACCAAATAAGTATGTACAATTTAGTCAGTGATGTTATGACAAACAAGTTCAGAAATAACTGAACCATATAGCTGTGAACTTGGATCTGAGGTCCAGCACTCCACTCAAAGATAAACAACTATCAAAAAAATTAGAAAAAAAAAATTTGAATAATCCTCCCACTAGATCCAGGACTCATTAATCTAAAGAGTCTGTTTAGATATTAGTAAACCCAATATATTCATATGCAGGACAGACCAAGGTTATGGGACCTGTTCAGATCCCATAAAAAAAAAAAAAACCTTGTCTATCCAGAATGTATACTAATGTGTTGTTCCCAACAATATATATGTACATTAAGGACATATTATTAAACAAAACCATAAGATACATATGCCCTAGATTCAAATGATATAAAAATGAACATCAGTTGTAAGAAAGACGATTTGCTGCCAACCTTACATTGTTCGAACATTAATAATCAGGACATATATCCGAAATACGAACATATGTATCAAACAGTTAAACTATGTATCAGCCCTAACATAAACTAGAATTGGGAAGAACTAGTCCACAAAGATGTCACATAGTATGGACCATATGCCCAATATTTTTTATAACAATATACATGAATAATAAAAGCATACAATACATATGCCCTAAATTCTAGTTATGTGAGGGTAAACATTCTTTATAAAATAGACAGTCTATTACCCACATTGACGTGTTCAAGCCTAAATGATCAAGACATATATCATAAATAGGACATATGCATCCGAATAAAAATAGTTGAAGATCTTGAATACACAATATAGAGTTCATACTTGTCATCCCAGAAGCATCAGCACCAACATCAATCACATGTTGCTGCGCACTTTCCACTGAGCACTCCGGGTCTCTGACAGTGGACATGAACTCTTCATTTGGTGTCAGTCGTTGATCTGCAGCAGCCCCCCTCCCCATAGCTAGTGATGCATCTGATTAAATGTCCATCTGTGATCCCCTACTGCATTTACATCATTGACTATCTGATTCCAAATCTACATTCTGTCATCCATATCCCCATGTCTGCTCTCAAGCAGAAAGTCACAGTGGCACCAGAATGCTTGTACTATGACATCCTTTTTTGAGTCACTGAAAGGGAGTTTACATGGATTGGTACATTTTTCTGCCATACCTTAATGTGACATAAAACAGAGAAAGATGCAACACATAAATATCATAAAATTAAATTCCTCATTATATACGTGTATATATTTTCAACATTATCCACTGGAAACACACAGTTCAGTTATTGAAATTTAAGGTTATGTGGTTATACCATATCACACACACACACACAAACCAATTTGTTTGATCCAAAAGAAGGAATAACAGTGGAGTAAATTTATCACATAAAGAACTGGATCACTATACAATTTCAAGAGCAAACCTCTTGAAAACAACTTTTGCTGTGGCAACACATAAATAGTACTTGGCTCCCCCACCCCCAAAACAACTGGCAAATGGCATTTTGTACCAACCAAGGAATAACACATTAGTCATTTCTCATAAACTATGTAGACGTACATCAGAAAAGTCAATTCTATACGATTGCCAGTCACCTCTTCCTGTGCTCAGCACTCCCCTAGATGTGTCCATAAGCCATCTTAGAAGCCTTCCACCCATGTGTCATCGACAATATTGGCTATTACCCATTTTACTGAAATAAAATAGAAGAGTGCAAGATAACCAGTTGCAGCAAAAATACTTCAGATGAAAGTCAATAAGACTGTCTATCTGAGAAAGTAAAATGCCTGACAAACATGTCTATGCTAACAGTGAACTTATAAGAGGTGCATATAGATAAAGTCCTATTTTTTAATGCATATATATATAAAATATTTTCCTTGTAATTTGAACAAATCTAGTATGTTTTTGAAAAATACAATCATACCATAGCAAGATCAAAAGGCTTCCGTGCAGATAAATCTGAAGTAATAGCAATCTTCTTCTGTGTTCTGCACATACACAACTCTCCTCATCTTCAAGTACCCTAGCTATACAGTTACCTTTTTATTGTGTAGATTCAGCCCTTTGAGCATGGTGAAGATACAAATGAGGTGTGAACTCATTACAATTGCTGAATACTAAACTTTTGACTTCATGTAGCAGGTGTAAACATAGTGCAGGCAATGCCTCAGTGTTAGTCGCTAATGGATTGCAACTGTGAATGATTAGTAGCAGGGAGAAGGAAGATACAACAGCAATTCAGACTACTTTACCTGCAGTGGAAATGTGCCACTCAGGATACACTTGCAAAGTGTAGAAATAACTGTAGCAAGCTTTTAAATGGAAATGAACAGCACACGTTTCTAATTTTTGTTCACTGATAGCCAAACTCTCCTGCCTTTGCCAAAAACTGTTTGTATTTTACTGTCATGTAATTTTATCATACATTTTGATGGGAACAATACAAAAATGCCCTATAGCCTGCATGTCTGAGAGTACAGCAGAGATAAGAGAAGAATAAACACAATACAAATAATAAGCACTGCATTTGTGCAAACAATATTCATAACCGCTTGTGTGATCACTCATTGCACTAAATATGTAAGCAAAACATGTACAAGCAAGTGAAAGTGTACAAGTGTGTATGTCTTCTTAACACTGTGTAGTAAATGGGAGTTGCTTGTATGCACAATGATTTGCATTCCTGCTGCAATTGTTTATGTGGCAAAGACAAATAAGACACCCCTGGTTGATTTATAGTTTCATTAGTCTGAGAGTTCAAATCCAAACCTGTGTAAAATCTGTAAAGTGTGTTGAAAAGTATTTGTAATATTGTTTCTGTTTCCTTTTATCATTTTTTAAAATGTATTCCTTTTTTAATATTACTATTTGCTCGATGCACAGCTAAGTACAGATACATTAATATGGTGAAATAGTTTAAAATTTATGGAAGTTACTTCTATGATAAAGACAGCATAAATTACAGCTGTAAATCAAGTGAGTGTAGCACATCTGTTAAACATGATGAATCATACTGCACATAGTATATGTAGATCAAGGTTTAACCCCAAATCTATGTTTTACTGATAACAAGTAATAAATACTTGTTACAATAATAATTCATGTTAGACTCTGCTAATCTTGTTTGCACATTGCTCACCTCCATGCAAACATGGTGTAATGGCCCAGACAACAAGCAGACATTGTTAGTTTCAAAAAGAATACATTGTTGCAACTTTTGCTTCTATTGTGCAAACATGCTAAGTGGCATTGCACAATGGTCAGCAAGCTTCCACAACACCTGCAGGTCCAGTGCACCTGCAGACACCAAGCAGACACTTGTCAATTTCAAAATGGAATAATTCTATCATGTGTGGTTTATCACCACACAAACATTTTAATGACATTGTGAGGTGGTCAGAGCACATACATAGTAATGAATGTGAAAGTATACACCTGCTGCCTAGTTGTTTCTGTGGTGGCAAGTTAAAGTTAAGGGTTACAATACAGGTGAGCCTCAGTTCTAATACATTATTACTGCTGTTCTAGTTTATTTTTCATATAAATTAACATTAGAAAAATAATTACACATAGAAATAACTATCTATGTCAGGTGCATTGAGCATACAGAGAATATCAGATATATATTACATGTGTAACTGTGAGTATTAGTAGACTTATGGTTCTACAATTAAACATTTCTTTTCTGAAGTTTCATGTCACACACATACATGACTAAACACTCAACTCTTTAATGTGTATGTATAACTAATGAGCAGGTCTGACAAACAAGGTCTCAGTTGCAATGAACACTCTGTACAGTAATTACTGTAACAAATGTACATGTAGTCAAACCTTTCTTGTGGCAACTGGTATACGTTAATGCTCACAATATATGTGAGCCAGGTTTCTAATCTAGCATACTCCCAGTTTTTTAATGCTTGTCCACTCAACTGTAAAAAATAAAGGACAATGTAAATATAATTATAAATAATATATGTGTGACTGAGGGTATACTGACAATTATATTTATGTAACTAAAATTGTCGTTTCTGGCCTTGAATGGAATTCATATTTCAATGATAGTCATATACACATTTATAAACCAGGACCTTTTCAAGTCACATACATACATGGTTAATCCCTCACGCTGTCATGTATACATATAATTAATGAGCATGTATGCCAAGCCGTTCTTCTGTGACAAGGATGAAAAAACACCAATGTTGAACAATGTGCTTTGTCTACTTTTCATGGGTTTGAATCCCACATTGTACAAATTACTTCTATCTGTGTGTAAAGACACCAAAAACGTGTCAGGTCATAAAATTTATAAACCCAATACATCTGCAATGTTTAAGCAACAGGTACCACAGCAACCAACCCATAAAGCAATGACAACTGCCACATTACCCTTCCTATTTCATACACTGCAAAATTACCATACATGCCATGCTGTTAACTTAAATTGTATTATTTGATCAAGCATATGTGCAATATATGCATATTGTAAGAATTGCTTAAAACAATCATGACATAATTTGTAGCTGTTAAAAAGTATACTTAATGTAAAAGTAAAATTATCATTTATATCCTACTAATTTATTGTATATCACATACTATGGTACTAATTATCTTCTTTTTTGTCTCTTATCCCACTCCTTATCTCTATTATTTAATTTTTATATATGTGGTCACAATGTTCTGATGTCATCAATTTATGACAACTCACAAAATGATTTACAGCATTGGGATCTAGGCCAATCAGTGCAGCTCAGCCTGCCCCTCCCCCCTCCAGCAACTGACACACTGACAACCAGCATATCTGGGACCAAACCTGGCAGTACTGCTTCTGCAGCCCCTGCACTATCTGGGCCCTCCATATGAAGTAGCATTACCCTGGCAGCTGGTGCAGTGGCACCCTCTGGGAATATTGGCACAGAGGGTAATTTTTTCACTCACCAGGAAATGCCAGCCATGGTGCGTGGGATAGTGGAAAGAATCATCGGTGTGCACCTCAGACAGATGGAGAAGATGCTGACTGCAATGCTGGGCAAAAAAAAAAAAATCAAGCACTCCAACTGCAAACTGAAGAGGGAGACAGTGATGACAGTTCTTAAGGTGAGTTCCAGATTCTCACTGTCCCCATTTTTGATGGGCATGGGCATCCAATGTCCCTTCCCATGCTCCAGTCATGGTGTCCCCCAACCTGTTGTGCCCCTCACCATCCCTGTTTCTTATTCTGTTTGTCCTGCTTGACTGCATCTGCTTCCTCATCTACCTTAATTATCTGACCCTGACGTACCTACATCCCTTACCCAACATTCTTACTTTTACTGAATTAAAAACACAAAAATGGACACCTGTCCCCCCGAAAAAAATATTGTCTCATACATAGCTCTCCACTTTGCATATGCATCTTCTAAACACACTTTATTCAGTCCAATTGGCTATATAACATTACTGCACTGTTGTCACCCATCTTTGTTGAGGTGACAGTCCAGATTCATCCAATATTCTACTCATGTTCATTTTACACTGCTGAAGAAATGGATAGCTATGGTTCTTTCCTAATTCCCTTTTGCACATTCCTATATTGATTCCCCTTTGTTGTTCCCCCTGCTTGCCCCCCATTTCACCACTTTCCTATCTACCCCATTTCACACCTTTAAGCTGGTCAAAAAATAGAATCAGACACCACACACATAAATAATAAATCCCCAGTGAAGCCCTTCATTTTTTGTCCTCTGCATTTACTCAGAGTTTGGCATTGCACACCAATACTGAGTGATGGTAAATGACTCTTTACATCCTATGACATGGTGCTGTTACCTCCATGCAATGCTGCTTAAACCCACTTCACTAAGGAAACAGACAGTTAAAGTAGAATAAAGGCACTCATATTAAAAAATTTCATATAATTATTTATTTAGACTGATAACTGTATAAATATGTAAATCCATATGCATACTTTTGACATAAATCATTTGAGTACCTTTTGTTTTTATACAGTACTTTACTGTAGTCATTCATTATCAGATGTAATTATTTAATTATGTCATGAATACATATGTAACCTTGTACCATATGTACTCAAATAAGACTTGACTGCTATTACACTTGCTGCCACAGAGTCAGATAGGCAGCAGGTGTTTTGCTTCCACTCAGTTCCAAAGTACTGACTGGTGCACCTCTCTGCTTAGAGTGTTTGTGTAGAGGAAAGTGAACCAATGGAATGCTCATAAGTTCTCAGTGACACAGATATCTATGTTTGCTCATCTCTTAACTGCATGCAAATGTGGAAAGCAGTATCAATACTTTTTTAAGGTTACACAGTTTATGACACAACATTTCCAATATGAACTAGTTATGAGCACCATAACATCTGTTAGCTGTGTCTATCATAGCCAGTGTGGATAAGTACTTCTCAAATTCAAGTAGGCATCCTTAAATGTGTATCTTGCATGCATAAACACTTTGCCATCGATAGCATAAACCAGCTGCTCGGCGGTGCACTATGGAAAGTGGTTATTAGCATGTATTACATATACTTACTGCCCAGTTAATTTTCATCCCATTAAAATCCATGTCAAAACACAACCAAAGAGAATGGCACTTTTTAATGACTGAACACATATTTACACTCAGTCATGTGTTACTTACAACCATGCGGTTGAAACTTGGTATGTTAGTACTAGTTCCTAAATGTCAACTAGACTACAGAAATAAATAGCAAAACTGCATTGTTACATAACATGTACACTTTTATAATGACAATATACATTCAGATTGTTTTATAAATGTATTAATGTGGACAGCAATTCTTCACAAATATGGGCACGTATATACACAGTTACATCCTTGCTGATCACAAAAAAATGCATGCATCTGTAAGTGACAATAAGTGTGTAATGTACACAGCATACTGGGAAACAGCTGCATATGTCTCATTTGCGCTGCATGCATTCCTGACAGCTTTTTGCATCTAGTTTGACATACTGTCTCTTAAAGTATACCTGCACATTGGAAACACAACAGGAAATAGTACATCCACACTTTGCACACCACTCTCATAACATAATATGTTACCCATATCATATAATGATGATGCCATCATCTATAAAGACCCCTATGAGAAGGTAAAACATACTTCAATGGTGTTACAATCATTAATACTGTGTTTTGCAGATGTGAATAAAATACTTACATGTGTGCTAATTATCACAGCAGCCACATTATGTGTGTGTCTCTAGGTATGTGTACGTGCATGTGCATAGTCAGAGGAACATCAATCTGTATCCTACTATCATCAATCTAGTTCCATGCAGAACTAATATCTTGACAAATCATGCATGCCTACCTTGCCATATCATTCAGGCCTCACAACATCTTCTCCACTACAAATTGTCCATCAGCAGTATAAAAGTCAGACTTGTGCTGTAGAACCTGCATTAAGTCCTGCATTCTCTAGCTTGTGTACCTATTTAGGTAGGGGTTCCAGTCTCAATGCAGTCAAGTGGTGTGTGTGTGTGTGTGTGTGTGTGTGTGTGTGTGTGTGTGTGTGTGTGTGTGTGTGTGTGTGTGTGTGTGTGTGTGTGTGTGTGTGTCTAGTCAGAAGAGCATAACTGTGTACCCTACTATCAGCAATACTGTCCCATGGAGTACAAATATTTTGACGGTTGTACATGCGTACATATCCATGTTATACAGGCCTCCTTGTAAGTGTGTCTGTGTTCAATTGGTTCACATTCAAGAGACAATTTTAGAACAGCATGTGAGACACTCCTACTATCACCTTATTCTCATCAGACACTGTTGATGTCATCAGTTAGAAAGTGTTGTCTGACACTATAAAAGCAGACTTGTGCTGTGATGTTCGTGTTAAGTACTGTGATCTGTAGATAGTTAGGGGCTCTACTCCCACTGTGGTTAACTGGTGTGTGTGTCATACCACTCAACTTTCCTTAATTTTGACTAAAATTTTATTTCTATCCCTATTAATCCCTCCTAAAACTAGTGACTTTTGGAGGAAAGATGGTGAATTATACTCAGTAACTAACAACAATAATTAAGAGTTATACATTTCTTTTACTTCACAAAATGTATATTAATTAGCATTTTTTTATTCTGCCAATGTCTTAAGTTAATAGTATTAATATTTAAAAAATGTCCCTGATTGTCCCTGATTTTTTCTGTATTTGTCCTTTATTCTGTTGAAATCTGTCCCTGATTAGTTCAGTGCTATAGTGCATGTGTGTGTGTGTGTGTGTGTGTGTGTGTGTGTGTGTGTGTGTGTGTGTGCTCAGTTGGTTCACATTTAAGAGACCATTTTAGAATATCATGTGAGACACTCTACTACCATCTTCTCACTAGACACTGGTGATATCATCAGCTATAAAGTGTTGTCTGACACTATACAATCCAAACTTGTGCTGTGGTGCTTGCATTAAGTACTATGCTCCCTAAAAAGTTAGGGGAGGGGTTCTACTCTCACTGGGGTCAATTGGTTTGTGTGTGCATTCAACAATCAGTATGGTGATAATTTTAGAATGACATGTGAGTCCATAGCTATGTCAGACACCCCTCAGAACATCTTCTTGTAGCATACAGTAATGATGTCATCCTATATAACATGCACTCTGACAGTATTCAAGACAAACTTGTGCTGTGGCAGTAGCATTAAGTATTGTATTTTCAAGCTACTTTACCTAGATATATAGGAGTTCTAATCTGAATGCAGGCAACTTGAGTGTGCATACATCCAAATGTTACTTTGGAGACAATTTTACACAGATATGTGGCTCCACATAGGTTCATAGATTCATAGAAGATTACTAGGCAAGTGGCTACAGAGCCTTTACAAGCTTAGCCATGTTAATCCCAAGAATCCCTATTTTTTGGGATAATTTGCAGAACAAATTTATGAACAGAGCAGGTCTGTGATCAACACCAGCTACCCCTGTCCATGAGGGACATGGGTGCAATCCCAGGGCAAATTTGCAGTCTCCCATCCAATTATCTAGGTTGCATTTGAATATTGTCAGTGAGGAGCTCTGTTTTATGTGAATAGGAAGTCTATTCCAGAGAAGCGGCAGTCTCTGGGTGACATTTCTACCTCTCCAGCACAATCTGTTAATGTCACAAGCTAGGTTGATATCCCTAGAGTGAGTGACTCTTGAACCATTTGACTTGCAGATGTGCAGCATTTCCATTAGGGCAGGGTTAGAGATTGCCCTATAGGCCAGGCACAAGTCACCTGTCAGCAGCCTATAAGATATAGAGTAAAGTGACAGGGCTTTCAGCCTGTCCATGTAGGTCATAGTTTGGAGTCCCTGTATTTTCTTAGTGAGAAATCTTTGAGATCTCTCCAGCTGCTGCAGGTGTCTGGTGAGGTAAATGCAAAATGATACATTATACTCTGTTAGTGGTCTGATGAGCATTGAGTACAGTGGAGTTATAACATCCCTGGACCTGGATGTCATGCCCTTGCTTATGGGGTGTGCTATGTAGAAGGCTTTCCTTACCACTGTGGAAACTTGGTGGTCAAACTTCAGATTGCTACCAATCTGTATTTCCAAGTCTTACACCACTGGGTTGGAACTCAGGGGAGTGCTGTCAATATTGTAATTTATAGGGAATTCTGTTTTGCTAAAGGGAATAATAATACATTTTTTACATTTAGTTTTAGACCACAGCTTTGGCAACAGTCATTTGTTTTTGTTAGCCCTTCTTGTAATATGTTGACAGCATTCAGGGATGCATTGATTGCTGCCAGTTTGCAATCATCAGTGAACTTGGTGAGGCAAAGGCCATCTACTTTGGTCTGGACTTCTGAGAAATAGATGCCAAACAGTAAGGGACCCAGCACAGACCCTTGTTGTACTCCACTGGTGAAGGGTCTACTGATGGAGGTGAAGTCACCAGTTTTGACTGAGTGTGTTATGTCAGTGAGCAGATTGGCTACACATCTAATAATGTTATGGTTAATCCCTATCTAGGAGAGTTTCTCAATGTTGCCAGAGTGGGGAATTGTGTCAAAAAGCCTTGGCAAGGTCAAGATAGGCTGTGTGCACTGTCTTGCCTTCTTCCATGGCTTTGGTAACATTCTCAGATAAGTCGACTAGGTGCAATAAGCATGATCTACCCTTAATGAAGCCAAACTGGGTTGGGTCCAGTGTTTGGAGGTCACCTATGTCCTTGTTGATAAGGTCCATGATAGTTCTTTCCATGGCAATCCAGATGAGGTTTGTTAGATTTATGGGTCTGTAGTTCACAGGCTCAGTTGATGGCACCACTTTGTGCAGGGAGCTTACTGTTGCTGTTCTCCATTCTGCAGGAATGTAGCCAGTTCTCAAGCTATGATTAAAGAGAATGCCAAGTGGGTCCTTTAGGTCTGGTTTTACATTGTTAGTAAAAAAAATGCAAAAACAAACCAATAACCAACAAACTCAAAATTACTGATGAAAAAACACATGAAGCTTGTAAAAGCACCGAGACCCCAAAATAACATTTAATAAAATAAATACAAATTAGCGCAGTGACTCCAATAGAACATTTAATGAAACAGATTAATCACTTTTGTCAAGCTAATTCACTGACTTCATCAGAATCAATTCTAAAAATGCAAAAAACACTATTTAAACATCCCTTCTACTAATCACATGACTTACGAACCCAATAAAAAGCAATAAGCAATAAAAAAAACAAAAGTATGTAATCATTCATACCTAACTATGTTTCATGAACCAAAACAAAACACATTTTTTGTGTTATGGATACATATTGACATTGCAACAAAAAAATCTAATTAAATCTTGTAAGATGCCTCTACACTGGTCCAGTATTCTAGGAGCCTCAATCCTCACCACTGGCAGCAGTGGAAGATGTAC